>NC_080034.1:60847527-61157538 GCF_030020395.1 Manis pentadactyla
CAAGTAGGATAAAACAGTCCATCAGGAAATCAGGACACCTAACGCTAGTCCTGAGTTACTGTCACTCATTGCATGAACTTGAATAGAACTACTCTTGCATAAAATAGGGGAGGCACTTGATCTTTTTGTCACTGTCACAATTAAATTAAAAATGCTTAAAAAAGTGCACAGTACATCACAATTGTACGAACTATTAACAATTGCCGTAACATGGTAAATGACATTACTTACAGTAACTACAGTAAGCCAAATACAGAAATAATTTCTAATAACTTATAAGTGGTGCTCACATTATCTAAATGTAATGTAGTAGTTATTGTTTGAATTCAGCAATCTACATTTTGATAACGTTACATTTTCATTTTAAAAAATCATTGCATATGCTATAAGCACATTGTTAACAATTTTACAGTCATAAATCCCTTTGAAAGTCCCAAATTGGCACTGATGAGGATAGTTTTTAAAAAATACACCTAAATTGCCCAACTTGTAAATTGTAGCATTCCTAGGATTTTCAGAGCCAACACATTTTATACTAGTGTATATTACCATACCCACCCCTATTTCCAGATGCCAGTTGTACCTTTTAAAACTATACTTTAATACATTTGTATTTCTTTTTTTGCATTGATGTTATTGATTCCCTGCAGGGATCCAGCGCAGATTAATGAAATTTCTGGAATTTCTGTTGTGATTTTAGAAGACTGATCACATTCTATGATTTTGCTGATTGTGATCCTTGGTTTTGATTATAGCTCACCAAAAATAAACATACAAGTGTATCTTTTGTTTTATTTCCAAGTCTTACAAAAGGTTGCACTTGATCCACATTTGAAATATTTATTTAGATTAGAACTGGAGACCTAAGTATACTCTGAATTTAATCTTTAATCAAGTCAACAAAAGTCATTCATTAATCTCTTAAGCACAGAAATAGGTGTAGAACCTTGGACTTAACTCACCCAGTATAGAGCTTTGTTTTAGTCTGAGTGATTTATATAGATGTACATTGGCAGTACTTTCATTAGGAATATCAGAAATAAACATTATTTATAAATTATTACGATATGTGTTCACCTTATAATACTGAGTATCCATCCAATGACCTGGGCATTTTATATAAAGTAGCTTATTGATCATTTAAAAAAATAACAATACAGGAGTTGAAATGATCTTTTCACCTAAGAGAAAATTGAAGCTCCTAGAAAATAAATATTTTGCCTATAGTCACACAGTGAGTGCAGAGCCCTGGTCAGTTCCCACTGCCTCTGCTCCTTCTTCATAACAAGGCCTCTGTACACTTCCAGAAAACTGCCTTGAGGACTGTCAGGTGGTATTTTTGGCCTACTAGGTGGAAAAAATTATCTCGAGGATGAGAAACACATGCTATTGTTTTAATTATTTTATTCTAGATCTACTGCAAACTTTAAAATAGACTCTGCACGACTTTAATTTACTTTGCAGGCAATTAGGAATAAGTCGGATGATAATCTAAGAGTAGTCTCAGATAAGCATCTTGATCAATGTCTATGTCTAATATCAGGTCACTTGTATTACTGCTCCTGGAACCTTGGAAAACCAATTTTTTTTTTTGATGAGTAGCACACTATGTAGGCTTAGGTCACACAAAGCCTAATTTAAAATGCTAATGGAATACAACTGGTCTCAAGCCATTTGGAAATAGGATAAACTAACTGTAACAGAAACAACAGTATTTCAGCTTCAAATGAACTTATTTTCACATATACTGTAGTAGGCAGTAAATATTTACAGTATTTTAATAAATATATTCATCACACTATATATTTTAAAGTCAACCTTACATTGTCTTTAGCAGTTACAATTAACAAAGAATTCAAGTTTACATTAAATTACAGTAAGAGTATACCAAACATTTTGATGTTTTATATCTATCTTTTAGAAAGCAAGCATTTGCTTTTTTTCCAGTCACTGTGGTAGGCACTTTACATTCATTCAATGTTCACATAATACAATTGTCTTTCTTTTACAGTGGAGGAAATCAAGGCTGAGAGGTTAACTAATTCATCTAAGGTCAAGAATTATTAAATAGGAGAGCCGATATTTAACTCTACAAATGACCTACATGCATGACTACAAATTCTAAATTCTCTCTCAATTCTACATCAACTCTAATCATACTACTTTAGTCAATACTGAAAGTATTTAAATAAATGTATTCATTACATTATTAGAGATAACCACATCAAAAACAAACCATTATTTAGCAGCTTCTCTGTATAACAACTGACTCAGAAATAACTACTTGCAGTTTAAAATTTTTAAAAGAATAGTACTTCCCCCCATTTCCTTTTTGCTTTAATAGTTAGATGAGTATGTGGAGATAGGAGAGTAGTTTACACATTCCCATCTTAAAGGAAGTTCAGTATATTGCCATGTAGGCTTTATCTGTAAGAGTTAAAAAATTATTTCATCTATCTGTATTTAATTTTAAAAACTACACAGAGGAGAGCACTGGATAAAACACTGGATATGCGAAAATAATGCTTTCTCATTTTGGGGGGATAATTTTTAAACATTCAGAAGCAATGGGACCAAATCTTCAAAGTTGTTCAAGATGTTAATTTACATTCAGTCTATCAGGATACTAAAAGTACTTACATAATTTTATTGTTTGGTATCATTTCTTTAGAGACTTGGTTTAAAATTTAGGTGAATTTTAAATAAAGGAAGATGATAACTCTCTAAATAAGATATATAACAAGTATGAAAGTTATTTCATAAATCAAATAAGAATAATGTACATAAGTAAATTGACTCCCAAAGTACCACTTGTTATAAAACCAGTTCAGTGCATGAACATACCTGTTGTTTCATAATCTTTATCTGCTCTTTTTGCTGTCGCTTCTCCTCAGCAGCCATTATTGCTATGATGAAAAGCCAAAACACAGGTATCATCAGAAAAGGAACAAAGAAGAGAAGCCTCCTGTGAACTCCCCAGTACTCACTCTTCAAGTTTATGTTTTCGTTTAACTCACCTTGTTGTTTTTTAGCTTCTTTGGCAATGCGAGACTGTTCCTGCTTTTGGAGTTTTCTCAAAAGCTTTATTTGTGCAGCTTGTCGGGCTGTTTCTGAAAAACACAAAATTTCAAGGAATACTTTTAACAACTTTACCTAACTGTTAACCTAAAAACAATTAACTATGTGAATGGCATCATGATAAAGGACATACTTTTTAAGAAAATTGTTTAAAGTTAGATACCGGTAGAAAAACGGTGTGGCAGAAAGTACCAATGCTTACTTCCTTTAGAAATTGCCCAACTTTTTCATCACATACAGCCCCATACACAGAAGCACACAAAAATGATGCTTCTCTTAATCCTCATCACAGAAGCTAATTTAAGTACATTTTTTTTCACATTTCACATAATCCCTGTTTAGGAGGAAAGTAGCTGCTAATATGTAAAAAGAATGATTTAGCTTGTCTTACAAATAACAATAAAGCAAAAGAACTCAAAATAGAATACAAAGCCCCCCCGCCAAACATAGTATTTCACTCAGCTATAAAAATGGTAAAGTTTCTGAATCCAGTGATAATTTCATTTATGACGCAGAGGGACTAAATCTAAATAAAAATAATACAGAATATCAACAAGGTTTAAGGACAATCTAGTTCTCATTATTTTTAAGGACAAATGTATGAAACTGGGAGAGATCTACATACTTAGTGGCCCCAATTCTTCATTCCTCCCTTTATCCATGTTACATGCAAATGTGACTGCAGTTCCTTTCATCAAGAAGTGAAATCTACTTTCTTGTCCCTTGATACTAACTTCAGACACGTGATCTTTGGACACCAGGATGTTAGCAGTTGTAACTGCAAGTGCATGTTTCAGAGTGTACTCTGTACTTGTACAAGTGTAGTCTCACTCTTCTGTCTTGACCTTTATCATCAGGACATGTTAAGGCTGCGCTGTCAGAGGCTGGAACACAGGGAGTCAGCTGACTCCACACATGTGAACAAAGCCAGGTAAGATCAGTAGAGCTGCCTACCTTACCTCAGATCAGGTGGACTCGATCAGCCTGACCAATTACCACGTGGCATTGTTCACCACTGAGGTTTTGCGGGTGCTTGTTTCCCAGCATTACTGTGGCAATAGGTGATTGATACAGAAAGCTTGTAATGTCATGCTTTCTTCTGCTGGCAAACTTGGTCAGAATACTTCTAACTATAAAAGTGGTCTATCAGAATATCACTTACAAAATCACTCTAGAATACTTAACATTAGATATTGCTTTAAATTTTGTAACAGATGAAGAGTTTTAAGAAACACATATATTATATTCTCACTAGTAATGAATATACTTGACTAAAACCCGAATCACTTGAACTCTACTAATAATTTCCACCATTTATTGAACTGCCATATTAAATTTACATGATCTTGTTTAATCTTCATAACAACCTTATAGGATATGCAACATTACACCCAGGTTACAAATGAAATAACCAAGGCTCACAGAGGTTAAATGGCAGAGCCAAGATATAAACCCACGTCTTTCTGACTCCAGGTCTATATATGCTACTAGTCCTAAAAATCTTTAAGAAAATTTAAATGCCTTGAGATTTTAAAAAGGACTTAACCATATGTTGTGTGACAGCTGAGAAAATCTGCAATGTATATGGTGTGTATTTGTGTGTGACTATGTCAGCAATTTCAAACTCTACACAGGTGCACAGTTAACTTTTATTTTTAAACCCTTGGGACAGAAAAACACTAAAAAGTTCAACTCGCTATCTTTTCACTTGAGCAAGGAAGACATAATTTTGGTAAGTCATTAAAAATTCATATAGCTTAAAATTTTTTATTATGAGCAGTTAGGGAAGATGGGAAAAATAGGTTAAAAAACCAGGCACACTATGGAGGAAGTACGAGAAGTTAAGGGGCACAGAAACTTCACCCAGGCTCTGAGGAATAAGCTACTACCAACACCTCATTTATTTGGTTTATGATTGTTGAATATTATCTGTTATGACTAACTTTTGAAATGTTAACTTGACAAGTATCTTTTATGGTTTAGGAGATTACTTTCTTAAATATCAAAAAGAAAAGTTTATTTTTGAAATAAAGTGTTTAAACATGTCTAAACCAGCATGTATCTAACAATTGGCAGCACTTTCCTTCTGCACTGGCCTATCTTAAAACAATAAATCATTATACAGCAATGGCATTTCAGATTCTATGATAAATAAAATTGGTATATTATTAGATATATTAGAGTATTTGAGATATTAACAGTATTGGTCAATTAACAAGCTAGTTTGTTTATATAGTTTGAAAGTCTTTTTTATATTCAAACTGTCAGATTCTTATCTATATTCTCTGAGAAGATAGAGAGCTCTCATTTCACATTCAAAATCCACATTTATTTTACTGTTCAAGACCTTCCTTCAAATTAAGACGTTTTACAAGCCTAGATGAGTCCAACTAGGATAATAAAATATGACAGAAACTTCTAGAACCTCCTCTGACAACACCCCAAAGTGTTAATGTAGAAGTCTTTTAGAATAAAAGGGGTGACAAGGTGACTCATTTCCACTTTCTTTCCTTCCGAAGAAAGAACATGCATATTATACCAAATATACTTGTAAATATTAATAACATTTACTTACATTAACTATTTAGTATTTATATACATGTTGAGAAAAAACATGTACATAGGTCAAAGGTAACAATTTACAAAATGCAATATAATACAAGGGAGAGCTACGTCATAGAATACAAACCAATTTGAAATCTAAAAGGGGAGAAAACACTGGACAAAAGTTGAGTAATTACCTTCTATTTTGTTAAAATCTAGTTAATTTTGCAAATATGAAGTTGCCATTTTGAATACTAAGTATGAATGGTACTTGTGATAGACATGCAAAACAGGCATGAAAATCCCTTGCTTTGGTTATCAGTTAATTTCAAGCTTTCCTATTTTACGTAAAAAATGCACACTTCCCACTATTATACATTCTTCAGAAAAGTCAGTGGTTTATTGACAATACTAATTTTAAAAATTCATCATGTATGTATATATCTTCATATATTAACATTTTTTAAACCTTCTCTAGTAACTAGGAGAGATTAAAGTCTTAATAGGAACCCAATGAAATAACACAAAAAGTACTAAATTAACATACTAAAGGAGAGAAAAACTTACAGGACATTAAGTTACAGGCCAGGCAGTTAACTTATATGCCACTGGTGGAAGTATGAATTGGAACAACCTCTTTGGAGACAATATTTGCCTGCTTTCTACCAAAATTGAAAATGCACATACCCTTGGAGTAGAGATTCTATCTCTAAAATTTTATACTGTGGATAGCCATACCCGTCAAAGAATGAAGATATGTGTAATGTTTTTATTGCAGCATTGTTTGCGATAGCAAAGATCAGGAAATAGCTGCAACACTCATCGAAGGAGACTGAGTAAGTGAAGTATGGTAGAGCCATACTTTGCATCACCTACTATTCAGCCACTGGAAGTGTAAGGTTGATTTTTAAGTGCTGTATAGAAAGATGCTCAAGAAAAATTAAGTGGAAAAAAACAAAGCTGAATGGTATATACACCAGTAAGTTCATTCATTTTAGAAATCAAAAAGAACATATACATATATGAACATCACATATGCGTGTGTACACATAAGTATGTGTTTGAATGTGTGTCTGTGAGTATATGTACACACTTCTAGGTAGACTACCAAAACCCTGTTAATTATGATCCAACTTGTGAGTGTCTTTTATTTTAAAGTCAGTGAGAGTCAATGTCTTATTTTAAAGCATTATGCTCTATGAGCTTTTATCATGCACACTTGTTTTATAATGAAAACAACAGAGCAACAGAGAAGTCAGTATTATAATGGTGTATACAATAAATAGAAGTCAGTCAAGCTTTCCCTCCCGAAAAAAACTATGAGAAGTAGTAAAATCCTGTCAGTCTTTTAAGACAGTTTTTATTATTAAACCCTTATGGATATTATGTTTATGACACAAGCATGTATTGATATACATTTATATATATGCTTATGAATATAAGACATGAACACATTGATAGATATCGAGACAGCCTCAAGAGGCTTCACACTTGTAACTAGTTAATTCAAACTTCATAGCAGAACTATTTTATTTTAGTCAGCATTCTCTGTGTGAGACACAGCATGGGAACTTCATGTTGATAATTCATGATAATTTTGAATCATGAACACATTTGAGGTTACTTTGAGCACGTTGTACTTGATAAATGATACTTTCTAGTGATCTTAAGATACTTTTTGATCTAAGTTTATTAGTTGGGCATTTTGAAAATAAATGTTATATATCCAGGCTACAGAAGAACCCAAACTAAAACTTACCACTAATTGGAGTTCTCTGACTGAAAATTTACTCCACAGATCCACATATTTTGGAGTCACTCCCTTGTACCACCGCAAGGAATTGGGAGCTGTTCAAATGAGTTTCCAGCCTGAAAAGTTCATCACCTACCTTTGTAATTCTAAACACACAGGGTATGATGTGTTTACGAGTATGATTCTTGAAAGGTGCTTATTAAATCAAAGAACTCCAGTTACCAGTGGGACTCCTTATTTTCTCATTTTATTTGAACACAATTACCTACCTTTTAGAAACTGAGAGTAGTTATCAATCATTCCTATGTCAAATACATGTAGAAATAATTAACACATTTTAGTACAGTTCTTACAGTGACGGATGCATGTTCCTACCTTGAGCTTGCAGTTGTCTTAGCAATTTGGCATCTGTGTTATCTACACATTCAGCACCGCCAACATCAGGAGGCCGACCGCTCCGCTGTCTCACGCTGGTATCCTCTCCTGGTCGCTCGCTCTCTGGATCCGGTGGTCGTCCTCCATGAGCTTCCATTGCCCTCACATGGGGAATGGCATCCTCTTCTTTCAAAGGACACCACTGCATTCCCTTTTAATTAACATTTTATAAAAATAAAATATTATGAACAAAATAAACACAAGTGATCAATATGTTGGAAAATTCTAGGTAAACCTGCACATATTAATTTTTATAAAGCTGTTATAACATTTAGAAATTTTAGTTTCTAATTCAAGTTACATTTATAATTATTCATGGCTTTTGGTATATATTTGGTATTCTTACTTTAATGATTTCAACTTTAAATACACTGACAGATATATACCTGTACCTATAAACATATAAAGACATATATCTTAATCACCATTTCTGAACCATAATGACTGTAAAGTTGGCAGGTATTTGAAAAGATTAGTTGAGTGATGACACCTCTATGGATTGCTCTCAGGAGTATCAGTTCAACCAAACATGAAGCTATCCAAATAACAAACAAAAGATTCTCTTTATAGAAAAAACACAGCTAATAAATCAAGAAGGAAAGTAAGAGTCAGACTGTTAGCATTTTGCAATATCTGATGAATTAATGGATCTAAGCATTACATTTGAATGGTCGCCAATCACCAAAAAAGGGAGACAACTGGACCAACAGCCTCTTGATGGAGGTTCACTTCATCACCTATAAACTAATCCTCTCCCCCCCAAAAAAACCAAACCTGGAAATGATTAAGCCTCTAGATTAATTAAATCACTATAACTTAACAATGGGGAAAATTTATTTGCCGTGTATATTAAACTACACGGCAAAAATCCAGTCTGAAGGAAATCCCACAAATTACCCAGTTTATTCAACAAATAAATTTCAAGAAGTGAAAACACTGTGGGAAGATTAAAGGGGCCTTAAGGGATGTATCAAACATGCCCAATGTTTGGATCTTACCTAGATTTTCATTCAAATAGACAAACTGTCCAGGAAATTCTGACAGTTAAGAATTTAAACAATGAAAATTTTAACAATGTCTGATATTTGATATCAAGAAATTATCATTTTAAATTATGATAATGGTATTCTTGGTATTCTGATACTTTTGTAGAAAACAAGAATTCTTATCTTTTAGATACACTTACAGATGAAGTACAACGTCTAAGATTTGCTTCATCAAATTATGGAAGAGAAGGAATAGATGGGAATATATGTAAAACAATATTGTTCATATGATAATTTCTAAAGCTGATGATAGGTACATGATGTATATTATTTTGTCTACTTTTGTGATATTTCAGATTTCCCACTTTAAGTCTCCTCATGGAAACACATACACCAGCATAACGCCAGTGTATTACAGGAATAAGCCTGCTTAGTGCATAGGTAATAATCAAGAGCTGGTTGTCCTCCGTAAGGCAATCAAATTAAATACACTGTTACAGGACTTTATATTTAGAGTCCAAAGTAGTATATCCAGACATAGGAAAAGCATCCTTTCAAAATAACCTTTCTAGAACAATTTTACATTACCTTTTACTTCTTTTTTTGACAGAGAATTCCTTTGCTGTGAAGATTTAAGAAAATTTTTTAAATGTTTCTTATTCCTTCAAAGAATATCAAAGCAGGATTCAGCCTGAACCTGAACCACTCTAGGCACTTCTGCAGCCAGAGCCAGCAGTCCTGACTGCCCTTTATGCTGTGGTGCCAGGCTCAGAATCATGGCATATGATGACCTCACACAGCGGGTGCCATGGACACAAGCACTGCTCTTGCCCCCATCATGGAGGACAGTTAGACCCCACAGTCCAAGCACCGTGCTTTGTCCGAGGCATTTTGAATGCACTGTTTACTTTAATCTTCATAATCATTTTACCTAGGAAGGTGGGTTTTACTGTCCCTATATTACCATTGAGGGAATCACAGGCCCAGTGAGGTTAAATCATTTCCTGATGTGCACTGGCAATAAGGAACAGAAATGTGTGATTTGAACCCAGGACTGTCTCTCTCTAAAACCTGGGGTCTTAGCCAGTACATGTACTTCACTGCTATTACAAAGACATTTTTATACTTGATACTGATCACAATATTCAGGCATGAAAGCATAGTCAAGATGATGTTATGGTAGGGTTACGGAAACAACCAAAGCATATACTCAGTGTCTACATGTCAAAAAAATATCTATACTAAATCTTTTCAGTAATTCCCATTTTAAATATTAATTCTGAGGAGAGAATTTTTGCTGAGATTTCAAATGAAGTCAGTAGGATCAGCAGTTGTACTAACTGCATTTTTACACCATAAAACTCCAAGAAGGAAGCCAGCAGAACAGCTTTATGTTCACCAGCATGGGGAGCTTTTGATTGAATTTCAAGGGTTCAATCAATTAATCTTTTTTTTAAATCCAGTTATAATATTTAATAGTTATATTTTACTCAGTTAGGAAAATATACCTGTGTCCAAAAAGGAACAGATTATGTTGATGTCCAAAATTCACCTGACAAATGACATAATTTACATTTTGCTTTTGGCATTTATAAATAAAACTTTCTAAGGGTGTTTCATGTATTGGGCTATCTTCTAACTCCAGGATTTCATAAAATGAGAACTGGATTGTTAGGAAAATCTCAAGGTTGTATTAAAACTTTAATTCACTCAGTAGTCAAAACAATTGTGGGTGAGGAAAAAAAGTATTTTTCTCAGTAAACTTTTCCTTAGAAAAAGCAAATACAATTTATATCATTTGATTCCTATGCTTTTTCATCATTCAGAAATCATGCATAAAAAGTTTATTCTTTTTTTAATTTCTAAGACTAAGATAGTAAATGGTTCCTGAAAGTAATCTTTCTTAAGATTTAAAAGAAACAGGATAAAGACAAAAAAGATTACTAAGAAGATAGAGATGGTGACAGATCAAGCCTTTTATACCATTATAATTCTCCTTTCTACAGTTACTAATTTAAATCTTTCAGTAACACATTCATTTCTATAAATACTATGGTGAGAGAGAAGATAAAAAAGGTTGATGGAAACATACACCAGCATAACGCCAGTGTATTACAGGAATAAGCCTGCTTAGTGCAGAGGTAATAATCAAGAGCTGGTTGTCCTCCGTAAGGCAATCAAATTAAATACACTGTTACAGGACTTTATATTTAGAGTCCAAAGTAGTATATCCAGACATAGGAAAAGCATCCTTTCAAAATAACCTTTCTAGAACAATTTTACATTACCTTTTACTTCTTTTTTTGACAGAGAATTCCTTTGCTGTGAAGATTTAAGAAAATTTTTTAAATGTTTCTTATTCCTTCAAAGAATATCAAAGCAGGATTCAGCCTGAACCTGAACCACTCTAGGCACTTCTGCAGCCAGAGCCAGCAGTCCTGACTGCCCTTTATGCTGTGGTGCCAGGCTCAGAATCATGGCATATGATGACCTCACACAGCGGGTGCCATGGACACAAGCACTGCTCTTGCCCCCATCATGGAGGACAGTTAGACCCCACAGTCCAAGCACCGTGCTTTGTCCGAGGCATTTTGAATGCACTGTTTACTTTAATCTTCATAATCATTTTACCTAGGAAGGTGGGTTTTACTGTCCCTATATTACCATTGAGGGAATCACAGGCCCAGTGAGGTTAAATCATTTCCTGATGTGCACTGGCAATAAGGAACAGAAATGTGTGATTTGAACCCAGGACTGTCTCTCTCTAAAACCTGGGGTCTTAGCCAGTACATGTACTTCACTGCTATTACAAAGACATTTTTATACTTGATACTGATCACAATATTCAGGCATGAAAGCATAGTCAAGATGATGCTATGGCAGGGTTACGGAAAAAACCAATGCATATACTCAGTGTCTACATATCAAAAAAATATCTATACTAAATCTTTTCAGTAATTCCCATTTTAAATATTAATTCTGAGGAGAGAATTTTTTTGCTGAGATTTCAAATGAAGTCAGTAGGATCAGCAGTTGTACTAACTGCATTTTTACACCATAAAACTCTAAGAAGGAAGCCAGCAGAACAGCTTTATGTTCACCAGCATGGGGAGCTTTTGATTGAATTTCAAAGGTTCAATCAATTAATCTTTTTTTTAAATCCAGTTATAATATTTAATAGTTATATTTTACTCAGTTAGGAAAATATACCTGTGTCCAAAAAGGAACAGATTATGTTGATGTCCAAAATTCACCTGACAAATGACATCATTTACATTTTTGCTTTTGACATTTATAAATAAATACTTTCTAAGGGCGATTCATGTAACCGGCTATCCTCTGACTCCAGAATTTCATAAAATGAGAACTGGATTGTTAGGAAAATCTCAAGTTTGTATTAAAACTTTAATTCACTCAGTAGTCAAAACAATTGTGGGTGACAAAAAAAAGAAGTATTTTTCTCAGTTAACTTTTCCTTAGAAAAAGCAAATACAATTTATATCATTTGATTCCTATGCTTTTTCATCATTCAGAAATTATGCATGAAAAGGAGTTTATTCTTTTTTTAATTTCTAAGACTAAGATAGTAAATGGTTCCTGAAAATCTTTCTTAAGATTTAAAAGAAACAGGATAAAGAGAAAAAAGATGACTAAGAAGATAGAGATGGTGACAGATCAAGCCTTTTATACCATTGTAGTTCCTTCTACAGTTACTAATTTAAATCATTAGCAGTAACACATTCATTTCTATAAATACTATGGTGAGAGAGAAGAAAAAAAAGGTTTATGTTTTTCAGATAGAATGAAATAATCATAGTAAATGAGTAAAATTCACTCTACACTGTAACACATACCAGTATACTATTAGGCTGTAATGCGTCATCATAAAAACAGTTTCCGCTACTTAAGACACTTGAGGCACCTACTCTATACAGGCACATTCTCTACAGAGGTTAAGTTGGAGAGCGTCCTCTCCTCAAAGGACAAGCATCTCTAACTGGGAGCTCAGACTAGGGTCACTCTGACTCAGGCGATCCCAGAACGTCACCCTGAGTAGGTGATGAGTCTGAAAAAGGATACAGAGGTCGGGACAGAAAGTTGTCTCAAATGTCCACTTAACAAAATAAAGATGGTCTGACTTAGGGCCTGAGAACTAGAGGTAGAAAAGCAGGTAAATAATGAGGCTCTTTTCTTGGAGAGAGGACTGCCTGGATGTGAGGGAAAGAAGCCCAACTGGACACCAGGCAGGTCTGAAGTGGCCTCTCAGTAACATGGAAAAGGGAAAAAAGTAAAGTTTTCTTCCTGAATGAAGTTAAGATAGAAGATGGAGAAATACTTGAGGAAAATGGCAAATAAATTTATTGCTTTCAAGTATTTCAAGATTTAAAAAATTACCTCAAATGAATTGATTTTAGAATGTTTCCATTATTCAGAATTTTTTTAAGATTATGATATTTTATTTAAATGAGTTTCTATTTCAACACTCCCGTTACTCTCCATAAATGATACTCCAAAGTATAGCTGAACGTCTCATGAGCAACTGGTCTGTGTTCACTGTGCCTTCTGGACACTGAGCTGTCTAAGTAACTGGACTTCCTGTCTCACTGACAGCCGGAGTCCCCTGTCCACCGGCCCGTGTTCAGGTCTTAATAGGACGTGTGATCAAGTCTCACTTGTGCCTTTATATCATCGCCGTCTTTATGTTCCTTTTGTTGCTCCCATTTCTGTTTGAGTTTATATACTTCAGGATGGTTTAATGGGGGGGGAAAGCAGTAAATAAGTAAATGATGGAACCCAATCCACAAAAAGTCAGCTTTCACTGAATGATTTGCCAACTTACTGAGATTTTTTTTGCTGTTGTTTTGTTCTTTAAGTTTTAGTATCACCAAACCTTTGCTTCAGGTATTTCCTCTCAGATCTGCAGTCCTAGGCAACTGTCAATTTCTCACATTAATATTTGGGATGCCTAGTGCTCCCTGACTGATCAATGTTATATAAATGAATGAATGAACTTACATTTTTCAGAATTGGGAGCTGTACCTATTCTAGGCCTTGCCTGAAATACCTGTGGTGAATGTTTTAAACCTGGATTAAGGTATCTCGTCTGACGGTTTTAGGTCTGTTAGTCATTCAGTGAATTGATCATTTACCAAATTATTTCTGGCTAAACAATTTTCAGTAAATTTAACTATAGCTCAAATAAAACAAAGTTACCTTCTTTTTTTAAAAAAACCACCTTTCTATTTGTAAGTGTACTTCCAGAATCCTTTATTTCCTGGTAATTAGTTTATAAAAAGACTTGGAACCATACCTAAAAGAGAATTGACCTTAAAGGCCTGCTAATATATATATATTCTTCACATTGCAGATGAGGAAATTAAGGCCTAGAAAAGTAGGCCTCAGCGGGGATTCTGAGAAGACTGTGGAACAGAAAATCCCTGGGATCACCTCTTCTCATGTACACACCTAGGAAACTACATGCAATATGACCCACTCTGGAAATAACCTAAAGACAAAAGAGAACTTCCATAGCTAATGACAAGAAGAGGCCACACTGAGAAGGGTAAAAGGGCAGAGCTGTGGTCAGCCCCATCTCCTGTCCTGCCCCGCCCCCCCATGAATGAGAGGGAGCAGGCATGGAGGGTGAGGGGATGAAGCCTACACCAGGGCCGTCCCGGGAAGACGAGCCATCTGGCTTTGAGAATCAGTGTGGCTGAACTCTGGGACGGCCAGAGGACTCTCGGAGGCCTAGCCTCTGTTCCTGGAGGGCGGGTGTGCTGATGATCCATCTGAGACCCAGCAGTTTGAAAAGCACCTAAATTATATGTGATTTATTAATTAACATTGGGATGTGTGTCAGAGGGACGGGATATGCTGGAGATGTATCCAGGGGAAGAGGGGCTGTGGGGTGCCATTTTTATTGCCGTCCCTCAGCCCAGCTGGCCAGACACTTACAGGAGTCTGTTCTGACACTCTCTGTGGGACTCAGCAAAGGCCGTCCTAAGAGGGAAGTATACTGCAATACAGGCCTACCTCAGAAAAGGTTATATAAATATATATATATAAAATAGAGATGGTGACAGATCAAGCCTTTTATACCATTGTAGTTCTTTCTACAGTTACTAATTTAAATCATTAGCAGTAACACATTCATTTCTATAAATACTATGGTGAGAGAGAAGAAAAAAAAAGGTTTATGTTTTTCAGATAGAATGAAATAATCATAGTAAATGAGTAAAATTCACTCTACACTGTAACACATACCAGTATACTATTAGGCTGTAATGCGTCATCATAAAGACTTTTTCCGCTTTATGGAAATTTTAGTAAATTTAACTATTTAAATTTAAATAGTTAAAAAGGAAAACTTTTTAGTTTTCCTTTTGTATATCCCTGATAATTAGCAATGTGGAGCATCTTTTCATGTGCCTGATTGCCATCTGAATTTCTTCTTTGGAAAAGTGTCTGTTCATATCTTCCACCTATTTTTTAGAACGGTTATTTCCTTTTTGGGTGTTGAGGTGTGTGAGTCATGTATTTTGGATGTTAACCCCTTGTTGGATATGTCATTTACAAATATATTCTCCCATACTGTAGGATGCATTTTTGTTCTGCTGATGGTGTCCTTTTCTGTACAGAAGCTTTTTAACATGATGCAGTCCCATTTGTTCATTTTTTATTTTGTTTCCCTTGCCTGAGGAGATGAGTTCAAGAAAAAGTTGCTCATGTTTATATAAAATAGAGATGGTGACAGAAAAAAAGGAGTCTACACAAGTAAGCAGAATCAGAAATGATAAAGGAAGAATCACTATGGGCACCACAAAAACACAAAGAATGATGATAGAATACTATGAAAAATCATATGCTAACAAACTGGATAACCTAGAAAAAATGGACAACTTTCTAGAAAAATACAACCTTCCAAGACTGACTCAAGAAAAGCAGAAAATCTGAACAGACCAATTACCAGCAAAAAAACTGAACTGGTAATCAAAAAACTACCTAAAGAACAAAACCCCCAGATCAGATGCCTAAACCACTGAATTTAATGAAACATTTAGAGAAGATCTAACACCCATCCTCCTTAGTTTGCCAAAAATTAGAGGAGGAGGGAATACTCCCAAACTCATTCTATGATGCCAGCATCACTCTAATACCAAAACCATGCAAAGACACCACAAAAAAAAGAAAATTACACACCAATATCCCTGATGAACATAGATGCAAAAATACTCAACAAAATATTAGCAAACCAAATTCAAAATTATCATCAAAAAGATCATCCACCATGATCAAGTAGCATTTATTCCAGGGGTTCAAGGATGGTACAATATGAGAAAAGCCATCAACAAAAAGAAGGACAAAAACCACATGATCATCTACATGGACGTTGAAAAAGCATTCAACAAAATTCAACATCCATTCATGATATAAACTCTCAACAAAATGAGTATAGAGGGCAAGTACCCTCAACATAATAAAGGCCATATATGATAAACCGACAGCTACCATCATACTAAACAGCGAGAAGCTGAAAGCCTTTCCTTTTAAGATCGGGAACAAGACAAGGATTCCCACCCTTCCCACTTTTATTCAACATAGTTCTGGAAGTCCTTGCCACAGCAATTAGACAACACAAAGAAATAAAGTGCATCCAGATTGGTAAGGAAGAAGTTAAACTTTCACTGTTTGCAGATGACATGATATTGTACATAAAAAGACCTAAATAATCCACTTCAAAACTGCTGGATCTAATATCTGAATTCAGCGAAGTTGCAGGATACAAAACTAATACACAGAAATCTCTTGCATTCCTATACACTAATGATAAATGAGCAGAAATAGAAATCAGGAAAACAATTCCATTCACATTTACATCAAAAAGAATAAAATACCGAGGAATAAACCTAACCACAAAGTAAAAGGCATATACTCTGAAAACTACAAGACACTCAGGAGAGAAATTAAAGAAGATACCAACAAATGGAAACACATCCTGTGCCCAAGGATAGGAAGAATTAATACTGTCAAAATGGCCATCTTGCCTAAAGCAATCTACAGATTCAATGCAATCCCTATCAAAATACCAACAGCATTCTTCAATGAACTATAGTAAATAGTTCTAAAATTTGTATGGAACCATAGAGAACTCAAATAGCCAAAATAATCCTGAGAACAAAGAAAAAGTGGAGGGTTGGGGGGATCATTCTCCCCAACTTCAAGCTCTACTACAAAGCCACAGTAATTAAGACAATTTGGTACGGGCACAAGAACACACCCATACAACAATGGAACAGACTAGAGAACCCAGATATCAACCCAAGCATATATGACCAATTAATATAAAATTAAGGAGGCATGGACACACAATGGGGAAATGACAGCTTCTTCAACAACTGGTGTTGGCAAAACTGGACAGCTACATGCAAGAGAATGAACCCGGATTGTTGTCTAATCCCATACACAAAAGCAAACTCAAAATGGATCAAAGACCTGAATGTAAGTCGTGAAACCATAAAACTCTTAAGAAGAAAACATAGCCAAAAATCTCTTGAATATAAACATGAGCAACTTTTTCTTGAACTCATCTCCTCAGGCAAGGGAAACAAAATAAAAAATGAACAAATGGGACTGCATCATGTTAAAAAGCTTCTGTACAGAAAAGGACACCATCAGCAGAACAAAAATGCATCCTACAGTATGGGAGAATATATTTGTAAATGACATATCCAACAAGGGGTTAACATCCAAAATACATGACTCACACACCTCAACACCCAAAAAGGAAATAACCGTTCTAAAAAATAGGTGGAAGATATGAACACTTTTCCAAAGAAGAAATTCAGATGGCAATCAGGCACATGAAAAGATGCTCCACATTGCTAATTATCAGGGATATACAAATTAAAACCACAATAAAGTATTCACCTCATACCAGTTAGGATGACCAACATCAAAAGATCAGGAACAACAAATGCTGGCGAGCATGGGGAGAAAGAGGAACAGTCCCACACTGCTGGTGGGAATGTAAAGTAGTTCAACCACGGTGGAAAGTAGTATGGAGGTTCCTCAAAAAACTCAAAATAGAAATACCATGTAACCTGGGAATTCCACTCCTAGGAATGTACATAAAGAAAACAAATTCTCAGATTCAAAAAGACATATGCAAACCCCCTCCTCCCCCATGTTTATTGCAGCACTATTTACAATAGCCAAGAAATGGAAGCAACCTAAGTGTCCATCAGTAGATGAATGGATAAAGAGGAGTATTCTATATACACAATAGAATACTATTCAACCATAAGAAAGAAGCAAATCCCACCATGTGCAAAAACATGGATGGAGCTAGAGGGTATTATGCTCAGTGACATAAGCCAGGTGGAGAAAGACAAGTACCAAATGATTTCACTCATCTGTGCAGTGTTAACAACCAAGCAAAAACTGAAGGAACATAACAGCAGCAGACTCACAGAACCCAAGACTGGACTAATGGTCACCAAAGGGAAAGGGACTGGCGAGAGTGGGTGGGAAGGTAGGGAGAAGGGGAGTAATGGGCATTACGATTAGCACCCATAGCATAGTCAGGGGAACGAGGAAGACAGTAAAGCACAGAGAAGAGAAGTAGTGACTCTATAGCATCTTAGTACGCAGATGGACAGTGACTGTAATGTGGTATGTGGTGGGGACAAGATAATGGGGGGGGATCTAGTAAGCACAATGTTGCTCATGTGATTGTGTATTAATGATACCAAAATAAAATAAATAAATATTTGATGAAAGAATAAATGTATGAAAAAAAAGAGAACACTTGCTGTACAAGAGATTCCGGTAATCGGAGAGCTTCGCTGGAGAATTCTACCAAACTCTTAAAGAATTCATGTTAATCTTTCTCAAAATCTTCGAAAAAACTGAAGAGTACACAGCACTTCCAAGCTCACTCAATGAGGCCACCACTACCCTGACATCAATCCAGATTAGGATGCCATGAAAAAACATGACTGCAGACCAATATTCTTACTGAAAATAGATGCAAAATTCTTACTGAGGTCATGAAAATGACAGAAAGTCTATGGTCCAGAATGCAGACATATTTTTCTCATCGTTGATGCACTTACTGATATTTAAAGCTGGTCTGCAGGTAAGAAGTATCAACAATTTTGATTTTCTAATGTGGGTCATGTAGGATTTCTGTGGCAAATTATGCCTCTAATTGGAAAAATATAGTGGACAATTTTCTATGATGGTGCAAATGTAGTGGTGCAGTGACCACTGGAAAATCTGAATGAAGGAATATCAGGGATATTGCAGGTTTTCTGTAAGTCTGAAATTATCTGAAAACACTCTTCTAAATGACTGTGTTCATACTATGCCATTAAGTCAATCTGACCACAAAATACGTTACAGAGGAAGAGCTTGATTTACCCCAGATGAACCAAGTTGTAAAGCTAAAGCTAATCAACCTTGTAAGAAACTGAACACTTAGAAGGCAGAACATGAGTATTGTATTGTTACTGTACCTTCAGTGTGACGGATAATTTGTGGAGCCTGGAGAAACACTGAGAACTTTAAACCCCTTTTTCTATCATGACGCCTTTCCTCACCTGGCTACTACGAAAACTCTCAAACCCTTGCCACAGGGCACAGGACAAGGACAAGCGCATTCCCTCTTACTGCCACTCCTCCCGTTAAGGCCCATGGCGCCCCCAAACTACTGCATCCAGTCCTCTCCACGAGGCTGACGGAGGACAGAAGCTGGGGTCTCAGTTGTCATTTTGCTTCTTGCATGGTGCTGCTCTGAGTCTGTCCCTACAGGTATGACCCAGCAGCATGAAGAGGGGACTAGAGAGAGAGAATCACCACTCTGGCTCTGTTGGGGTGGGATTCTCTTAGGACAAATTACCGGGCAAGCGGCAGGAAGGAGCAACGTGACGTTGAGGGGAATTCATGGTGCAGAGGTATGTGGGCTATGTGATGAAAAGACATCCCCTGTGCTGCCGTAGGGAACTACATGTAATTGGTACACTTTGACACAGGTTAACATGACTCAAAAGTTAATACATGGAATATCAAAAGAGAATATACACTATGCTGAATCCAAATCTTGATACAAAATATTACTAAATTCTATGCAAATTAGCACGGTGGAATGATATTTTGAGTACTGGAAATAAATTTTAGGTGTCTCCTGACAATTTTAAGACTCTCCTGAAAACTGACAATTTAACCAAGCAGCATGATTATAAGTTCACTCGCTTTTTTAAAAACACAATGAGAGGATATAAATTTGGAAGTATGTTGTATGAATGTAAAACTTTAATAAGGCACACAGATATACTTTATGAATTTGAAAATGAAAAACAGTAAATTGAAAATATTTCTGGCTTTAGTACAAATATGTAAACTTGAAGTATTACATTGTGAGATATAATACATATGCTCTTTAA
The DNA here is from genome assembly GCF_030020395.1 of Manis pentadactyla. Classification (NCBI taxonomy): domain Eukaryota; kingdom Metazoa; phylum Chordata; class Mammalia; order Pholidota; family Manidae; genus Manis; species Manis pentadactyla. The sequence continues at coordinate 60,867,768 of NC_080034.1, forward strand.
ATATTTAAGAGAAATTCAATTATTCCAATGTGATAGGAAATTAACCATTATGAGAATTAATAGAAGCATTGGTAAAAAGTATCTGAATTCCATGGTCAGATACTGTCCACAATTCAAGCAGACAATCCCTGAATGTACACCTACTTCCCCTGTGTGTGAATCTGTGTCAGGCTTCCTCCATGAAAGCAATTCAGAAGAAGTAAATCCTACAGCATGCTATAGGTTTTATAGACATAGACACCCTTGTAAAATAAAGATTCTATACAATAGATATGAGAAACTAAAACAAAACCCCTGTTAATAGTCCAGAAAATTTTAGATTCCTTAAGTAATTAAGAAAACTTCCTCAGGAGTTGTAACACGTAAAATACACAGTGCTAAACTCAGAAGCACGCTGGCACAGATAGACTCTCAAATTTAATGCACTTGATCATGATGAGATGATCATATGAATCATAAACAAATGGTTAAAAAACAGCTCTAGTGAAAAACCAGGACAATATGTAATTCCTCATGCTTGTTAGAATGCCTGTCATCTAGCTTACCAATAAAGAACATTAGGTAGAAAGTATATTAGAGGAATGTAAAGCTAAAGCAAGGTTTATGTACATTTTTTCTGAAGCTCAAAATAGACCAAAAAAGTAAAGGAATGAGCATGCTAAAAAGAAACTTGAATTTTCAATTATTACAAGAAGGAAGCACATAAAATAGGAAGGAGATTAGAAACATCTCACTGTTGTCTCAGAAACCAAGACACACGAAAGTAAAGTACCTTCAGATTTCTACTTGGAACCTGAGAAAATCTGTTTCCCATAAATGCATGTCATTTAGAAAAAGCAGCCAATGTTTTGGCTCTTAAGCGTTACGGTGATTTCAGTCCTAAAGATGTTTTGTGACTGCGCAGGCATTCTCTGTCTAATAAAGGCCCTCAGACATCTCATTGATATAGAAGACTGGGTCCATCAATTATGACCCACAGTATGGGAATCAGAATGTGTAAGTTAAGATGAAAGAAAATGGGGTTTGCAAACCAAGGTAAAGCAAACTAAAATGGCCCAGGACTCTGATTTCCCCCTCAAGGCCACAGACTGACTCTTGACTCATGTATCCTTAACTTGTTTTACAGGTATTTAGGCCCCACCAGACGAGCCACCTCCTGAAATGAGCACGTGAACTCTAGCCTCAGTGGGGCCAGAAGGCTGACAGCTAACACTCCTCAAACAGTCCCCTGTCACCTCACCACGGACCCGTCAGAACAATGCCACAAGCTCATCACACATCCTGCAACCCTTTCCCATAACCTTTATAAGCCCTTGCTTAGAAGCCAATAGTGAGTGCAGGGCTTTAAGCTTTAGCTATCCATTCTCCTTGCTTGGGGAACGCCCACCTTCTTTCCCAATGTTAAAAAAAACCACATCCCAAAGTCAGGGTTTGGTTTCACTGCTCATGTCAGTGTTTGGCTTTGCTGTATGCTGACTGATTGGAAACAGGTTTGTTTCATTTGGTAACAACTTCACCTTAGATGGTTTTAAGCAGCATCCAGTAGGTGGCATGGAGAGAAAAGACATCATATTTTGTTCTAAACCTGATTCATGAAATTTGCTCACTCTAATCATGTATCAAAATAGACAGATGCTCCCTTGGTTAATTTATGGATGTTTTAACAAATACATTCACACAGAGGTCTGGCAAAGAACATATTAGTGGATGAAGATAATTTTTAAAAATTATGTTCAACACTAATTCAGGAGAAATCATCAAGCACAATGATAATCCCGTTTGAAAATGACAAGCTACAAGGGATATTAACATATTGATAAGTTAGCTTTTCGAAAGCTAGGGACATTAAAGCATACTAAATTCTGGTTTGGCATCAATAAAATAGTAGAACTCAAAATAATGTTCTGAATTTTAATGTACTTAAACTTCCACTTTTCAGTGGATCTCAATTACTTTAATGTTGGAAAAGTAACAATACAGGTGAGTGAAGGGACTTACTAGGGTGTGACTTTTTCCTCTTTGCCTCAGGTTCCAGGGAAGACTGGCTGGTCCCATTTCTTGATATGAATTTTATGACTGTGTGTATGATGCTGAAGTGGCATTTCTCTACAGAAACAATCCTGAATCAAAATGATACAGAATAATATAAAGTTAATCCTTAGAAACCCTCAGTGAATGAGGAACATTGCGCATTAATTATTACAGGGTCAGATCCTTAAAGATGATTCACACAAGGGCACAAAGCTCTAAGAGCTGGCTCATTCCTCACTTGATCTGCTTCCATAAAGCATTTTAAATTCACAAAATGTTCTTCTTTCTGGGCACACACTATGCCCCAGACCCTGGAGCTATTATATAATCTAATTCTGGTCTTTCTTAACAGTTTTATTGTATAGATAATACCAGCCCTATTTACCTTTCTAAGAAATTTTATGCAACACACGTAAAAAAAAAAAATGTTACAATACTATATGAGAATTTAATAAAGAAAGCATTTAGGTATGATAGAAAATGGCAGGTTCTGTACTCACTCCTTACAGAAACATCCAGAAGAAATCATGGCAAAGCCCCATCTGCAGGTGTCAGGACCCCACGCAGGAAGCATTTTCCTCCTGGTGGACTGCGCTCCAAGTCATCCCAAAGTTGCAGCCCAGCCTCCTGGGTCCTGCAGATACAAAAGCTCAAGTCTTCACTCTAGCAAACATACCAGAGTGCACAGGAGGAGCACACATGCTCAATGCGTGCCAGAAAAGGCAGGTTCAGGCATCCCATAGCTCAAACATAGTCACTACTGATGGTTGGGCCCCTTCTTAGAAGTCCTGGTAAAGGGCTCAAATCCAATATATGATTATTCAGAGAAAATATATGGTTAAGTTCAAACAGAAATGGAGCCTGATGTTCTGTGCCCAGATGGGATTTTACACATATACCATAAACTTAAGATCAAAGTGAAAATAAAAATTTCTGATTTTCAGTCAACCATTAACATATGATTGGAATATGTAAGAAACAGTATCATTTATATACACCAAAACTAAAAAATGCAAAAATACAAATGCTCAAATATAAATGCAACAAAATACTTCTAGATCTCTGGGGGAAAACATGTGAAACATTTTTGACAGCAATGAAAGAAAAAACAAAACAACTGAGATATACTGTCCATGATCAAAATTCCATTACTAAGATGTCCATTTTCCTCAAATTGACTTAGAGACCCCAAGTAATCCCAACAATAACCTTACCACACTATATTGCAGGAATTGACAACTTATTTGAATACCTGTTCATATATACAATGATAAAGAAAAAGGTGAACTCAAATGTTAAAATTTCAAGCTACAATAATCAAAGGAACATATTTAAAATGAATACACACAGGGACTCTCTTGTCCCCACCTGGTGTGAGCCACGAGCTATGTCCTTTCACTTTATCTCTAAATAAAAGCCTGTACCTTGCTCTCCTACCTTGAGTGTTTATGAAGCTCATTCTTCGGCTTCGTGAACAAGAACCCGGCATCAGTATGACCCAAAACAAGTCTCCTAACCACAAAAGCACTGACACCTTCTCTGCCCTGATAGAAACCACTGAAGAAACAGAACTTGACAGCCCTTGACTGAGACTTCATGGTAACTGTCCAAAGCAGCAATTTCATCCTAATGGATCCAGAAGATGACCGAGAAATTAGATTTTGCCTTGCTATTAAAAAATCATCAAACTAACTACCAAACTTCTAGAAAAAAAATAACAAAACACATCTTATTAGTTGCCCTGTTTGTTATCTGTGCTCCAACAACAAGAATCCTCCTGGCTGCAAGTGGATAACAGACTTGCCAAGCATGTAACTCCAATTTCAGGAGGCAAGCAACTTACATATTAGATAGTTATAAAACTGCACTAGATTAAGTGAACAAATTGCATTTCCATTCTACAGTATTACCTGGTCTGTACACCTGTCTTCATTAGCCTGAATATTTTTAAACACCTAAAACTCAACTAGTTCTAATCACCTGCTTTACCAGTCAAAACCAAATGTGTGCTTGACACCCCCCATTTAAAAAACCCAGCTCTCCTGATGTTGATGTCTAGAACAAACACCTACCAGAGGTTTCCACAGGTCATTCACCCTTCTATTGGGCAGGTGTGTTTAGATGAAAACTTCTGATTTAAATGTCAAGCCACACTATAAATTGCACTTCTTTTCTCCTGATTAATAAAATAAAAATAAAATAAATAAATGAATACACACAAATAAATGAAATAGAACAGAGAGTTCACAAATGGACCCAACAAAATTACAGAAACTTGAACCTCACCAAAGAAATGAAAGCACATCCACACAGAAAACAGGGCCTTTAGACTTTATTCCTCCATTTTCTTATTTAGAGTTCACCACCATCAACAAATGGAGATGAGGCAAAAGGATGGCCATGTGAAAATGAACACAGACAACTCAAGTCAGAAATGAAAGTGACAACTGACACAACAGAAACACAAAGGACTGCAAGAGGCTGTTATAAAAAGCTCCTAGAAATGCACAATATTCCAAAACTGAACCAGACAGAAGAAACAGAAAATCTCTACTGACAGATTGACAGTAATGAACTGCACTGATAATCAAAAAAAAAAAAAAACCACTCCTTACAAAGTCAAGGACCAGATGGTTTTCAAAATTACTTCCACCAAACATTTAAAGTACAGTTAATATTTACCTTTCTCAAACTACTTCTAAACCTTGAAAAGGAAGGAAAACTTCACACCTTTTTATTAGATCAGCATCACCCCAATACCAAATTCAACAAAAACAGTACAAAAAAGGAACACTAAGACACCACCATCCTTGATGAACACATTTGTGAAAACCCTCAAAAAATTTAGCAGTAAACTGAATTAAAAAATACATTACAAAACTCATTAACCAAGAAGAAGTAGGATTTATTCCAGGGATGCAGATGATGAAATATCTGCAAATCAATGTGACACATCCCATTAACAAAAGGCAGGCTAAAAACTATCATGATCACAATAGGTACTAAAAAGGATCACAAAACCCAACATGCTTTTATGCTAAAAACTCAACAAAGTGTGTATAGAGGGAACATACATCAACATAACAAAGGCCATATATGACAAACTCACAGCTGCCATCACACTGAATTGCAAAAAGCTGAAAGCTTTTCCTCTAAGGTCAGGAACAAGACAAGAATGCCCACTGTCACCACTTTTATTAAACATAGTCCTGAAAGTCCTAGCCACAGCAACCCGACAAGTAAAAGGCATCCAAGTTGGTAAGGAAGAAGTCATATTTCCCCTACTTACAGGTGACATGATACTGTATAGAGAAAACCCTAAAAACTGCATCAAAAAACTACTAGAATTAATAAATGAACTCAGTAAAAGTCACAGCAAACAAAACCAATGTGCAAAACTCTGCCACATTTACACATACAAATGAACTACTAGAAAGAGATTTAAGAAAGAAACCCATTTATGATTGCCTCAAAAAGGATAAAATCACTGGGAATAAAATTCAACCAAGGCAGATAAAGACCTGTACTCTCAAAACTCTAAGACACTGATGAAAGAAATTGAGGAAGACACAAATAAATGGAAAGCTATCCCATGCTCCTGGATAGGATGAATGACTATTGTTAAAATGGCCATATTATCCAAAGCAACCTACAGATTCAATGGAATCCCTATCAAAAAACCAATGGCATTTTTCACTCAACTAGAGGAAAAGATCCTAAAATTTATATGCAACCTCAAAAGACCCTGAAGAGTCAAAGAAATCTTGACAATGAAGAACAATGCTGGGGGTAAAGAGCTATACTACAAAGCTGCAGTGAATTAAACAGTATGGTACTGACACAAGAATATATGAATCAATGGAACTGAACAGATAACTAAGAAACAAACCCACACGTATATGGTCAGTTAAAATATGACAAAAGAGGCAAGAATATGCAATGGGGAAAAGACAGTCTCTTCAAAAATGGTGCTGGGAAAACCAGACACCTACATGCAGGAGAATGGTATTGTATCGCTGTCTAACATCATGCACAAAACTTAATTCAAAATGGATTAAATACCTAAAGGCATGAAAGCACAAAGCTTTTTAAAGAAAAGATGGGCATGAATCTCTTGAAAATCAGCAAGAGTAAATTTTTTCGACACACCTCCCCAGGCAAGGGAAACAAAAGAAAGAATAAACAAGAGGGGCTTCATCGATCTAAAAAGTTTCTGTATAGTAAAGGACAACATCAACAAAATGAAAAGGCAACTTACTGTAAGGAAGAACATACCTGAAAGTGACATATCTGATAAGGGGCTGATATTCAATATATATTGGATAAATGCACCACAAAACAAAGAACCCATTAAAATATGGGCAGAGAACCTGAATAGACATTTTTCCAAAGAGGGCACACAGATGGCCTACAGTCACATGGAAAGATGTGACACATCACTAATCATCAGGCAAATGCAAATTAAAACCACGAGGGGACTCACTCAAGATGGAGATGTGAGTAGGGCGGCAGAAGTATCCTCCCAAAACCATACAGATTTTGAAAATACACCAAATGCAACTACTCCTAAAAGAGAGACCAGAAGATACAGCACAACAGCCAGGCTACATCTACACCTGCGAGAACTCAGCATCTCACGAAAAGGGTATGATACAAAGCTGTGATACGGTGGGGCCAGAGGACTCCCCCTGACCCCAGCTCACTAGGGTGAGGAAAAGAATCAGCCTGGGGAGGGAGTGGAAGCACAGGACTGCTAAACAACCAGCCCTAGTAATCTGCATTGGGAGCACAGACACACATTGCATGGTGTACGGGATATGACAGAAATGGAAAAGCAAATTCCGAGATGGAGACCACGAACAAGTCCCCACAGCCGGCTGCCCTGGAACAAAAGAAAAGCGGGCACTTTAAAAGTCTTCAGGGGACAAGGGTTTAACAGGTGGACTAAACCGTCCTGGCACACTCAGAAAAGGAGGCTGGGAATGTGAAGGACCTCCAGGCGTCCTAACCTCCAGGCTGTGTGTAGCAACACAGCTCCGAAGCCCGTCACAGCTATAAGCAGCCTGTTCATTCCCCCCGGTGGGCACTGCAAGCAAACTGCTGATGCACCATTGCTGCAGACCAGCAGGGGAGCAGCCCCGCTCACAGCAACCACACAGAATCTTCTCCCAGTGCTCAGCTAAATGAGTCAGACCCAGAAATTGCCCCCTGTGTGCAGCAGCTGCCTGGCACAAGCTTAATGAAGCTGGCGCAAAGTCCGGAAGTCATGAAGGGATGCCTTTCTCACAGGAGAACACATGCGGCTTGCCTGCAACCCCTGCCAGTACCTAAGGCTATCCTGAGGGCCGCCCCACCCAAGGTAGCTCAGGGGATTAACCCAGAGACTGCTCCCTGTGTGCGGTTAATTGGCACAGGAAGCAGAGAAGAGCAAGGTGACCAGAAAACAGGAAAGGACTTTGTTCTCCCACCTGACACACATACCACTCGCCAGTGATCACTTCTATCACCATGAAAAGGAAGAAGAACCTGGTTCAGTCCAAAATCACTCAAACGCCAGAGAGAGAGCCTGGTGAGACCAGTATAACCAGTCTTCCTAAAAAAGAATTCAAAATAAAAGTCATAACCAGGCTGATGGAGCTGCAGAGAAAAATGCAAGAGCTAACGGACAAGGTAGGGAGGGAGACTACAAAAATAAAACAATCTCTGGAAGGACGTAAAAGCAGAATGGATGAGATGCAAAAGGCCATTGATGGAATAGAAACCAGAGAACAGGAATGCATAGAAGCTGACACACAGAGAGATAAAAGGACCTCCAGGAATGAAACAAAATTAAGAGAACTATGTTCCCAATCCAAAAGGAACAATATCCACATTATAGGGGTACCAGAAGAAGAGAGAGAAGAAGGGATAGAAAGTGTACTTGAAGAAATAATTGCTGAAAACTTCCCCAAACTGTGGGGGGAAATAATTGATCAGACCACGGAAGTACACAGAAACCCCAAAAGAAGGGACCCAAGGACGACAACACCAAGACACATAATAAATAAAATGGCAAAGATCAAGGACAAGGGGAGAGCTTCAAAGGCAGCTAGAGAGAGGATAAAGGGCACCTACAAAGGAAAATCCAACAGGCTATCATCAGCCTTTTCAAGAGACACCTTACAGGCCAGAAGAGAATGGCATAATATATTTAATGCAATGAAACAGAAGGGCCTTGAACCAAGATTACTGTATCCAGCACGATTATCATTTAAATATGAAGGAGGGAGTAAACAATTCCCAGACAAGCAAAAGTTGAGGGAATTTGCCTCCCTCAAACCACCTCTACAGGGTATTTTAGAGGGACTGCTCGATATGGGAGCACTCCTAAGGCTAAACAGGTATCACCAGAGAAAATAAAATCACAGTAAAGAAAGCAGACCAACCAAATACAAACTAAAGGCAAAAAATAAAATCAACTACACACAAAAGCAGTCAAAGGAAACACAAAGGGGCACAGAATAAAACACCCAACATAGAAAGAACGGAGGGGGAGGAATAAGAAGGGTGAGAAATAAAGAATCACCAGACAGTGTTCATAACACCTCAATAAGCGAGTTAAGTTAGACAGTAAGATACTAAAGAACCTAACCTTGAACCTTTGGTAACCACAAATCTAAACCCTGCAATGGCAATAAGTACATATCTTAAAATAATCATCCTAAATGTAAATGGACTGAAGGCACCAATCAAAAGACAGACTAATAGAATGGCTAAAAAAGACAGACCCATCTACATGCGACTTACAAGAGACGTACCTCAAACCCAAAGACATGCACAGACTAAAAGTCAAGGGACGGAAAAACACATTCTATCCAAACAGGGAGAAAAAAGCAGGTGTTGCAGTACTAGTATCAGACAAAATAGACATCAAAACAAAAAAAGTCACAAGAGATAAAGTAGGACATTACATAATGATAAAGGGGTCAGTGCAACAAGAGGATATAACCACTATAAATATATATGCACCCAATACAGGAGCACCAGCATATGCGAAACAAATACTAACAGAACTAAAGGAGGAAATAGAATGCAATGCATTTATTTTAGGAGACTTCTACACACCACTCACTCCAAAGGATAGATACACCGGACAGAAAATAAGTAAGGATACAGAGGCACTGAACAACACACTAGAACAGATGGACCTAACAGACATCTATAGAACTCTACATTCAAAAGCAACAGGATACACATTCTTCTCAAGTTGACATGGAAAATTCTCCAGAATAGGCCACAAAAAGAGCCAAAGTAAATTCAAAAAGATTGGAATCCTACCATCCAAATTTTCAAACAAAGGTATAAAACTAGAAATAAATTGTACAAAGAAAGCAAAAAGGCTCACAAACACATGGAAGCTTAAAAACGTGCTCCTAAATAATCAATGGATCAATGACCAAAATAAAATGGAGATCCAGCAATATATGGAAACAAATGACAGCAACAACACAAAGCTCCAACTACTGTGGGACGAAGCAAAAGCAGTCTTAAGAGGAAAGTGTATAGCAATCCAGGCATATTTAAAAAAGGAAGAACAATCCCAAATGAATAGTCTAATGCCACAATTATCAAAATTGGAAAAAGAAGAACAAATGAGGCCTAAAGTCAGCAGAAGGAGGGATATAATAAAGATCAGAAAAGAAATAAATAATATTGAGAATAAAACAATAGAAAAAAATCAATGAAACCAACAGCTGGTGCTTTGAGAAAATAAAAATAGATAAGCCTCTAGCCAGACTTATTAACAGAAAAAGACAATCAACACACACCAACAAAATCAGAAACAAGAAAGGAAAAATCATGATGGACCCCATAGAAATACAAAGAATTACTGGAGAATGCTATGAAAACCTATATGCTAACAAGCTGGAAAACCTAGGAGAAATGGACAACTTCCTAGAAAAATACTACCTTCCAAGACTGACCCAGAAAGAAACAGAAAATCTAAACAAACCAATTACCAGCAACGAAATTGAAGCTGTAATCAAAAAACTACCCAAGGAAAAAACCCCCGGGCCAGATGGATTTACTTTGCAATTTTATCAGACATACACAGAAGACATAATATCCTTTCTCCTTAAAGTTCTCCAAAAAACAGAAGCGGAGGGAATACTCCCAAACTCATTCTATGAAGCCAACATCACCCTAATACCAAAACCAGGCAAAGACCCCACCAGAAAAGAAAACTACAGACCACTATCCCTGATGAACATAGAAGGAAAAATACTCAACAAAATATTAGCAAACTGAATTCAAAAATACATCACAAGGATCATACACCATAACCAAGTGGGATTCATCCCAGGGATGCAAGGATGGTACAACATTCGAAAGTCCATCAACATTATCCACCACATCTACAAAAAGGACAAAAACCACGATCATTTCCATAGATGCTGAAAAAGCATTCGACAGAAGTCAACATCCATTCATGATAAAAACTCTCAACAAAATGGGCATAGAGGGCAAGTACCTCAACATAATAAAGGCCATATAGAGACAAACCCACAGCTAACATCATATTGAACAGCGAGAAGCTGAAAGCATTTCCTCTGAGATTGGGAACAAGACAGAGATGCCCACTCTTTCCGCTGTTATTCAACATAGTACTGGAGGTCCTAGCCACAGCAATTAGACAAAACAAAGAAATAAAAGGCATCCAGATTGGTAAAGAAGAAGTCAAACTGTCACTATTTGCAGATGACATGATATTGTACATAAAAAACCCTAAAGACTCCACTCCAAAACTACTAGAACTACTATCGGAATTCAGCAAAGTTGCAGGATACAAAATTAACACACAGAAATCTGCGGCTTTCCCATACAACAACAATGAACTAATAGAAAGAGAAATCAGGAGAACAATTCCATTCACAATTGCATCAAAAAGAATAAAATACCTAGGAATAAACCTAACCAAGGAAGTGAAAGACCTATACCCTGAAAACTACAAGACACTCTTAAGAGAAATTTAAGAGGACACTAGCAAATGGAAACTCATCCCATGCTCTTGGCTAGGAGAAATTAATACGGTCAAAATGGCCATACTGCCCAAAGCAACATATAGATTTGATGCAATCTCTAACAAATTACCAACAACATTCTTCAAAGAACTGGAACAAATAGTTCAAATATTCATATGGAAACGCCAAAGACTGCGAATAGCCAAAGCAATCCTGAGAAGGAAGAATAAAGTGGGGAGGATCTCCCTCACCAACTTCAAACTCTACTACAAAGCATGAGTAATCAAGACAATTTGGTACTGGCCAAGATCAGAGCCACAGACCAGTGGAACAGAATACAGACTCCAGACATTAACCCAATCATATATGGCCAATTAATATATGATAAAGGAGCCATGGACATACAATGGGGAAATGACAGTCTCTTCAACAGACTGATGAACGTAGTGCTGGCAAAACTGGACAGCTACATGTAAGAGAGTGAAACTGGATCACTGTCTAACCCCATACACAAAAGTAAATGCGAAATGGATCAAAGACCTGAATGTAACTCATGAAACCATAAAACTCCTTGAAAAAATACAGGCAAAAATCTCTTCGACATAAACATGAGCAACTTCTTTATGAACATATCTCCCCGAGTAAGGGAAACAAAAACAAAAATGAGCAAGTGGGACTATATCAACTGAAAAGCTTCTGTACAGCAAAGGACACCATCAATAGAACAAAAAGGTACTCTACAGTATGGGAGAATATATTCATAACGACGTATCCTGTAAAGGGTTGACATCCAAAATATATAAAGATCTCATGCACCTCAACAAACAAAAAGCAAATAATCCAATTAAAAAATAGGCAGAGGAGCTGAATAGACAGTTCTCTAAAGAAGAAATCCAGTTGGCCAACAGGCACATGAAAAGATGCTCCACATCGCTGATCATCAGAAAAATGCAAATCAAAACCACAATGAGATATCACCTCACACCAGTAAGGATCGCCACCATCCAAAAGACAAACAACAACAAATGTTGGCAAGATTGTGGAGAAAGGGGAACCCTCCTACACTGCTGGTGGGAATGTAAATTAGTTCAACCATTGTGGAAAGCAGTATGGAGGTTCCTCAAAAAGCTCAAAATAGAAATACCACTTCACCCAGGAATTCCACTTCTACGAATTTACCCTAAGAATGCAGGAGCCCAGTTTGAAAAAGATATATACACCCCTATGTTTATTTCAGCACTATTTACAATAGCCAAGAAATGGAAGCAACCTAAGTGTCCATCAGTAGATGAATGGATAAAGAAGATGTGGTACATATACACAGTGGACTATTACTCAGCCATAAGAAGAAAACAAATCCTACCATTTGCAACAACATGGATGGAGCTAGAGGGTATTATGCTCAGTGAAATAAGCCAGGCGGAGAAAGACAAGCATCAAATGATTTCACTCATCTGTGGAGTATAACAACAAAGAAAAACTGTAGGAACAAAACAGCAGCAGAATCACAGAACCCAAGAATGGACTAACATTTACTAAAGGGAAAGGGACTGGGGAGTATGGGTGCGAAGAGAGGGATAAGGGCGGAGAAAAAGAAAGCGGGTAGTGATTTTACAGCACCTTACTACACTGATGGACAGTGACTGTAATGGGGTTTGTGAGGAGGACTTGAAGAGGGGAGCCTAGTAAACATAATTTTCTTCATCTAATTGTAGATTAATGGTAAAATAAAAAATAAATAAAAAATTTGAAAAGTGCAATAAGGCCACAGCTATCAATTATCAGAATGAAAGGACAGACTTTCAATGCTCCAATCAAAAGAAACAGGATTAGAAGAAGGGATGAAAACTCAGGACCACCTACGTGCTCCCTTAAGGAGACTCACTTGAGATCCAAGGACACAGACAAACTACAAGTCGAAGGGGTGGGGAAAGGTACCCTACACAAGTGAAATTGAAGGAAAAAAAAAAGATGGATTGATGGGATTAAAGACGGCGGCCTGAGAGGGAGGCAGAAACCTCCTCCCAGAACCACATACATAACGTACAATATGGAAATAGAACAACTACACCCAATCCTGGAAGAGCAGCAGGGAAGAAGGCTGCTGCGGCAGACTGTCACCTCAAGGAGAAGGGTGACGTACAAAGCCGTGATCCAGAGGGACCCAAAGCCCTTCACACACCTGAGCTCACAGGAGGGAGGAAGAGAAACGGAACCGGGGAGGCGGGTGGAGGCCTAGGACTGCTGAACACCCAGCCCTGGAGATGTGCTCTGGGAGCACAAACCTACCATACGTGGTGCGCTCTGGAGGATCGGTGGGGTTGGAAAGCCAAGACAGCCAGAATACTTCCAGAGACTTGAGATTCCAGCCACTTGTGGGACAACACAGGGATCCACATCCGGCCACTGTGGGACAAAAGAAAGGCGGGCAGTCTGAGAGACTTCCTAACAGCGAGACAGCTGCTAAAGGGACAAGGCTTCCAGAGCTTGCCACTAAGGAGAAAGGACAGGTGCGCCAAACTGCCCAGGTGCACTCTGCCCAGCAGGCGGGAGAACTTTTAGGAGCTCCAGTCGCTCCATCCCCCTGGCTGGCCTCGCAGCTCCGAGGCCCCATACCGTGCTGTGACTGACACACAGCCTGCCTCCCCACCAGCACTGGCTTGCTAACCGGCGGCCCCCACCATCGCACCAGGCCAGCGAGAGGACGGCCCCACCTAGAGCAGCAGCTTCTCCCTGCGTGCTCCGCAAACTGGCCCTGGCAGTGGAGACAGGCACTGTGGCCGGGAAGCAGGAGAGACCTCTTTCCTCTCGGCAGGGGAGGGCACCAGCGCCGCTCCCGTGACCCCTGCCATCCCCCCAAAGGGCTGAGCAGCTCCAGAGAGTAAATCTGGGAGCTAGAGGGCACCACCTACAAATATGAACCATCAAGGGAACCTGGTAACAGGACTCAAATCAATCTTCCTGAAACAGATCTCAAAATAAACATCAGGAACATGCTCATGGAGCTACAGAAAAAAACTGCCCATCTCTTGAGCGTAATTCTCTCTCTCTCTCTGTCTTTCTCTCTCTCTCTACCAGGAGCACTGCTGAGGCCTTGTTCTGAGAGGGATGCTGGAACAGCCCAGGAGGAATGGCAGAGTTCTCAGGTCCACCCCCGCCGGTGCCAGGACAGTCCCACACAGGGTCTGACAGAACTGCAAACGGGGGATGCCACACGTCTAACTCCGCAGGAAAGATAACAGTGCGGCATGCTAGCATTCCCATTAATGGCTAGTGGCTAGGTGGCTCCACTGATACCAGGTGATGTCAACACCCCGGGCTTTATCTCCTTAGCAACCTTTTTTCGCTATGACCCCTGAAAGCAGCACATGGAAAGATACTACCTACCAGTCTCCACACCATCTCACTTCTCAGCTTAGGCTCGATGTTCCTGTATCACATCTTCTCCTCTTCCTAACAGTTTTCTCGGTCAGTTGGTGTTCTGGAAAAAAAAAAAATGAGAATTGGAATGAAATGGCAGGGGGTATAAGATTCTGTTTGAACACCATCAGTAGAACAAAAAGACATCCTACAGTATGAGAGAATATATTCATAGATAACACATCCGATAAGGGGTTGCCATCCAAAATATGTATTAAGAGCTCACGCACCTCAACACACAAAAAGCAAATAATCCAATTACAAAATGGGCAGAGGATCTGAACAGACACTTCTCCAAAGAAGCAATTTCAGGTGGCAGACAGGCACATGAAAAGATGCTCCACATCACTGATCATCAGAGGACTGCACATTAAAACCACAATGGGGTATCACCTCACACCAGTAAGGATGGCCACCATCTAAAAGACAGACAACAACAGATGTTGGTGAAGATGTAGAAAAAAGGGAACCCTCCTATACTGCTGGTGGGAATGTCAGTCAGTTCAACCATTGTGGAAAGCAGTATGGAGGTTCCCCAAAAAAACAAAAAACAGATACACCATTTGACCCAGGAATTCCTCTCCTAGGAATTTACCCTAAGAATGCAGGAGCCCAGTTTGAAAAAGTCAGATGCACCCCTATGTTTATCACAGCACTATTCACAATAGCCAAGAAATGGAAGCAACCTAAGTATCCATCAGTAGATGAATGGATAAAGATGTGGTACATATACACCATGGAATATTATTCAGTCATAAGAAGAAAACAAATCCTACCATTTGCAACAACATGGATGGAGCTAGAGGGTAATATGCTCAGTGAAATAAGCCAGGTGGAGAAAGAAGTACCAAATGACTTCACTCATATGTGGAGTATAAGAACAAAGAAAAACTGAAGGAACAAAACAGCAGCAAAATCACAGAACCCAAGAATGGACTTACAGTTAGCAAAGGGAAAGGGACTGGGGAGGATGGGTGTCGAAGGGAGGGATAAGGGCAGGGGGAAAAAGAAAGGGGGACTTACGATTAGCATGTATAATGTGGGGGGGGATGGGGAGGGCTGTGCAACCCAGAGAAGACAAAGTAGTGATTCTACAGCATCTTACTATGCTGATGGACAGTGACTAATGGGGTATGTGGGGGGGACTTGGTGAAGGGAGGAGCCTAGTAAACATAATGTTCTTCATGTAATTGTAGATTAATGATAACAAAATGAAAAATAAAAAATTAATTACTTCTGGCAAGTAAATTGTAAAGACAAAGCAAGGTTTAAAAATAAACAACTAAGAACAACTGTTCAAAACCTCCTAAATATAAAAAAAAGTCTCTAAATTTCAACTGCTTGATGAAAGTAGAAGTTGTAATCAGAGAGACCAAAAATCAAAGCATAATAAGCCTATTTTTTTTATTAAGAGAAGCTCCTGAAAAATAAGATACTTTGATTTTATGTGGCAATCTTTAAGAAAAAAAATCTCAATTACACAAATCAAAAAGTCACACAACTAGAAGCTATTCCTGGCATCATTTTAAATTCGTACTTCAGAAAAACAAAACTTAAAATATTTACCTGTGAGCATTAAAAAATCAAATACTTAATCAGGTTTACATTTACTGTTTGCAAAATAAAATTCTAATGTACTGATACAGAAAACAAAATGACAATAAAATCAGTAACAACAAAAATAACACCCAAGTAGATATGACTGCAGCAGGAGTACAGAATCTCAGAGCAGGTTTCATTACAAACACTTAACTGTGTGTCATTTGAAAAGAGTATTCAGTCTTGAATAACCTTGATGCAAGTTGCTAATCACCACCTTTACTATGATGATACTTTAATAACAAATTTTCAGAAAACTATGACTAAGTAGTTAAGAGTTCCAGCTGAACAAATCAAATACTTCAAACATCCTATTGTTCCCTGGAATACAAACACAACCCTTATTTCCTTTATAGAAAATTCGATATTATTCTTACTAAATAGGTAGCTTTGATTATGTAATACATGTAATAAAACAAAATTTTAAATTAGAAAATTATTATTTCAACTATTTCAAAGATCATGACTATCTTAGTTCAACACAATGAGTCAAATTTAGAGGGTAATGGAATAGAAATACACGGGTGAAGAAATAAATTTGAACTTTTGCTTCATTCAAGGTAACTTTTAACATTAGTCATCAAATTTTAGTATTAGTTTATAACTCAATCAAAAGGGCAGGGACAAAAACCAAATAATATCACCCTGTGAGTTAGAAAAAGACCCTTTCTGAGCCAACAAATGAGAAAATCACCTTTTCCTTCTCTAGGATGTATTTTAGCCCTACTTGTTCTCTCAGTCAGGCACTTTCGTGTAGGGCACACTTAGCCTAACAAACTATACCTGGTAACTCTGTACAAGCAAAAAGCTTCAGAAAGGATTTCCCTGCCTCCTTGCAAGTCTGAGAAAGTACAGAAGAGTTCAGTCCTCCATGACTTAAGAAATTTGTGCAAGATGAAGGAGGGAGGATGCCGGGAAGGGAACACAAGGAAGAAGAAAGGCTCCTCCTCTTATTTGCTCGCCTTCTTGAAATAAATAAGCTTCACATATTTATATCCCATCTTACTCCAAAATTATTTAATGTAACTTACAGAAATATTAGTAGTAGAATAGAATGCTTTCAAAATACAAATTAGTATGAATAAAGGGAAAATAAGAGGATGCAAGGAAGATGAAACACAAGGTAAATTTGGACCACAGAAACACCTAAGGCCTTGCCCAACTCTAAAATGTGGGTGGTTCAGCTCTTAGCTTCTCAGCAACCCATCAAGTGGGAAACAAGATCTAATTACAAAATTTTCATTCCATATACGAAGTAATTTACAAACAAGCACCAGAGCTTTTCCTAGTGCTCAGAGGTAAGAGAAATTTCTTCTATACTTTTCAATAACGGGACACTGGACAGTACTGTAATTTTCTAAACAGCATCTTTATATAAATTAAGTCATAGATTTCCTATGAAAGTTTCTTTTAACATTTCCTCAACACAGCTAGGGTCATAAGGAAAGTTATCCAGAAAATGAACCATCTTGCTGGTAAACCTTCTACAATTTAATCTGGGGTTATATGTATTCATTTATTGGCTTTGAAACATTTTTTATAGTGTGTTGCTTTTAGTAAATAGTTACACCAGAAGGTATTCATCTGGGACTTTAAACAAATACTAACAATCCTCAGGATATTTGTTACATAGTCCATTTTCATATTCCAAAGTCCTATTTCATTTTCTAAATTCAGGTTCTTCTGATGGATGAGTAAGTAAAATGGTCATGCAAGCGACAACTGTGGCTCCAGGTCAGATGAAGATGACACTAATACATAGGTCCAAACACTTCAAGGAGACCTCTTTTTAAAACTTACAACAGTCCCTGTCTTACTTTTCCAGGGGACCTTCTACTATCCTGCTTAATTCAGCCAAGTGGGAGCCCAATCTGTGATGATTTTTATTCCCCAATTTGGTATTTCTAACCAAGAAATGGTAAAGAAATCTAACTTAAGAGTTTCTAGATTGGTATCTTCCCATTCAGTCTACTCCAATTTAGATTCATTTTAGAGTATGAATCTTTACACACTTTGTGGCAGGTTTTATTTTTACGTTACTGGTGGAGGAGAAAAGACAGTAAAATTAGTATCAGAAGAATTTCCTATCTCCCATTTTGTCATACAAGAAAAAATAAGGTCCACAATGGCAGCATCTCAATATACCATATATCTGGACTTAACACTACTAAAATTTAGCAATGCTACAATCTGATATTTAATAAATAGGCATTAGCAAGTTGTATCTTCCATTACAGTTGGGTTTCCTCTTCTCTGTCTCCCAAAGATGCCAAATTTATATTCTCCTACCGCCCACTTTATGGTCATGTTGTACCCCGTTGCTTTTCTACCTCATTATCAGTTTGAATCTCATCACTTTCAGGATGCTCCTCTCTCAAAAGCCTGGCTATTTGGGCCCACATAACCTTCCCATCCTACTTGATGTAGCTCTATATTACTAATTATTTTAGTATTTCCCTTACTAGATACTGGAATTCCTAGTTTTTACGTTACCCACTATGAATAATGAAATGCAAATGCTCTAAGTACAAATTAATGTAATATGATGCATTAATCAACTACATACTATAACAGTTTATGGTTGTTAAACATAACTAAGATATTTATTAGGATTTCATCAAGTAAGCCAGAGGCCAATTTTTTACCACAAAGGTAATTTCCAAATGGCATACAATCAACCCGTATTACATCAAACCTTAGGCTTTTCTACTTTCAAGATTGTCAGAAGAATTTTAGTTGTGAGGACAACTTTTGAGAACACTACCAAAAACCAAATAGATTTTGTGAATTATTGTCAGACCTCAAAATGACTGAGATTAAATGACAGTGGTATCCAATACAGTTTGATCCATATTTGAAATCATATACATAACCCAGTCAGGCAACCTCTTCTATTAAATGAACTCTTCCAGTGTGTAGCCACTGAAATTTGTTATTTCTGAATTTCCTATTTTATGAAAATTCAAACCTTAGTGATCTCAACATACAATCTTTGGTACTGCAAAAGATAGCAGCATTTACATTTGGCATAATACGTACACTTAACATTTTTCTTGCAATTAAAAAAAAACACTCCTACATTTAAAAATATATTGGAAAGCATATGCTTAAGAAGCTCAGTATTAATTATAAGCTTAAATCAATCAGTATTATATTCTATTAATTTAGAAAGTTATAGGATAATTAGAATGATTTTATATTAACCACTTAAAATTGTTTACTTCAGAGAAAGTAGGAAACATATCTATAATATAAATTGAAAAGCTTTTACCAATTTAACGAGAATGTAATTTTTCTTTTTCTTAAAAGACAAACTGTAAAGAATAAACCAAAGAAAGCTACAAATACGTACGTATTCATTTAATGCAACATTAAATAGATACACAGAGCCCCTGAGAATACAATATTCATTTTGCTGCAGAAGAACAGACACTGCACAACAATGAGATTTGCTAATGAAATCAACCATCAACCTGGATGGAATACATATGTATCAAACCAAGACCTCAGTGTCATTTTCTTTTTCTTTCTTTCATTTTTTTCTTGACCTTGTCAGTATTTTTGTCCTTTAGATTTTGGAACTTTGGTAAAGAAAAATCAGGGCTATAATGTTGTAGTGTAATGCTTTTTATTCATCATATTTTTAATGTAAATTCCAACTGTTCTGCTTCTATCAGCACTATTAAAGTATTTTTGAGGAAAAAAAAAACTATGGATGCTACCAGAACAAAGGAAGTTTATTTCTATTCAGAATTGCAACATCTAACATAAATACCACACGAAAACTTTATAGCAATGTTAGTACCTACTTGATAAGGAATATGAACATAATATTTTTAAAAGTCACTTTTGTAATAATGTAATTCCTCCAGCAATTTCTACTACTGACAATTATTAAGTGAAATACTGTAAGGCTGACATAATAACTATCACTATGAAAATCACTCTGTGTTTAGATAAAAATTGTAATTTTTCCCCAAAACTGCTCTGCTGTCCTCGTCTACAAAGTTAATTACTAATTTCCATTTATCAAAAATAATTCTGAGTTTTCTTAAACTATTATTTAAATTTTTGATTTAGTTATAATTTTCTATAAAAGCCCAAAAGACTATGAAAATGGTTGATATTATATATTTTAAATAAAATAACTAATGACCCTCAAAACTGATTTATTTCTTTTTGAGTTATAAGCTATTTAGCTAAATAACTGTCTCATTGGTTGTTTACACAAATTAGGTTTTCAATTCAAATGTGCTACAGATAAAATTAACAGCTTAACCTGCTGTGGCATATAATTGCTGATAATTCATGATAATGACAATTGCTTAAAAAAAAAAGCAGTACTTATACCAATACCAACTAAAACAGCCTCAGCCAAACAAAATTAAGTGCGTGTGTGCAGTGGCCGCATGTGTGCAGTGGCCGAGAGGACACCTGGAGCTGTGAGCAATAACAATGATTTCTCCCAACCTGCCCTTTCCTTTGACTTACTTTGGTTTCACTGGAATTTGTTTCTGGAGGGGAACCCCCCACCCCTTACTCCTGGAGCTACAGCCAAAAGTTTTTATTAAAATGGCAAAATATAAATCAGACTGTAGAGAAACAGGCAGTTTAAGCAAATGTCTATTGTAATAAAGAAAGCCTGCTATCTAGGGCCAAGACTGCAGTCCTAAAACGTGGTGATAGGCTTTGGAAAGTCAGCTAGCTCCTTGCTACTCTCAAAACGTGGCCCACAGTCCAGCAACGGTGAAACTGCTTTTTTTTTTTTTTTTTTTTTAAGAAAATCAGAATTTCAAGCCCCAGCCTACATATACTGAATCAGAATCTTACACACATTAAAATTTACAAGCCATGATATAGAAAATTCTTCAGCCTAACAATTTGTATACCAATTCCAGTAATTTCTGATATTCTAACAACTCAAAAATTCAAATTCAGATACAGAATATTCAGAGAACAGACAGCTTACTTGCTATACCCAAAGCCCATTACATATCATTTGTTTAACTTTTTCAAGTCTCATATTCATTATAAACTACTAATCTGCAGTTTGTGGTAATAAAGGAGTAAGAGGGAGTATCTTTTTGTAAGATCTTGGAAAACCTTAAATATATGGATAAAACTGAAGTATTTACACTCCGCGATTATTTTAAACAATTTCATCAGAAGAGTCTTTCCTAAATAAAATCTTGTTTAGGAAGGAGCCCAGTATAGTAAAATATAAATAAAGGGCTGTGCTTTGAGGCAAGGAAGGCATCCAGCAGTAGCCAAAGCATCTCAACAGAACCAACTGATTGGATTCCTCAGAGTGCAGTTTGGAAAACTCTGCCTTAAAGGAACTACTTAAAAGTCTAAAAAACAAACTGAGTAACTGTTACACTAATCACAAGTAAACTTCATTATTGATCAAAGTGAGCCCTAAAGATCTCTTTATAGAAACCTACTATTCTATTTAGTTTAATTTATTCTACGGTGTTTTAAAGACCACTACATATAATTATATAATCAAGCATCTTTTCTAATTCAAATTTCTCTCTTCCCAAAATAGTCCAATTGCTGAGATTGGTTTTAATCAATATATTATTTTCAATTAAATTATTTTAGTTAACAGTATGCCTACCATATATAAGACATTATGTTAAGTTTTACAAAGGCAATATAAATGAATGGACAAAGTAGTCTACTTAAATTAAGTAGTCTACAATCCATTGAACATAGTGCCAAAAAGTCTATATAAATATAGTACTATGGGAAGCAAAATTAACTGCAGGTGTTAGAGCAATTTAATTACCTCTTGGCAAATAGTGAATCTGTGGCACCTTACTACACTGATGGACAGTGACTGCAGTGGGGTATGATGGGGGGGGGACTAGATAGTATGTGTGAATGTAGTAACCACACTTTTTTTTATGTGAAACCTTCATAGGAGTGTACATCAATAATACCTTAAAAAAAAAAAGAATCTTACCGGTTTAACTTCCTGGGTGTTAAAATGCAATCTTACCTTTTAGATGAGATGCTTCCTTCCTTTTACTATATTGTCTGTGGCTGGGCTTACTTGCCCAGGTTATATATCACTTGATTAAGGGCTGGAGGAGGAAAAGCAGCATCTGGGCAAAGTTAAAGAGAAACTGGGCCTTTTGGCAGGCTGAAGTAAATTTTACAACAGCCTCATTTAATTGACACAATGAAGACATGGGCTATGTGGAGGTATTTTCTTATCTGGGGGATGTTTAAACATACATTCCAGTCCGGGTTACTCCTGGCTTTTTTGTTTTCACTAATCTTCACTGAAGAATGCTTATACTACTCATCTGGTATTTTACTTTAGAGAATTAATGTGAATCTGACTTTGCTGAATTGTTTAATATTTGCCAGTTTTGGTAGGGGTCCTTTTCCAGAGGCCCTCACGCTACTCTGACTACACCCACTGTCCCTGTGTCAGAATCTATGTGGCTAGTTATATAAATTACTCAGCTGCAGATTACAAACAGAAAAGACAAAAAGATAACGAATTTCTAAATACAAGAAAATGCCCTGACAGTTCCAAAGTAAAGAAACTTCATTCAAAAAAAAAACACGGGAGGTGCCTCGTGAAAAATTTTAATTCTAAAGGCGCTGCTTATTGGCGGCCTCTCACCCGCCGCGGGTCACACTTGAACCTCGGCCCCTCCGACCCGCGCCGTCGAGGACCCGCGCCGAGAAAATCCACACACGGCAAAACGCTCACCGGCCCCCCCGTCTGCGCGGCCCCGGCCCGGGCGGCGGGAGCAGCTCTGCGGCGCGGCCCCGGGCCGGGAGGACGCGTGCCGCGGGGCGGAGAGCAGCCACCCTCACCACCCGGGCCCCGAAGGAGGAGCAGCGGGTCCGGCGGACCCCCTCTTCCCCCGCCCAGGCGAACTTCGCCGGCCACTCGGACGTCTGCCCCGAGCGCACCTGCTCCGCTCCCTCCTTTCCCGGGCGGCCCCTCCGGCGGAGCGCACGGACTCGAGGCCTCCGGCAGGGCCCCGCGAACCCACCACCCGCGTTGGCCGCTCCCCAGCCCCGCGGGCCACGAGCTGCCCGCCGAGCAACGTGCACGAACGCCCCCACGTCCGGCTCCCCGACACCTTCACGTGGAGGCAGTGGTCCCCGCGCCGTTGGGTTCCCGCTGCGCCCCGCGGACACGTACCTTCCAACCCGCAGAGCTGTCGCTGTCGCCTTCACTCCTTAGTAGGGCACGATCTGGACCCTCCAACGAAGATGCGCGGCATGGGAGCCGCTTCTCCGCCGAGCTCTCTTAAGTCCGGCAAGGGCAGCGGCTCCAAGTCCGGGGTGATCTCCACCACGCGCGGCGCTGCGGCCATGCTGACAGCGGCCCTCCGCCCGCCGCGGGAGAGCCAAGGGGCGAGTGCAGGTAGCGCCGAGATCCCAGCGGGCGCGAGGCGGAGATACGACGCTGGGAGCGAGGTCGGTGCCGCCCCCGCATGCGGGCCGAGAGGATGGCGCCGCAGAGCACGCGCAACATCTGGTCTCCGCGGACCCACTGCGCGGAAGGGACGGCGCGGGCCGCTCCTGCACGGGCCGGCGAAACGAAGCACGGAGGAGCTGCCAGGAACTGCTTCTCTCGGCGGCGCTCGGGACACTACTGTTGAATATAGCGGCGGCGGCGCCTGCAGCTACTGCGCAGCCGCCGGACTTACGCTTTCTGCGCCCAATGGCTGCCCGTCCCCGACAGACGGCCCTCACGGCCAATGAGCGCGAGGCGCCACGGCGCAGGCCCGCCCCCGACCAATGGCAAAAGTTAAAAGATACAAAGTAGAAGGAAAAAAATTAAATCACAGTGCAAGGAAATGAAATAAACACTTTGAAACTAAGAACTGATTCTTTGAAGACAAAATGGGTAAACATTTACCTACACTTATCAAGAAATAAAAAGGACAGGACTCAAAATCAGAAATAGAAATTTAAATATGTTACAAGTGACACCACTGAAATACAAAGGATTGAAGAGATAAGTATCAAAAATTATATAGCAATATATTTGGCACCCTAGAAGAAATGGATAAGTTCCTAGATTCATGCGATGTTAAAACCTGTTCTGGAGAAAACAGAAATCTGAACAGACTAACAACTAGTAACCAAAAACTCCACACAATTAAAAGTCCAAGATGTTTTCATAGGAGAATTCCACTCAAACATTGACTTAAGAGTTAATACCTATCCTTCTCAAACTACTCCCAAAAACTGAAGAGGAAGGAAAGCTTACAAATTCATTTCTATGAGACCAAAATCACACTGTTAGGACACTACCACAAAAAAAAAAAAAAAAAAAAAAAAAAAGACAACAGAGAAGCTGAACAGACAGTTCTCCAAAGAAGAAATTCAGATGGCCAACAGACACATCGAAAGATGCTCCACATCGCTTGCCATCAGAGAAATGCAAACTAAAACCACAATGAGATATCACCTCACACCAGTAAGGATCGCTACCATCCAAAAGACAAACAATGACACATGTTGGCGAGGATGTGGAGAAAGGGGAACCCTCCTACAGTGCTGGTGGGAATGTAAATTAGTTCAACCATTGTGGAAAGCAGTATGGAGGTTCCTCAAAAAGCTCAAAATAGAAATACCATTTGACCCAGGAATCCCACTTCTAGGAATTTACCCTAAGAATGCAGTAGTCCAGTTTGAAAAAGACAGATGCACCCCTATGTTTATCACAGCACTATTTACAGTAGCCAAGACATGGAAGCAACCTAAGTGTCCATCAGTAGATGAATGGATAAAGAAGAGGTGGCACATATACACAATGTAATATTATTCAACCATAAATGAAAACAAATCCTACCATTTGCAACAATATGGATGGAGCTAGAGGGTTTTATGCTCAGTGAAATAATCCAGGCGGAGAAAGACAACTACCAAATGATTTCACTCATATGTGGAATATAAGAACAAAGGAAAAACTGAAGGAACAAAAGAGCAGCAGAATCACAGAACCCAAGAAAGGACTAACAGTTACCAAAGGGAAAGGGACTGGGGAGGATGGGTGGGAAGGGAGGGAGAAGGGGAGGGAGAAGAAAGGGGCCTTACAATTAGCATGTATAATGTTGGGGGGTGGCCACAGGGAGGACTGTGCAACACAGAGAAGACAAGTAGTGATTTTAAAGCATCTTACTACACTGACGGACAGTGACTAATGGGTATGTGGGGTGGACTTGGTGAAGGGGGGAGTCTGGTAAACATAATGTTCCTCATGTAATTGTAGATTAATGATACCAAAATAAATAAAGATTCTTACTTCTTGGCAAAATAGTCAATCTGTGGCATCTTACTACACTGATGGACAGTGACTGCAATGGGGTATGAGGGGTCTGGACTAGAACATATGGGTGAATGTATTAACCACATTGTTTTTTCATGTGAAACCTTCAGAGGAATGTATATCAGTAATACCTTAGTAAAAAAAAAAAGTATCTTACTTGTTAACTTGCTGGCTGTTATCTTTAAGATGGGATGCTTCCTGTCTTTTACTTTGTTGTTTGTGACTGGGCTTATTTGCCATATTAGTTGCCCAGGTTATATAGTACTTGATTTCGGGCTGGAGGAGGCATCTGGGCAAAGTTAAAGATAAACTGGGCCTTTAGGCAGGCTAAAGTAAATTTTACGATAGCCTCATTTAATTGACACAGTGAAGACATGGGCTATGCTGAGCTACTTTCTTATCTGGGGGATGTTCAAACTTTCCAGGCAGGGTTACTCCTGGCTTTTTAGTTTTAACTAATCTTCACTTAAGAATGCTTATACTCCTAGTTTGGTATTTTACTTTAGAGAATTAATGTGACTCTGACTTTGCTGAATTGTTTAATACGGAGTTTTGGTAGGGGTCTTTTTCCAGAGGCCCTCACGCTACTCTGACTACACCCACGGTCCCTGTCTCAGAATCTCTGTGGCGAGTTATAAATTACTCAGCTGCAGATTACAAACCGAAATGACAGAAAAATATGAATTTCTAAATACAAGAAAATGCCCTGTCAGTTCCGATCAAAGTAAAGACACTTCATTCCCAAATAAAAACGATGAGAGGTACCTCATGAAAAAATGTTTTATTTTAAAGGCGCTGCCTCCGGGCGGCCCCGCCGCCCGTCCCACCTGAACTCCAGCCGCCCGGCCCTCGCCCTCGAGGTCCCCGCCGAGAAAATCCAAACACGACAAAACGCCCACCGGCCACCCGTCTGCGCGGCCCCATCCCGGGCGGCGGGAGCAGGTCGGGGGCGCGGCCCTGGGTTGGGAGGACGCGCGCCGCGGGGCGGGGACCTGCCGCCCTCATCACCCGGGCCGGGACCGAGGAGCAGCGGCTCCGGCGAGCCCCTCTCCCCCCTGCCCCGGCGAACTTCGCGGGCCGCTCGGACGTCCGCCCCTGGCGCACCTGCTCCGCTCCCTCCCTTCCCGGGCGGCCCCTCCGGCGGAGCGCGCCGACTCCAGGCCCCCGGCCGGGCCCCGCGAGCCCACCACCCGCCTCGGCCGCTTCCCGGCCCCACGGGCCACGAGCGGCCCGCCGAGCAACTCGCACGGCCGCCCCCTTGTACGGCTTCCCCGTGCCCTCAGGCGGAGACAGGGGTCCCGCCGCGCCCCGCGGCCACGTACCTTCCAGCCCGCAGGGCCGTCGCTGTCGTCTTTACCCCTGAAGCGGGACCCGCTCTGGACCCTCCACCGCAGATCCGCGGAAGCGGGAGCCGCTTGTCAGCCGAGGTCTCTGAAGTCCGGCCGGGCCAGCGGCTCCATGTCCGCGCCGACCGCCGCCCTCCGCCCGTCGCGGAAGAGCCGAGAAGGGGCGAGTGCGGCGCCGGGAGCCCAACGGGTGCGACGCGGCGATCCGACGCTGGGGGCCGAGGTCGGGAGGAAGGCGCAGCCAAGCACAGAGCGGGCCCAGAACTTCGCGGGCCCATCACTGGTCTCCGTCGGCCCGCTGCGCACACTGTACGGCGGCTCGAAGCACAGAGGACGCGCGGCCGCTGGTGTCCCTGCAGCGCTCAAGATGCTACTGACGGTTGAATAAAGGCGGAGGCGGCGCCTGCAGCTACTACTCCGCCCCCGGTTACGCTTTCTGCGCCCATTGGCTGCCCGTCCCCGACTGACGGCCCTCAAGATCATGCTCGGCTTGCCTGCCAAATTAAGTTCTGATTTTATTCTTTGAGAGATTGAAGGGTTTTAGATCAGGGGAAAGGATTCCATTTTTAAGTGAGCACTCTGGCCTCTCTTTGGAGACTGGATTCGTGGGGGCAAAGCGATAGCAGAAGGACTACTCAGAGGATGCTACAGGCATCCACAAAAGATTTGATGGGGTGCTGGACGAGGGCAGTTGAATGGGTATGCAGAGCTTAGACTGCAGAGATGTTTAGGAAGTAGGGTGGGTAGGACTTGGTGACTGGTGGGAGGGAGAAGGCACTCCTGCTATAACAGGAGTCCGCAGACTGGGTGGCTTAGTCAACAGAAACTTATTTTCATGGAGTTCTGGAGCTTAAGGACCAAGATCCACGGGCTGGCAGGGTTGGTCTGGCCCAAGGCCTCTCTCCTTGGCTTGCAGACGGCTGCCTCCTTGCTGCGCCTTCACATGGTCTTCTGTCTGCCATGCACATACCTGGTGTTTCTCCATAGATCCCAACTTCTCATAAGGACATCTCTTGGAGTGGAGTGAAGCTCCACCCGAATAGCCTCATTTTTTTTTGTATTATTAATGTACAATTATATGAGCAACATTATGGTTTCTACACTACTGCTATTATCAAGTCCCCACCACATACTCCATTACAGTCACTGTCAGCGCAGTAAAATGCTATAGAATCACTACTTGTCTTCTGTGTGTTATAGTGCCTTCCCCATGCCCCGCAACCCCTAAGTTATGTGTGCGAATCGTAATGCTCCTTTTCCCCCCTTTCCCCTCCCTTCCCACCCATCCTCCCAGGTCCCTTTCCCTTTGGTAACTGTTAGTTCATTCTTGGGTTCTGTGAGTCGGCTGCTGTTTTGTTCCTTCAATTTTTGCTTTGTTCTTATACTCCACAGGTGACTAAAATCATTTGATACTTGTCTTCCTCCACCTGGCTTATTTCACTGAGCATAATACCCTCTATCTCCATCCATTTTGTTGCAAATGGTACAATTTGTTCCTTCTTATGGCTGAACAATATTCCATTGTGTATATGTACCACCTCTTCTTTATCCATTCATCTACTGATGGACACGTAGGTTGCTTCTTTCTTGGCTATTGTAAATAGTGCAGTGATAAACATAGGGGTGCATCTGTCCTTTTCAAACTGGAGTGCTGCATTCTTAGGGTAAATTCCTAGAAGTGGAATTCCTGGATCAAATGCTATTTCTATTTTGAGCATTCTGAGGAACGTCCATACTGCTTTCCACAATGGTTGAACTAATTTACATTCCCACCAGCAGTGTAGGAGGGTTCCCCTTTCTCCACAACCTCGCCAACATTTGTCGTTGTTGGTCTTTTGGACGGTAGCAATCCTTACTGGTGTGAGGTGATATCTCATTGTGGTTTTAATTTGCATTTCTCTGATGACAAGCGATGTGGAGCATTTTTTCATGTCTCTCTTGGCCATCTGAATTTCTTCCTTAGAGAACTGTCTATTCTGCTCCTCTGCCCATTTTTTAATTGGATTATTTGCTTTTTTGTTTGTTGAGGTGTGTGAGCTCTTTATATATTTTAGATGTCAATCCTTTATCGGATCTGTCATTTATGAATATATTCTCCATACTGTAGGATACCTTTTTCTTCTATGGATGGTGTCCTTTGCTGTACAGAAGCTTTTTAGCTTGATATAGTCCCATTTGTTCATTTTTGCTTTTGTTTCCCTTGCCCAGGGAGATATGTTCATGAAGAAGTCACTCATGTTTATGTCCATGAGATTTTTGCCTATGTTTTTTTCTAAGAGTTTTATGGTTTCATGACTTACATTCAGGTCTTTGATCCATTTGGAGTTTACTTTTGTGTATGGGGTTAGACAGTGATCCAGTTTCATTCTCTTTCATGTAGCTGTCCAGTTTTACCAACACCATCTGTTGAAGAGACTGTCATTTCCCTATTGTATGTCCACGGCTCCTTTATCGTATATTAATTGGCCATATATGTTTGGGTTAATGTTTGGAGGCTCTATTCTGTTCCACTGGTCTGTGGCTCTGTTCTTATGCCAGTACCAAAGTGTCTTGATTACTGTGGCTTTGTAGTAGAGCTTAAAGTTGGGGAGCCAGATCCCCCCCCCGCTTTATTCTTCCTTCTCAGGATTGTTTTGGCTATTCAGGGTCTTTGGCATTTCCATATGAATTTTTGAACTATTTGTTCCAGTTCATTGAAGAATGCTGTTGGTAATTTGGTAGGGATTGCATCAAATCTGTATATTGCTTTGGGCAGGATGGCCATTTTGACAATATTAAATCTTCCTAGCCAGGAGCATGGGATGAGTTTCCATTTGTTAGTGACCTCTTTAATTTATCTTAAGAGTGTCTTGTAGTTTTCAGGGTGTAGGTCTTTCACTTTCTTGGTTAGGTTTATTCCTAGGTATTTTATTCTTTTTGATGCTATTGTGAATGGAATTGTTTTCCTGATTTCTCTTTCTGTTAGTCCATTGTTAGTGTATAGGAAAGGCACAGATTTCTGTGTGTTAATTTTGTATCCTGCAACTTTGGTGTATTCCTATATCAGTTCTAGTAGTTTTGGAGTGGAGTCTTTAGGGTTTTTTATGTACAATGTCATGTCATCTGCAAATAGTGACAGTCTAACTTCTTTACTAGTTTGGATTCCTTGTATTTCTTTGTTTTGTCTAATTGCCATGGCTAGGACCTCCAGTACTATGTTGAATAACAGTGGGGAGAGTGGGCATTCCTGTCTTGTTTCCATCTCAGAGGAAAAGCTTTCAGCTTCTCACTGTTCAGTATGATGTTGGCTGTGGGTTTATCATATATGGCCTTTATTATGTTGAGGTACTTGCCCTCTATGCCCATTTTGTTGAGAGTTTTTATCATGAATGGATGTTGAATTTTGTCGAATCTTTTTCAGCATCAGTGGAGATGATCGTGTGGTTTTTGTCTTTCTTTTTGTTGATGTGGTGGATAATGTTGATGGATTTTCGAATGTTGTACCATCTTTGCATCCCTGGGATGAATCCCACTTGGTCATGGTGTATGATCCTTTTGATGTATTTTTTAATTCGGCTTGCTAATATTTTGTTGAGTATTTTTGCATCTACATTCATCAGGGATATTGGTCTGTAGTTTTCTTTTTTGGTGGGGTCTTTGCCTGGTTTTGATATTAGGGTGATGTTGGCTTCATAAAATGAGTTTGGGAGTATTCCCTCCTCTTCTATTTTTTGGAAAACTTTAAGGAGAATGGGTATTATGTCTTCTCTGTATGTCTGATAAAATTCCGAGGTAAATCCATCCGGCCCAGGGGTTTTGATCTTGGGTAGTTTTTTTATTACTGATTCAATTACATTGCTGGTAATTGGTCTGTTTAGATCTTCTGTGTCTTTCTGGGTCAGTCTTGGAAGGTTGTATTTTTCTAGGAAGTTGTCCATTTCTCCTAGGTTTCCCAGCTTGTTAGCATATAGGTTTTCATAGTAGTCTCTAATAATTCTTTGTATTTCTTTGGGGTCCGTCGTGATTTTTCCTTTCTCGTTTCTGATTCTGTCGATATGTGTTGATTCTCTTTTCCTCTTAATAAGTTTGTCTTGAGGCTTACTTATTTTCTTTATTTTCTCGAAGAACCAGCTCTTGGTTTCATTGATTTTTTTCTATTGTTTTATTCTTCTCAATTTTATTTATTTCTTCTCTGATCTTTATTATGTCCCTCCTTCTGCTGACCTTAGGCCTCATTTGTTCTTCTTTTTCCAATTTCGATAATTGTGACATTAGACCATTCATTTGGGATTGTTCTTCCTTCTTTAAATATTCCTGGATTGCTATATACTTTCCTCTTAAGACTGCTTTTGCTGTGTCCCACAGAAGTTGGGGCTTTGTGTTGTTGTTGTAATTTGTTTCCATATATTGCTGGATCTCCATTTTAATTTGGTCGTTGATCCATTGATTATTTAGGAGCGTGTTGTTAAGCCGCCATGTGTTTGTGAGCCTTTTTGCTTTATTTGTACAATGTATTTCTACTTTTATACCTTTGTTGTCTGAAAAGTTGATTGGTAGGATTTCAATCTTTTGGAATTTACTGAGGCTCTTTTTGTGGCCTAGTATGTGGTGTATTCCAGAGAGTGTTCGATGGGCACTTGAGAAGAATGTGTATCCTGTTGCTTTTGGATGTAGAGTTCTGTAGATGTCTATTAGGTCTTTCTGTTCTAGTGTGTTTTTCAGTGCCTCTGTGTCCTTACTTATTTTCTGTCTGGTGAATCTATCCTTTGGAGTGAGTGGTGTGTTAAAGTTTCCCAAAATGAATGCATTGTATTCTATTTCCTCCTTTAGTTCTGTTAGTATTTGTTTCACATATATTGGTGCTCCTGTATTGGGTGCATATATGTTTATAATGGTTATATCCTCTTGTTGGACTGAGCCCTTTATCATTATGTAGTGTCCTTCTTTATCTCTTGTTACTTTCTTTATTTTGAAGTCTATTTTGTCTGATACTAGTATTGCAACACCTGCTTTTTTCTCCCTCTTGTTTGCATGAAATATCTTTTTCCATCCCTTAACTTTTTTTTTAAATTTTTTTATTTTGGTATCATTAATCTACAGTTACATGAAGAACATTATGTTTACTAGGCTCCCCCCTTCACCAAGTCCCCCCCACATACCCCTTCACAGTCACTGTCCATCAGCGTAGTAAGATGCTGGAAAATCACTACTTGTCTGCTCTGTGTTGCACAGCCCTCCCCTCAACCATTGTGGAAAGCAGTATGGAGGTTCCTCAAAATGCTCAAAATAGAAATACCATTTGACCCAGGAATTCCACTTCTAGGAATTTACCCTAAGAATGCAGCTTCTAGTTTGAAAAAGACAGATGCACCCCTATGTTTATCATCCCTTGACTTTTAATCTGTGTGTGTCTTTGGGTTTGAGGTGAGTCTCTTGTAAGCAGCATAAAGATGGGTCTTGCTTTTTTATCCATTCTATTGCTCTGTGTCATTTGATTGGTGCATTCATTCCATTTACATTTAGGGTGATTATTGAAAGATATGTCTTTATTGCCATTGCAGGCTTTAGGTTTGTGGTTACCAAAGGTTCAAGGTTAGCTTCTTTACTACCTTACTGTCTGACTTAACTCACTTATTGAGCTATTATAAACACAATCTGATGATTATTTCTCTCCGTTCTTATTCCTCCTCCTCCATTCTTCATATGTTGGGTGTTTTGTTCTTTGCTCTTTTTAGGAGTGCTCCCATCTAGAGCAGTCCCTCTAAGATACCCTGTAGAGGTGGTTTGTGGGAGGCAGATTCCCTCAACTTTTGCTTGTCTGGAAATTGTTTAATCCCTCCTTCATATTTAAATGATAATCGTGCTGGATGCACTATCCTTGGTTCAAGGCCCTTCTGTTTCATTGCATTAAATACATCATGCCATTCTCTTCTGGCCTGTAAGGTTTCTGTTGAGAAGTCTGATGATAGCCTGGTAGGTTTTCCTTTGTAGGTGACTTTTTTTCTCTCTCTGGCTGCCTTTAATACTCTGTCCTTGTCCTTGATCTTTGCCATTTTAATTATTATGTGTCTTGGTGTTGTCCTCTTTGGATCCCTTGTATCGGGAGTTCTGTGTGCTTCCATAGTCTGAGCAACTATTTCCTCCCCCAGTTTGGGGAAGTTCTCAGCAATTATTTCTTCAAAGACACTTTCTATCCCTTTTTCTCTCTTCTTCTTCTTCTGGTACCCCTATATGTGGATATTGTTCCTTTTGGATTGGTCACACAGTTCTCCTAATATTGTTTCATTCCTGGAGATCCTTTTGTCTCTCTCTGTGTCAGCTTCTATGCATTCCTGTTCTCTGGTTTCTATTCCATCAGTGGCCTCTTGCATCTTATCCATTGTGCTTATAAATGCTTCCAGAGATTATTTCATTTCTGTAATCTCCCTCCGGACGTCATCCCTTAGATCTTGTATATTTCTCTTCAGCTCTGTCAGCATGTTTGTGATTTTTATTTTGAATTCTTTTTCAGGGAGACTGGTTAGGTCTGTCTCTGCAGCTCGTTGCTCCGGTGTTGTCTGAACTATCTTGGACTGGACTAAATTTTTTTGCCTTTTCATGGTGATAGCGGTGGCTGTAGGCAGGTTGCGGGTGTGTCAGCTGGAAGAAGAAAGTCCTTTCCTGCTTGCTGGTGCCTTGCCCTTCTCTGCTGCCTGTGTTGGTTACCCGCACTCCTGTAGCAGTCACTGGGTTAATCCCCTAAGCTGCTGTGGGCGGGGTCTCCGTCAGAGCAGTGCGGAGCCCTGCGAGGAGTGGCAGGCATGCCAGGTGCACTCCTCCGCGATAGCGGAGCCCCTGCCGGGCAGCTGTGTGCCAGCACCGGCCTTTGGGTCTGGCCCAGGCGGCTGTGCGTCAGGCTGGGATTCCGGTTGGTTGCTGGGAGTGCGGCTGTTCCCTCTGGCATGGCTGCAGGTGTGCGCAGGCCTCTCCCGCGCAGACCTCCTCCTGGCTCCTCTGGCGCCATTGCCGCCGGCGGGCGCAGGCTGCACCCGGGCTGTTCGGTCACCACCGCTGCGGGCTCACATGAGCCTCTCCCGGTCCCCTGTGGCGCTGCCAGCTCACGCGATCTGCTCCCGGTCCCTTCTGGCACCGCAGCCCCCGGTGCGTGCTGCCACTCTCCCACAACTGGGCCGGTGTGTTGGGGTCCGCGCCAGTTGGAGGAATGACTGGCAGGCTGCTTAGTGCCATCAGGGGCTTCAGAGCTGCACTACCTCCCCAGGGTTTAGGGCACCTAAAGTTCCCCGGGATTCCCAGCTGCTAGCTAAGTGTGCCAAGACAACTTCGTCCAGCTGTGGGGTCCCTGTCTCTTTAAGACTTGCAGAAAGCACTTGCTTTTCTTTTGTCTCAGAGGCACCAGTTGCGGTGACCTGCTCACAGGTTTTGCTTTTCCGTTTCTCTAATATCCAGTACCCCATGCACCTGTGTCTGCGCTCCGGGCGCAGATTTCTAGAGCTGGTTGTTTAGCAGTCCTGGGCTTTCAGTGCCTCCCCGTCCAACTCCTTTCTTCCCACCGGGTTCTGGGGTGGGGGAGCATTTGGTCCTGCCTGGCCGCAGCTTGTATCTTACCCCCTTCGTGTAATGTTGAGTTCTCGCAGATGTAAATGTATCCTGACTGTTGTACTGCATCCACTGGTGTCTCTTTTAGGAATAGTTGTATTTATTTTATTTTCATAAATATATATGTTTTGGGGAGGAGATTTCCACTGAACTACTCACACCGCCATCTTCCCATGATCTCTGTTTGTGTAATTTAGATTACATCTATTAGCACCCTGGAAAAACAAAGTGGTCTCTGTTTACAGGTAGCAGGTCAACAGTCTTACCTTTGTGTACTAAATAAAATGAATTTCAGTGCACTTAAAATGGATGGGTGGAGGTCCTTTTAAGGTAGGGCTGTATTGGCGTTTGGTTGGTCTCAGCCTGGCCTACAGACTGAGCCTAGCGTCTGGCCTGGTCAGCAGTGACAATTCCTATGTATCATTATAGAAGACTCCTTTATAAGCAGCCGGACAGATCAAGCTCAGAAGTTACCCCATGATTACATAGTTTGGATGTTTGAATTTTTGAAATAAGGTCAATTTCAGCCCACCTGTTAGGGGGGGCAAAACTAAGTGGCAAAGGATTGTGGGAGAGGGGACACCAAGCTGCCTGGTTATATTTGCAGTGTCTAATGTTTAACCCAGAACATTTCTCTCCAGGGAATTTCTGATGGCAGCCTAGGTGGCTTTTTGTTTTCCTCTCACCTTCTAGCAGTAAATGCGAACTTTCTGAGTTTCAGAGATTTATGAGCTTCCTTGTCCATCTTTGCTATTTCAAATATACCCCCTAATGTAACTGAGCTGCCAACTCTTAGAAACTTTTATAAAACAAGCCATTAATATTTTCCAAGTTGCACTTTATAAACTTAATGTTAATTGATAATATTCTGTATTCACAGACTTTTCCTAGAAGTGAAAAAATTAACTCAATTTCCACCACTACAAGTTTTGCATTAGCTAATGTGGAATCTTCCACAGCTGGTTTTTAAAAGCTAGATTTTAAAAAGTGGTTTGAAATATCAATCTTTAAGTCATAGATGTAGCAAAGAGATTCTTTTAGTATGTCTTTTGCAAATATATAACTTATTTCTCACAAATGCTCAGTTGGCTAATATTTAGTCAAATAGTGTACAGAAATTGGATTAAATTACCTTTCTTCTAGCTGGCACTTCTACTAATCAGATTGCTATTCCCTTGTGTTATTCCTGTTTCAATTATTTTATCAATTATATTGATTAACTTGGTTCTTCTCACCTATCAGTCCATCTAAACGCATTTGCGTGGGTGTATATGTATGTGATGAAGTATGGGCAATGTGATCTGCCCTTCAGGATTTTCAGCATTATTACTTAGTGACTCTTACTTATTTCTAAACTCCCTTCCCTTCCTCCACTCCCCTAATTCAATTGCTTATATA
The DNA here is from genome assembly GCF_030020395.1 of Manis pentadactyla. Lineage (NCBI taxonomy): Eukaryota > Metazoa > Chordata > Mammalia > Pholidota > Manidae > Manis > Manis pentadactyla. Next base: position 60,903,449 of record NC_080034.1, read on the forward strand.
CAACCATGTTCAAATTGTGGTTCCCCATCAGTTTGGGAATTCCCTGTGCTCTGTGTGTCACGAGTCAAGTCAGTGGAGTGGTGCGCACTGGACTGGGTGTCAGGAGTTCCTGTCCAATGGTTATCGTAAATATGTTCATTCCTGGAAATAACAGCCTTCATTAGAGTATAGCTTGTGTGTCCCAGGCACCATGTGATTACTCTGAGCATATGGACAGAATTAGAAATCACAATGGCATTCTTCCTCTCCCATTTAGGTGCTCCTAAAGGATTACAGTAGATGGCTTTGTTTGCAGTATCTGGGAAAGGGGAGTCTGGAGGTGAATTGCTCTGTCTCTGCTCTTATTTTAGGCATATTTTCATGTGGGAGGGTTTGGAGCTCAGGGAAATGTTACTAATCACAAATTTATGGCTCTTTTTGGTAAGAAAATATTAATATCACTCATTTTTTCATCAAAAAAAGTTTTGAGCTCGGATTTCTGTGCCAGACTTCATGCTAATTGGGTTTACGGTGGTGAGGAAGCCAGACAAGGTCACAGCATTCGTGAAGCTTGTGGTCTAGTGGGAAGGCAGGTGAACAAACAAGCTATCATAATGAAGCACACTGTATAGGGGCAGTACAGTGGCACAGGTGCCCAAGGGGCAGCTCCCACAACCTAGGGGAATCCCCAGAAGCTTCCTGGAAGAAGTGGCATTTGAGTGGAGATCTAGCGGGGATGAGTAGATTTCAGCCAGGCAGATGGGGAAGAAGAGGGTTCCAGGCAAAGGCAGCAGCATGTATGCATGTCTGCAGATGAGGGAGCACATGCCACATTCACAACCTTGCACAGATCCTCTTTGGCTGAAGCATGGGAAAACATTGGGGTGCGAGGGTGGGGATGGAGGTATCAGAAAGGGACCAAGGCTTTTAGGCGTTTTGACTTTCTCTGAAACCGATTGGAAGTTATGGAAGGGGTTTCAGCAGGGAATTGATATTATCACTCTTGCTGCTGCAGCAAGTTTGGTGGCCAGAAGACCACGCGATGGGCGTAAATGTGGTACTTGTGATGGGAGAGGCTGTGGAAATGGTAGAAGGACCAGCTTTGAGAGGCAGGACTTAGTGACCAGTGGATGTGGGAATAATGAAGAGAGATTCACTGGACGATTCTTGAATTTCTGTCTTGGGCAGCTGGGTTCACTGAGACAGGGAAAATGTTTGTTCCTAGGTAACAGTGGCAGAAATATTTGAAGTTTTAACTGTGAACATGGAGTCAATCCAAATGCTGGAAGATGTCTGAAACCAAACCTCACCATGAGTGTGTGACTGTGAGTGTGTGAGTGTGCATGAGTGTGTATTTCTTTACTGTGTGCTTAGTAGGGTTTAGGCACTTTACAAATACTACCTGATTTAATCTTCCCAACAACCTTATGAAGTAGGGATTGTTTTTATCCCATTTTACAGAGGAGGAAATTGGTGACTAAGTCATAGTCTTGCAAACCTCAGTCAGGAGGGACCGTGTGTTGGTATATTGTGAGTTAGTGCAGAGAGAAGCATTTTCTACTGAGCTGACAGAATTAAATGGAGATGATCATTGGATGTCTTCTTGTTCTTAAAGGGCATTTTGAGGGTGAAGGGTTTTATTTATTTATGCTTTGATTTAATGATGATAGGAAGGAGAAGATATATGAAGGAAGACTGAAATTAGGAATTGAATCCAAAAAAGGGGCACAGTTTTCTTTCATTTTTCTTAATGTTCTTCTTTAACAAGCCATCCTTGCCTAGTTATTTTAGTTGTATTTTCTATTGACCTTCTTTTTGCCTTTGCTAATATTCCCCATAGGACAGGCTATTTCTGTTGAATGTTTCCAATATAGCACTTGAAGTGGCTTTTACGTGTCTTCTTATAAAAGGACTCTCACAGGAAACTAAAGATATTTTTACATGGAAATTTACTACAGAGTGCAAAGAGATTAGAGAAAGAGATATTGAGCCAAGAATCATGAATTATTTTTTTTATTTTCATGATGTTTACTGTCAAAAGGCCATTTTGTTTCTTTAGCATTTCTGACCAGATGGTTTGAGTAACATCTCCCAAGTTACTAGGCAGACAAAGCAACTTTGTAGGATTGGAGGAAGGGTAGAGGGAATGCACCGTGTGTTGGAGACAAACTGCAAACTGCATTGCCCCTCCCACCCCCCCAGTATCTCAGGGTATAAGTCACTTGATCTCTATGGACTTCACATTCTTCATCTGCAATATGAAAATAATAATACCTTCTTAAAAGAACTGTTGTGAAGATTAAAGACACGTAGATGTATACTAAGTTCCTGGCACTGTGCCACTTACATTGGTGGAACTCAATGGATGGAAGTTTTACCACATTGCTTCTGCTGGTAATAAGGCTCATATGAATCGAGTAGCTGGTGAATGGAATAGGACATCATACTGGCTGCTTTTGCAGACCATGGCCGAAAGGAGAGGATGCACACATTTAAGTGCCCGATTGACTGTAAAGCCCTCTGCAGATGCTAGGTGATACTTATCCATCCTTCCCCCTGGAGTGACCGTAGAGTAGGTGTTTTATACATTGTTGAGATCATCATTACATAAATACATGAAAAAGGAAATGTATCAGTGGGTAAAATAGCATAACATGAACTTTTTTGTGTTTTTAAATCTTTGAGTTGTTCTTCAAATATTAAGGTTTTAAAATCTTCAGTGACTTCCTGTTTTTCTTGACATAGAGATAAATGCCTTAACATAGCCCATAATGCCGTAGGTTGGTGTTTTCCAAACATCAGGTCATGATGCTTTAGTATGTTGAAAGTCAATTTAGTTGTGACAAATATAAACAAAAATAAAATAGACAATATTAGGTTGCCATTTGGTAGCAAGGGTTATGTACTGTTTTGTGAAATGGTGATTTTGAATAAGTGTGTGTGTATGTGTGCGTGAATCAGGTTGCAGTGTAAGATGTAGTCCTTGCTTTGAGTGGTGGTCAGTAAAATCTGAACGGTGCCGTCCTGTGCCTCATACCCTTCCAGACCCACTCTTCCACCACTTCCTTTGCTTTATGTTCTCTGCCATTACCACTCCCACAGTAAGAGGTGGAGTCTGTTTTTCTCTCACCTGAATTTGGATAAGACTTTGGACAGCCTGGAAGAAAAGAATGAAGTGGACACGGTGCTGTGGGACTGCCGGCCTTTGGCTCACAGTGCACCTCTTGGAGCTCTTATCTTGGGGCTTTTGCCTTTAGCTGTTCACTGCATTTGTCCCATCCTTCCCCATTCCTCCCTCTGCCTCTTTTGCTCATACTTACCCCAGCCAAACGCCACTTCCGCAGGCACGCCCTCTCTGACTGTCCTGACTGGACCTCGTCCCCAACTGTTGGTGCACATGGGGCCTTTCTCTTTTTTATCACTTGTTATGAATGAACTCACCTTTGTGAGGTGAAGTAGTGGATTGAAATGTATCTCTCCCCTTAGACTGTGAACTCTAGGATGTCAGGTGTCGTGCCTGCTTATACTCCTCTGTGTACCACACCAGGCATCAAACACAGTGCCTGGCACACAGAATTATTTATTTAGTGAATAGTAATCATGCTACTTTCTTGATATATGAAAATGGCTGTAGTCAGTTTTTGCTTTAAATACTTCTGTTTCCTTCATGTTTAACTTATGATTGTTTTTTAAACAAGGCATTCCAGTTATTCAGGGTGCACAATAAATTAGCCCAAATCTAGTAGCATAAGGCAATGATTTATTTTGCTTATGGACGCTGTGTGTCAGGAATTCAGGGAGGGCATAGCAGGGATAGTTTTTCTCTGCTCCGTGATGCCCGGAGCCCGAGATGCAGCTTTGAGAGTTGCAGGCTGGGATCTGTTGAGGGCTTGTTCGCTCACATGGGTGCTGGTGGCTGGCGCATGCTGTCAGCTGTGCCTCAGTTCCTCCTCCGTTTCCCTGCCCCTTGGGGTCTCTCCCTGTGGGGAGCCAGATTTGGCTTCTTCACAGAATGGTGGTGGCTTCCCAGGATGAGTGCTGAGTGAGTGAAAGAGAGGGTGGGAGAGGAGGGAGGGGGCAGGTGGCAAGACTCAGGAGAAGGAAGTGGGTCAGAAATACTGCTGTGGCCATTTTTAGGAAATGCAGTCTTCTACACCAGGAATTTGTTTCACTTCCAGCGTTTAGACACGGTTTTGCACACCTTCAGTGTGGGTGTGTTTGATGATGACTTGTTGGTTTAGCACAGAGGCTCTCCTTCTTTCCGTATCTTATCCTGTAGCATCCCAAAATGAAGAATGGATTTTTCACTTAATTGCTTTCAAATTTAACTACACTACATAATTAATTGGTTCATTCTAATCCATAAACACTTTCTCATTCTTGGTTTTCTGGTTGCTGAGGAAGCACCACTCTGCTCTGGGACCTTTTTTCCTGTCCTGTAGAATATTGCCAATACAAGGAAAAGAACAAGAAGGAGCCATTTAATTGATATTCTGCAATATAATTTGTCACTTGGACTCAATAAACATGTTACTAACATGTAACACTTAGTCTTGACAAAATTTAACATTCAAGATGCATATAATCTAAAAGAAACACTTCATATAATTATGACAAAAATACTGAAAAGCATTTAAATATGTCCAAATATGGCTAAAAATTTTACAATTAGATATTTCTAGATATGTCTAAATATTATGTACAAATATATGTATTTAGATTTAATATTGAGGTTAATTCTAAATACAATTGTTTAATAACTTACATGCTTAATTTTTTTTGTATCATAATAAACAATTACATGAGCAGCATTATGGTTACTAGACTCCCCCCATTATCAAGTCCCTACCACATACCCATTACAGTCATTGTCCATCAGCATAGTAAGATGCTATAGAATCACCACTTGTCTTCTCTGTGCTATACTGCCTTCCCCGTGCCCCCCCCCCAACATTATGTGCACTAATCATAATGCCCCTTTTCCCCTCTTATCCCTTCCTTCCCACCCATCCTCCCCAGTCTCTTTCCCTTTGGTAACTGTTAGTCCCTTCTTGGGTTCTGTGAGTCTGCTGCTATTTTGTCCCTTCAGTTTTTACTTTGTTCTTATACTCCACAGATGTGTGAAATCATTTGATACTTGTCTGCCTCCACCTGGCTTATTTCACTGAGTGTAATATCCTCTAGCTCCATCTATGTTGTTGCAAATGGTCGGATTTGTTTTCTTCTTATGGCTGAATAATATTCCATTGTGTATACGTACCACATCTTCTTTATCCATTCACCTAGTGACGGACACTTATGTTGCTTCCATTTCTTGGCTATTGTATAGTGCAGCGATAAACATAGGGGTGCATATGTCTCTTTCAAACTGGGCTCCTGCATTTAGGGTAAATTCCTAGGAGTGGAATTCCTGGGTCAAACGTTATTTCTATTTTGAGTTTTTTGAGGAACCTCCATACTGATTTCCACAATAGATGAATTTACATTCCCACCAACAGTGTAGAAGGGTTCCCCTTTCTCCACATCCTCACCAACATGTGTTGTTTGTCTTTTGGATGTTGGCCATCCTAACTGGTATGAGGTGATATCTCATTGTGCTTTTAATTTGCATTTCGCTGATGATTAGCAATGTAGAGCATCTTTTTATGTGCCTATTGGCCATCTGAATTTCTTCTTTGGAGAACTGTCTGTTCAGATCCTCTGCCCACTTTTTAATTGGATTATTTGCTTTTTGTTTGTTGAGGTGTGTGAGCTCTTCATATATTTTGGATGTCAACCCCTTATCAGATATGTCATTTATGAATATATTCTCCCATACTGTAGGATGCCTTTTTGTTCTACTGATGGTGTCCTTTGCTGTACAGAAGCTTTTCAGTTTGATACAGTCCCACTTGTTCATTTTTGCTTTTGTTTCCCTTGTCCTGGGGGATACATTCATGAAGAAGTTGCTCGTGTATATGTCCAAGAAAGTTTTGCCTATGTTTTCTTCTAAGAGTTTTATGGTTTCATGACTTACATTCAGATCTTTGATCCATTCTGAGTTTATTTTTGTGTATGGAATTAGACAATAATCTGGTTTCATTCTCTTACATGTAGTTGTCCAATTTTGCCAACACCAGTTGTTGAAGAGGCTGTCATTCCCCCATTGTATATCCATGGCTCCTTTATCACAAATCAATTGACCATATATGCTTGGGTTAATGTCTAGACTCTCTATTCTGTTCCACTGGTCTGTGGCTCTGTTCTTATGCCAGCACCAAACTGTCGTGATTACTGTGGCTTTGTAGTAAAGCTTGAAGTTGGGAAGCAAGATCCCCCTGTTTTACTCTTCCTTCTCAGGATTGCTTTGGCTATTCAGGGTCTTTTGTGGTTCCATATGAATCTTAGAACTATTTGTTCCAGTTCATTGAAGAATGCTGTTGGTATTTTGATAGGGATTGCATTGAACCTACAGATTGCTTTAAACAGGATGGCCATTTTGCCAATATTAATTTTTCCTACCCAAGAGCATGGGATATATTTCCATTTATTAGTGCCCTCTTTAATTTCTCTTAAGAGCATCTTGTAGCTTTCAGGGTATAGGACTTTCACTTTCTTGGTTAGGTTTATTCCTAGGTGTTTTATTCTTTTTGATGCAGTTGTGAATGGAATTGTTTTCCTGATTTCTCTTTCTGCTAGTTTATCATAAGTATATAAGAATGCAATAGATTTCTGTGTATTAATTTTGTATCCCACAACTTTGCTGAATTCAGATATTTGTTCTAGCAGTTTTGGAGTGGATTTTTTAGGGTTTGTTATGTACAATATCATGTCATCTGCAAACAGTGACAGTTTGACTTCTTCCTTACTCATCTTGATGCCTTTAATTTCTTTGTGTTGTCCAATTGCAGTGGGTAAGACCTCTAGTACTATGTTTAATAAAAGCGGGGAGAGTGGTCATCCTTGTCTTATTCCCGATCTTAACGGAAAAGCTTTCAGCTTCTCTGTGTTAGGTATAATGTTGGCTGTGGGTTTGTCATATATGGCCATTATTATGTTGAGGCACTTGCCATCTATACCCATTTTGTTGAGAGTTTTTATCATGAATGGATGTTGAATTTTTTTTATCATGAATGGGTATTGAAAGCTTTTTCAGCATCTATGGAGATGATCATGTGATTTTTGTCCTTCTTTTGTTGATGTCATGGATGATGTTGATGGATTTTTGAATGTTGTACTATCGTTGCATCCCTGAGATGAATCGCACTTGATTATGGATAAAACTCTTCATGTATTTTTGAATTTGGTTTGCTAACGTTTTGTTGAGTATTTTTGCATCTATGTTCATCAGGGATATTGGTCTGGAATTTTCTTATTTGGTGGTATCTTTGCCTGGCTTTGGTATTAGAGTGATGCTGGCTTCATAAAATGAGTTTGGGAGTATTCCCTCCTCTTCTATTTTTTGGAAAACTTTTAGGAGAATGGGTATTATGTCTTCTTGAAATGTCTGATAAAACTCAGCAGTGAATCCATCTGGTCCAGGGGTTTTCTTCTTGGGTAGTTTTTTGATTACTGATTCAATTTCATTGCTGGTAATTGGTCTGTTTAGACTTTCCTTTTATTGCTTGGTCAGCCTTGGGAGGTTGTAATTTTCTAGAAAATTTTCCATTTCTTCTAGGCTATCCAGTTTACTAGCACATAGATTTTCATAGTATTCTCTAATAATTCTTTGCATTTCTGTGGTGTCTGTAGTGATTTTTCCTTTCTCATTTCTGAATCTGTTTATGTGTGTAGATTCTCCTTTTCTCTTAATAATTCTGGCTAGAGGTTTTTTCAAATCCCAATTGTTTATTACTGATAGGAAAGCAATTGACTTTTGTATAATAATCTTGTATAATGCAGCTTTGCTATTATTGCTTATTCTAATAGTTTTGTTGATCCTTTAGGATTTTCTGCATACACTGTCACGTCATCTTCAAACAAGGTGAATTTTGTTTCTTCCTTCCCAATCTATATACACTTTTTCTTTTTCTTGTACTATTCACTAGCTAGGATTTCTAATACAATGTTGAATATAAATGGTGCAAGGGGGATACCCATGCCTTGTTCCTGATCTTAGTAGGGAAGTCTCCAGCTTCTCACCATTACATATGATGTTAGCAGCAGGGTTTTTGTAGATATACTTTTTCAAAGTTAGGAAGTTCCCCTCTGTTCCTAGTCTGATGAGAGTTTTTATCATGAATGGGTGCTGGATACTTTTTCTGAATCTATTAATATCATATGATTTTTATTCTTTAGTTTGTTGAGGTGATTAATTAGGTTAATTGATTTTCAAATGGTTAATAAGACTTGTATGTCTGGAATAACTCCCACTGGATTGTGATGCATACACACACAAACTTTGATACATGTTTAAATTTGATTTGCTAATATTTTGGGGAAGACTCTTGCATCTATGTTCATGAGAGATACTGGTCTGTAGTTTTCTTTTCTTGTAATTTCTTTGTTTGGTTTAAATATTAGTATCATCCTGGCCTCACAGAATGAATTAGGAATTATTTATTCTGCTTCTAATTCCCAGAAGAAATTGCAGAGAACCAGCATCATTTCTCCCTTAAGTGTTTGTTAGAATTCACTGTGAACCCATCTCAGTCTGGTCTTTTCTGTTTTGGAAGGTTATTGATTACTGTTTCAATATCTTTAATAAATACTGGCCTGGACAGATTATCTATCTCTTGTATAATTTTGGTAAATTTTGTCTTTCAAGGAATTGGCCCATTTCATCTAGGTTATCAAATGTGTGGGCACAGAGTTGCTCATAATGTTCCTTTGTTAATCATTTTTTATTAAGGCTCTTTTATTATCATAGTTCTAGGTTCACAGCCTCCCCTACTATCAACATCCCTCCACCAGAGTAGTACATTTATTGCAATACATGAACCTACATTAACAAATCATAATCACCAAAATCCCTAGTTTATATAGCATTCATCTGTGTTGTATATACTATAGGTTTGGACAAATGGTATGATGATGTGTGCCCATCATTATTGTATCATATGGTGTGTTTTTACTGCCCTAAAATTCTACTATGTACCACCTATTCATCTTTCTCCCTACACCTGCCCCTGTCAACCACTGATCTTTTAATTGTGTTCATAGTTTCTCCTTTTAGAGAATGTCATGCAGTTGACACCATAGCCCTTTCAGATCAGCTCCTTTCACTAATACATATTTAAAGTTCCTCCATGTCTTTTCAAGCTTGGTACTTCATTTATTTTTAGCACTGAAGAATATTCCATTGTCTGGATGTATCATTTTATTTATCCATTCACCTACTGAAGGATATCTTTGTTGGTTCCAAGTTTAGTCAATTAAGAATAAAGCTGCTGTAAGCATTCATGCATAGGCTTCTGTGTGGACATAAGTTTTCAACTCCTTTGGGAAACCATTGCAGGATCATATGGTAAGAGTATGTTTAGTTTTGTTAGAAAATGTCAAACTGTCTTCCAAAGTGGCAATACCATTTTACATTCTCATCAGCAATGAATAAGAGTTTCTGTTGCTCCACATCTCACCAGAACTTGATGTCAGTGTTTTGGATTTGGGCTATTCTAATAGCTATGTAGTGGTATCTCTCTGTTGTTTTAATTTGCACTTCTCTGATGGCATATAACTTGAACCATCTTTTCATGTGCTTACTGGCCATTTGTAAATTTCATTGATAAGGATTCTGCCAAGATCTTTGGCCTATTTTTTAACTGGGTTGTTTTTCTTATATTGTTGAAGTTTAAGAGTTCTTTGTATATTTTGGGGAACAGTCATTTTTAGATGTGTTGTTTGCAAGTTTCTTTTCCAAGTCTGTAACTTGTCTTCTTATTCCCTTGACATTGTCCTTTGCAGAATGGAAATTTTTTATTTTAATGAAATCCAGGGTCTCAATTATTTTTTTTCATGAATCATGCATTTGGTGCTGTTTCTAAAGTCATCACCATACCCAAAGTAATCTAATTGAATAATACTGTATTACCTTGTAGGAGTTTCGTCGTTTTGCATTTTATTTATGTGTATGATCAATTTTGAATTTTGAAGGGGTTATAAGGTCAGTTTCTAGATTCATTTCTTTGCATGTGTATGCTCAGTTGTACAAGCAATATTTGTTGAAAAGACTGTCTTTGCTTCATTATATTTCCTTTGTTCCTTGTGAAAGATCACATGACTATATTCATGTAGTTCCCGCTTTGGGCTCTCTGTTGTGTTCCATTGATCTATATCTATATTCTTTCACTATCACACTGTCTTGATTACTGTAGCTTTATATTAAGTCTTTATATTGGGTACTGTTAGTCCTCCTATTTTCTTCTCTTTCAGTGTTGTGTTGGCTTTATTATCCTTTTAATGTCCATGGGATCAGTAATGATTCGCTCATCTTTTATTTCTGATACTAGTATTTGTGTCTTCTTTTTTCTTAGTTATCCTGGCTAGAGGTTAATAAATTTCACTGATATTTTTAAAGAAGCAGCAGGTTTGGTTGATTTCCTCTATTGCCCTTTATATTTTCAATTTCATTGATTTATGCTCTAAGTTTTATTTTTTGTATGTTTAGTTTAGATTTAACTTTTTCTTCCTTATCTAGTTTCCTTCAGTATATTTTAGATTACTGGTTTTAGATTCTTTTTTCTTTTCTAATATATGCATTAAGTGCTATGAGTTGTCCTCCAAGCACTGCTTTCACAGTATCCCACAAATTTTAAGCTGTTGTATTTTGATTTCCATTTAGTTCAAAATTTTTGACTTTGCCTTATATCTCTTCTTTGACCCATGTATTATTTTTCAAGTATGATTTTTAATCTCCATATTTTCAGATATCCCAGCAATCTTTCTGTTTCTTCTTTCTACTATATTTCCATTGTGACCTAAGCAAACATTGTATGACTTCGATTATTTTAACTTAAGATACGTTTTATAGCCCAGAATGTGGAATATCTTTTTAATCCTTTTTGTCAGTTTAAGTAGAACAGGTACTAAAGAAAACAAGGTCACTGATTCAAACAGACATATGCACCCCTATGATTATCACTGCACTATTTATGATAGCAAAGGTATGGAAGCAACCTAAGTGTGCCTCAATAGATGAACAGATAAAAAAGATGTGGTACATATACACAGTGGAGTATTATTCAGCTATAAAAAGAAAAGAAATCCTACCATTTGTAACATGGATGGATCTAGAGGGTATTATGCTCAGTGACAGAAGCCAGGCAGAGAAAGACAAATACCAAATGGCTTCACTCATTTGTGGAGTATAAAAATAAAGCAAAGCTGAAGGAACAAAACAGCAGCAGACTCACAGACTCCAAGAAGGGACTAGTTGGGGAAGAGGTTGGGGAGGATGAGTGAGGAGGGAGAAAGGGTTAAGAGGCACTATAATTCACAATCACCATATAGGTAGGTCACAGGGAAGTCAGGTCATACACAGCACGGAGAAGACAAGTAGTGACTTTATAGTATCTTACTATGCTGATAGACAGTGACTGTAATTAAGTGGGTGAGGACTTGAAAATATGGGTGAATGATGAAACCATAGTGTTGTTTATATGAAACCATCTTAAGATTGTATATCAATGATACTTAAATTTAAAAATTTTTTAAAGAAGAATGGATACTCTGCTGTTGTTAGATGAATTATTTTATAATGTCAGTGAGAACCAGTTGATTACTCACGCTGTTCAGTACAACTACATCCTTACTAATATTTGTCCTTCCGGATTTGTCAATTACTGACAGAGGGTTGTTGAGAAGGATTCCAAATATAACAGTTGATTCATCTGTTTCTCCATGCAGTTCTGTTATTTTTTGCATCACATATTTTAATGCTTTGTTGTCAGGGGCATATACATTAAGGATTGTGTGTCTTCTTGGAGAACTGACTCCTTTATTACTTTATGAGATCACCTGTAAACCAGCTTGAGAAACATTGCTTCTTTTCTGGACACATAACATTAAGCCAAATAGGGCTGCCAATGAAGTGGCATAAGATACATCTCCCATCCTCATGTGACTTAAAAGGTATTTCAAGACATGAAACTAAAAAACAAACTTAATGGAGGAAGGAAGTACCTAATCAAGGAGGTCCCAGAGATATTCAAAGAAAGGAAATCACAAAAGGAAAGTGAGATCTTTCGTGGACAGTAGAGAACATAATAACACATTAACCATGACAGGGCAATAAGCAAAGTCTACTTAGAGGCATTAGTGAATTCATTCTGGTTTTACTAACATTCATAATTTTAAAACATAACTTTAATCTTGAGAGAAACTGAGTTTGTGTCCCTTTATCCCCCTCACCCTCTCCACCCACCCATCCCAACCCCTCCCCCATGGTAACCACCAATCACTTCTCAGTGTCTATGAGTCTATTGGAATACAAAGGGAAAATCTTAAATAGCAATTACCCAAAAAACTCCCAGGAGAAAACCTGCAGTCTTCCTCTGTCCCTTGAGGGTGTAAATCTTTCATGTCTTTGAAATGTAAACACCCCAGGAGATGCCCAAAACACTGCCACAGAGATTGAAAGAAAAAAAAGAGGGAGGGAAAGTTTTAAATTCCAATTTCTGTAGACAACTCTAGCCTTTTTCAGATACTATTCAGGTTGTATAGGAAACAGGAGCGAAGGGAGTGGGGCTCGGTGACAGGGAGGCAGGGCAGGAGTCTGTAAATCAACCCCAAAAGTGGGATCCAATGCGACGTCATTTCCAGTGATCCCCCACCCCGCCCCAAGGGGAGACGTGTTTAAAATTCCAGATGTGGGACTGCAGGCTTCTACATGTCTGTGGGATCTTGCAGCACCTGGAGATAGTTCTTTTTGCCTAATTGTTAGTGTTTTACGTTAATTCTATTTTCTTTTAGTTCCAAAACTTCAGAAGAACAGACTGGAAGAAAATTGTTAGAAAATGCTTCATGTAAATGTCAAGCTTTGACAGGTGTTACTGGGTTTCTGATGTAAGCTTCCAAAAGAGAACACAAGAGTTGTACTCATCTATGAAACACATTATTGTTAACACTCATGTTAATTCCAAGGAATTATTGGCTAAGCATGACTCATAACAATCGCTGGGTATCTAAATAAATTGCTTCACAACTTCTCCTTCAAAGAAAACCACAAAACTAACAAATCCCAAATGCAGGAAAGCACACACAAGTGCAGGCAGTTGCGAGATCTTTCCCAGGAACTGCTGCAGAAGCGAGCAGTGCACCTCACTGATGCAATTTGAAGATCAACAACAGGCATATTAAACCGACCACTAGAGTCCTGGGATCTATTCAGAGAAAATGCTAAATTTTTCAGCACTAAACTAGAAGAAAATGGATAAGATTAGTCAAAATGAAAAGAAATGAAAAGAGCAGTTATTATATAGCACAATAAACTAGAACACAAATAGGGCTAAAAAGTTAGTCGTACCCTCCCCGTGGCCTAACGAGCTCCCCAGCTTGCAGCATGCCAGGCAATTTAGGATGTAGAGGGAAGCAAAAGCATCTGGCAGCCTAGGGAACAGGCCAGTGGTGACCTGTCTGCTCTTAGCATCTGTCTGTGAAGAGAAAGTAGAAATAAAGGAGAAAATGGTCAAAATTACTTGTAGAGTGCTGTGTGAACGCAGTGGCAATCTATGCCATACCTTAAGCAAACTCTTTTTCCAGATTACGTGGACTACTTTTTGCTTTTCTACCCTGCATTTCTAAAACCTACAGTGGTTAGTTAAGAATGAGTTAATATCTGTAAACCCCCAACCTTCATCTGTTGAATCAGAATAGTCAGCGAAAGACATTATAAGTGGTAATTGCCTTAAGAATCCCCATTCTTTTGGAGGTTTGAATTTCTTATATTGGATTTTGCCACCTTCTCCTGTGTGTCCGCTCTACATGTCTAAAAGTAACACAGAGCAGCACATGTCCAACTTTAGTGTGTATCATCACCTGGGGTTCTTGTCTGATTCTGATCAATAGCTCTGGTCTGTTTCTAACAAGTTCCCCTGAGCAAGAATTCCAGCCAAGGGGACAATCCAGCTCTGAAACTGGCTCAGCTCTTCTTCTCAGACCTGGTGCTTCAGGGGAGAGCCCTGTCTTCCAGGAAGGGGAGCCCTCCAGGGCAGGGATATATCTTCCCATGGAAGGGTCATGTTTCTTTAATTTGCACAAAGGCACCGTATAGGTTATTTGTGGCTATTATGGCAATTTCACTTTAGAGAGAAGAAAGTAAAAATTTATCTCTTTTGAAAAGAAAAACTTGACCTTTTTAAGAATGAAATTATTTGTATTTATTTAAACCTTAATTTATGATTTGCATTTTTGAACAATAAACATATTTTAATTTACTTCTATTTTACTCCTCTAGCTTTTGCTAAGTTTTCAAAGAACAGCATTAGTAAACTCAAACTCTCAGGGGAGTAGAAAAACAAAAAGTTGTACCTTCCTAACTACCAGCATATTAGATTGTATTTTCATCCCCCAAAAGCAGCTTATTTGCCTAACCATAAATGATATCTTAAAACATTTCTATATTTCACTGTGTTCCTTGATAAGAAATTTAATTAGAAACAGGATCAATTTGTTTTATCACCCTGTAACTATATGTGTGTGTGTGTAGGTTAATGGGGTTTGGGGCACACTAAACCAAAATATGGCATGTTGGCATATTGAGTATTTTAAGCAGGTAGGTCACACTGACCTCTACCGCCTTACTGTTTTCCTTGAAACAGGTCATAAAATCCTCATGTGAGAGTGACCTTCCTATACCCAGAGGAAAGGAGCATCGTTATGCCTGTGGGCAAAGATTCCTAACAAACAGGCCTTGCTAAGTTTCCCCCAGTTTACTATAATTACCTCATACACTTTAACCTATCACATTACTCCACAACTGTCCACTCTTCCTCAAGTCCAGTATAAGAATACAGGTCTGTTTCTTTAGGTCTTCATTTCCTCATTAAGGCTCCCATGTTGTGTAAAACTTACACTAAATGCATACACATTTCTCCTGTTAATCTGTTCTTGTCAGTTTGATTTTCAAACCCAGCCAAGAACTCCAGCAGGGTCAAAGAAAAAACTTTTTCCTTCCCTATAATGTATATATTCTTCTATTTCAAAAATAATTTAGTATCCATTACAATAAAAGGTAACCACAATAGAATCATAAACTATTAACCTACAACAAGAGATGAAAACAAAGTAATCAATGAAAAAGAGGTGATTGTTTCGTACACCTTGGCTAAAACCAGAACCGGTTTTGAGTAGACTGAGCACATATTCCAGCTCTCCTCCCATCAAACACTACAAATCCCTGGAAAGACTATCTATGTGTGTGCATGGATGTCCATCAGCATGAGCCAGAGGGTCCCTGTGAAGGTTCGGAATTGCCAGGGGTTACAGAGTGTTCTAGACAAGGAGGGGAAGCCCATTTTTAGGTAAGCATTTCTGGTAAACTTTATAAGGGATCTCAGAAGAAAAGAACAAGGAGCTCCAAGTCTCCTGTAATGTGTTATGATTTATTTTCTCATTCAAGCAATTTTGGCTTATTTTCTTTTTTTTAATTGAAGCATAGTTGATGTAATATTATATTAGTTTCAGTTATACAACATAGTGATTTAATAGTTATATGCATCACAAAATGCTTACCAAGATAAGTGTAGTTACTGTCATTATACAAAGATTATTGACTATATTCCCCATGCTGTACCTATTTATTTTATAGTTGGAAGTTTGTCCCTCTATATCCCCTTCACTTATTTCACTGTATTCTTTTTCTTAAAGGGGCCACTCCAATTTGTAGAAGCTTTAGGACCCACAAGATTTAGACAACCCTGTATCAGAGACATGAGGAGTGCTACATCCATGGTGCAAGAATGGGTCATCATGAAAAACTACAGAGGTCTTGAAAGTGAAAATTATAATTGTTGAAATTTAAAAATAAGTGAATAGATGGCTTGAAAGGAAAATGGTTACAGCTGAAGGGTGAATGAGAGAGCAAGAAGGTCCATGAAGGAATTCTTCCATAGCCCATACTGATCAAAATTTATGAGAAGAGTTAAGAGACACGCAAGACAGATCCATCTTATAGCTTTACAGAAGAACAGAATGGAGTGAATGGAAGTCAGCAACATGTAAAGGAATGATGACTGAGAATTGTCCAGGTACAAGGAAGCACAAATCCTTAGACAGAAAGGGCCCACTGAATATGAGAGGATAAGTAAAAACAACAAAAAACACAACAACAAAAAAAACACCAGGTATGTAGTAGTGAGACTTCAGTGTACCAAGCCTAAAGTTCCAAAAGTGACTGGTGAAAAAGGAGAATACCCAAAAAGAACCAGAGCCAAATTGACACTTGCCATATCCTCAACAGCACTGGAGCCAAGAAGATAATGGAACACTATCTTCAAGAACAGGAGGGAAAACAATGGAATCTAAAATTCTATATCCAGAGAAAATATTGGTCATATGTAAGGGCAAAACAAAGACATTTTTAAGCACCCAAAAGCTCAGAAAGTTCACCACCTACATACTTTCTCTAAAAGATGTGTTCCAGCATGAAGAATAATTATTCCAGGAGAAAAGATGATATACAAGAAACAATGGTGAGTTAAAAAACTTAATAGCATGTGTTGCATAAATAAATATTGATGCATTTTTAAAATTAAAATTAATATTCCCAAAGATATCAGAAGGAGAAAGGTTTTGGGGGAGTTCCATGGAATGTGTAATAGAACAAAAGTGTGCTGGGGATCCTGTTTTGATAAAGAGACATAGATACTAACTCCATATGTTCGAAAAAAGCAACTTGAAGCACATGCATGGTAACTTTAAGGATAAATTTTAGAAATAGAATGTGTAATTTTTAAATCAGTGGAAGTGGGAGAATTGAACAAAGAAAATTAAAACAATCCAATGGAAATCAAGAAATCAGGAAAAGGGAGAAAAATTAAAGGGAAAGTACTGTAAAAAATCCAACAAACACATGGAGGCTTCACAACATGCTCCTAAATAACCAATGTACCAATGACCAAATAAAAACAGAGATCAAGTAATATATAGAGACAAATGACAACAATAATTCAACACCGCAAAATGTGTGGGATACAGCCAAGACCGTGCTAAGAGGAAAGTATATAGCAATAAAGGCCACCTCAAGAAAGAACAATCCCATATAAGCAGTCTAAACTCACAATTAATGAAACTAGAAAAAGAACAACAAATGAGGTCCAAAGTCAGTAGAAGGAGGAACACAATAAAGATTAGAGCAGAAATAAATAAAATTGAGAAGAATAAAACAATAGAAAGAATCAATGAAAGCAAGAGCTGGTTCTTTGAGCAAATAAACAAAATAGATAAACCCCAAGCCAGACTTATCAAGAAAAAAAGAGAGTCTACACACATAAACAGAAACAGAAATGAGAGGAAAAATCACTACGGACACCATAGAAATACAAAGAATTATTAGAGAATACTATGAAATATTATATGCTAACAAACTGGATAACCTAGAAGAAATAGACAACTTTCTAGAAAAATACAACCTTCCAAGGCTGACCAAGGAAGAAACAGAAAATCTGACCAGACCAATTACCAGCAACGAAATTGAACTGGTAATCAAAATCCTACCTAAGAACAAAACTCCTGGACCAGATGGCTTCACCATTGAATCTTATCAAATATTTAGTGAAGACCTAATACCCATTCTCCTTAAAGTTTTCCAAAAAATAGAAGAGAAGGGGATACTTCCAAACTCATTCTATGAGGCTAGTACCACTCTAATAAAACCAGGCAAAGACACCACAAAAAAAAGAAAATCACAGATCATTATCCCTGGTGAACATAGATGCAAAAATACTCAACAAAATATTAGCAAACTGAATTCAAAAATACATCAAAAAGAATCATCCATCATGATCAAGTAGGATTTATTCCAGGAATGCAAGGGTGCCACAACATTTAAAAATCCATCAACATCATCCACCATATCAACAAAAAGAAGGACAAAAACCACATGATCATCTCCATAGATGCTGAAAAAGCATTTGACAAAATTCAACATCCATTCATGATAAAAACTCTCAACACAATGGGTATATAGGGCAAGTACCTCAACATAATAAAGGCCTTATATGACAAACCCACAGCCAACATTATGCTTAACAGCGAGAAGCTGAAAACTTTTCCTTTAAGATCAGGGACAAGACAAGGTTGCCCACTCTCCCCACTTCTATTCGACATAGTACTGGAGGTCCTAGCCATGGCAATCAGACAACACAAAGAAATAAAAGGCATCCAGATTGGCAAGGAAGAAGTTAAACTGTCCCTGTTTGCAGATGACATCATAGTGTACATAAAAAAACCCTAAAGAATCCACTCCAAAACTACTAGATCTAATATCTGAATTCAGCAAAATTGCAGGATACAAAATTAATACACAGAAATCTGTGGCATTCCTATACACTAACAATGAACTAGCAGAAAGAGAAATCAGGAAAACAATTTCATTCACAATTGCATCAAAAAGAATAAAATACCTAGGAATAAACCTAACCAAGGAAGTGAAAGACCTATACTCTGAAAACTACAAGACACTCATGAGAGAAATTAAAGAAGATACCAATAAATGGAAACACATCCTGTGCTCATGGATAGGAAGAATTAATGTTGTCAAAATGGCCATCCTACCTAAAGCAATCTATAGATTCAATGCAATTCCTATCAAAATACCAATAGCCTTCTTCAACGAACCAGAGAAAATTGTGCTAAAATTCATATGGAACCACAAAAAACCTCAAATAGCCAAAGGAATCCTGAGAAGGAAGAATATAGCAGGGGGAAATATGCTCCCCAACTTCAAGCTCTACTACAAAGCCACAGTAATCAAGACAATTTGGTACTGGCACAAGAACAGACCCATAGACAAATGGAACAGACCAGAGAGCCCTGATATAAACCCAACCATATATGGTCAGTTAATATATGATAAGGAGTCATGGACATACAATGGGGAAATGACAGCCCCTTCAAAAGCTGGTGTTGGCAAAATTGGACAGCTACATGCAAGAGAGTGAACTGGATTATTGTTTAACCCCATACATGAAAGTAAACTCAAAATGGATTAAAGACTTGAATGTAAGTCATGAAAATATAAAACTGTTAGAAGACAACATAGGCAAACATCTCCTGAATATAAGTATGAGCAACTTCTTCCTGAACCCATCTCCTCGAGAAAGGGAAACAAAAGCAAATATGAACTCAAGGGACTACATCAAACTAAAAAGTTTTTGTACGGCAAAGGACATCATCAACAAAACAAAAAGGCATCATACACTATGGGAGAATATATTTGTAAATGACATTTCTGACAAGGGGTTAACATCCAAAATATGTAAAGAACTTACATACCTCAACACCCAAAAAGCAAATAACCCAATTAACAAATGGTCAGAGGATATGAAGAGACAGTTCTCAAAGAAGAAATTCAGATGGCCAACAGACAGATGAGAAGATGCTCCACATAACTAATCATCAGGGAAGTGCAAATTAAAACCACAATGAGATATCACCTCACACCAGTAAGGATGGCCAGCATCAAAAAGACTAAGAACAACAAATGCTAGCAAGGATGCGGAGAAAGGGGAACCCTCCTACACTGCTGGTGGGAATGTATGCTAGTTCAACCATTGTGGAAAGCAATGTGGAGGTTCCTCAAAAACTAAAAATAGAAATACCATTTGACCTTGGAATCCCACTCCTTGGAATATACCAAAGAATACAACTTCTCAGATTAAAAAAGACATATGCACCCCTATGTTTATAGTAGCCCTTTTTGCAATAGCCAAGCTATGGAAGCAACCTAAGTGTCCATCTGTAGATGAATGGATAAAGAAGAGGTGGTACATATATACAATGGAATACTATTCAGCCATAAGAAAGAAACAAATCCTACCATTTGCAACAACATGAATGGAGCTGGAGGACATTATGCTCAGTGAAATAAGCCAGGTGGAGAAAGACAAATGCTAGATGATTTCCCTCATTTTTGGAGTATAACAATGAAGCATGACTGAAGAAACAAAATGCAGCAGACTTATAGACTCCAAGAATGAACTAGTGGTTACCAAAGGGGAGGGGTGTGGGAGGGTGGGTGGGGAGGGAGGGAGAAGGGGACTGAGGGGTATTATGTTTAGTACACATGGTGTGGGGGATCACAGCGAGAACAGTGTAGCACAGAGAAGGCACATAGTGGATCTGTGGCAACTTGCTGCACTGATGGGCAGTGACTGCATTGGGGTATGGGTGGGGACTTGATAATATGGGTAAATGTAGTAACCACATTGTTTTTTCATGTGAAACCTTTGTAAGAGTGTATATCAATCATACCTTAATAAAAAGTTTTTTAAAATAAAGGGAAAGTACTGTAAATAAAAAGACTAAAATGAGATGGCAAGATAGGTCTTAACTTGAGTAGTCACAATAATTTTAAACAGGGTACATTGTAAATATAGTGTAAATTATAAATGTAAACATGGAATAGAGCAGATGCTGAATGTTAAGTATATGAAAATATTTAAGTATTTAAATACATTTTTGAGACTGCACAGAAAACAGTTATATATAGATATAGGTAAGCATTAAATCTTCAATATAGGAACATTCACTAAACTCTTGAAATGATATATTTGCAGAGAGGAGTAATTGGGACTGATGATGGTAATAACTAAAATATATTATCAATCTGAGATTTATTTCTTAAATAATAATAAATTAGACTAGAAACAAACATGACTGAATGTTAACGGTTGCTAATTCTGAATGGTGTTGAGTAAGGGCATTTGTCAAATTAATCCTTTACTTTTCTGTTTTCTTTCTAGTTCTCCAAAATATTATTTTATGGAAATAGGGAAAGAAAGATCAGAGGAAAGGGCAAGAAAGTGGCTTACTACCACAGCTGACTTGGTTTTGACAGCCAGGAAGAAGTCGCATCCCCCCATGGGAGGCCGAAGGGAGAGAGACAGACAGACGCGTCGGAAGTATCGAGCGCTGGCGGGCATGACAGGCATGGACACAGCAGCTCGGTGAGGCTGCGGATGTACACATGCATCAGAGGCCACTCCCCAGTGTCCTACAGTGGGAATCCTCGCTTACCACCCCTGACAAAATATATTCCCAACTTCTCAAAAGAAAGTCAATATTCAAAACTTTTCCTCTAGATTTTATAAGTAGAAATCAATATTAGCTGAAGAACAAGGAAACCTTTCCTATAAGTAATAGCTTCTTATTGACTCTTTTCATTTCATGTCCTGGTGGTGCAATTCCTTGCTGACTTTTCTCTGACTCTTGGTGGTTTACTTGCTACTTTTCAAAAGCAGTGGTCCCTTTGCTGCTTGCAGAAAGAGAACTAAACTGGAGCTTGAGCACCAAGTTGTAGCCTGGGAGCTGAAACACTGAGTGAAATCTTTTTTAGCAGAAGGTCAGGAGTGCCTACTCCATTCCTTAAGTGCTAAGAATTACTATTAAATTTATTTTTTGTTCTCAATCTTAGAATTGATCATAGAGTATAACATATTTTACATTACTGTATGAGTTTACATATGGGCTCATAGATCAGAAGGTAGAATTTATCCTGTGCAGAGTTCTGTAGATTTTCTTTTGTTGACTTTTGAAGAGTTGAAGAAAGTACCTAAATGATAAAAAGTTGAACAAAAATCACTGGGGAAAATATGGTTCCGCATTGGAAGGGAACCATCCCTCCATACTTCTGGGTCAGAAAACTCAGAAAACCATAGTAAAAATGTTTATTATACTAAGAATACAATTTAGCAAGCTAAGTGACAAAATTTATTGAATAGTGTTCTAATGCTCAGGGTTTGTACATCTTCTATCAGCAGCATAATCCAATGCACAGTGCAATGTCTGACACACAGGTAGCTAATAACTATTTTTTAATAAATAAGCAAGTGAATGAATGAATGAATATAAGACAAAAGGAAAAAGGAAAAAAGATAAGTGACCCACACAGCAATGGTGATGGCTGTATCTGCCCTCAATAGCTATCATCACTTTCAAGAATAGGTCTGCACCAGGGAAATAATCAAGAACTGCCCAGCTGTTTTAAGGTCAGTAGAAACAACAACAAAAAAACTAAAATAACTCTAAGTTTTTACACTGAAATATTGATCTAGTAAAACACTATTCTTAGAAGTTCAGTCTTAGGTGATCTGTGTCTCCCCAAAACAGATATGCTGAAATCCTAGCCCTTAGGAGCTCAGAATGTAACCCTTATGAAAGTAGGATCAAGTTAAAACTGCTTACAGAAGTAGTCAAGTAGTCAAGTTAAAATGAGGTCTTTTGGTGGGCCCTAGTCCAAAACGGCTGGTGTTCTTATAAAAAGGGGTAATTTAGAAACAAAGATAGACATGAACAGAAGGTAGAATTTATCTGAGCAAAAATGGATTCAAATTAGGCAGCACAAACTAGAAGTGGCTGGGAGCACCCCACTAAAATGAGCTGTTGGAAAGACTTATAGAGGAGGCAGAAAGTAATCAAGGAAATGCTTTGGTTATAACTGAAGTGGTTGTGTTATTTGGGAAAGCCCACTTGGATGTTTGTGACTGCTTATCCTTAGAATTTCATTTCTTAACCTTGAAGCTTGGGTTTTGGTTTGCTTACATGAGCTACTAATACGTTAAAGCCACTTCAGTCTAATGATCTTCTTGTTTAATTAATTTAACAAGGGTTTCCCATCCAAGTTTTTCAGTAGAGATCAGGAAAAGTTGTTTTGCAACCATCATTTATCAAACATGTATTATATATGATTTTGAAACTGTTTAATATCTCAATATATAAAGCTACTTTTTAAAATTATGGAACATTTCGAGTCCTGGGATGTTTTAACTCTGAGAATGTACAGGGATTTTGGAATGTTATTTCTTTACTTCATCCAACAAAAACCGAGGTATTCTAGTGAATGCTTGGATATAATGATGAATACAAACAGACCTGATAAACAGCCAGCCTCTGAAGTTTATAGTCATGTAGATATTTAAAAGCAAAACTTTAATAAATATTCCCAAAATAGGTACACAGGAATAAATAACAGGAAGGTGTGACCCAAATACGAATCTCAGGGAACTGTTTTTCTTAAGTATGACTGATTTGAGGTCTGAGAGTAGAAGCTCACTTCACTGAAGAGGAGAAATATTTTGCAGGTAGAAGATGCAATACAGGGAGGCCCAGCAGAGAGTGTGAGGGGCAGAGGGGCAGAGGGGCAGAGGGGATGAGAGGAGCCTGCGGCAAGCTCGGACGGAGGAGGAGAGCAGCTGGCTCAGGCGGCAGCTTCAGGCCTGTGCCAACAACTTTGTGTTCTCTTCAGAGTATCTGTAAATCATTAAATAGTTTTACACAAACAGGGTTAATGCTATCAGATGTTATTTTGAAAATATCGCTCTGCCTTTTAACTGGTTCCTGGGGCTTTTTGTGGGCCTGGGTGTGCATCAGGCCCTCCTCAGCTGCTCCATTAAGAGAGTAGATGATGTGCAACAAACAACCCCAGCAAGCACGGGGCGGCAGCAGGAGGCTGTAGCGGAGGAAGGCGAACTGCTTTTCATTTCCCAGAACTTGTGTTACTTCTTTCTAATGAACACAAACGGCCTTTTGAATCTTTTTAAAGATACCATTATACTCATTTTTGGGGCTTTCCTGCTTGCTCTGTTAACTGCTTCCTCAAGTGTTAGCTCTTTTTATTACATTTCTTTCTTCTTTCATGGTGTGTTTCCTCAAATGTGTAGTGATTTTATGTTTTGTCTCTCTGTGCTTTTGAGGATCTTTGTTTGTTTGTGGATACAAGCTTGCTGATAAGGACTATGGGGGAGAAGGTGATACTACTCCAATAGTATTAGAAAAACTATTTTGGTAGTTTACAGGTAAGTTCATTAGCTTTGGGGGAACTTCCCTGTCTCTTGATCCCCAGAACCGACAGTGTTTGCTTTATCCTTCCTTACAGCAAAAGTCACTGTTGTCTGTTGCTCAATCCAAGCAGAAACTTGTCCATTTGCTCCAAGCATCCTTGCTCCTGAATCACCTGATTGTCCCCAGGGCCTCTCCTTGTAACTTTATTCCTCCAGGAGGTGCCCTACACTTTTATAGAAGTTCTCTCTTGCCCCTGTTTTGGAGAAGGTTCCCTCTAGACTTGTCTCTCTATAAATGTGACCCTGTCTGTTTTCCCTCTTTCAAGAATTTCACAGTTTTAGCTTACTGATGCTAGCACACTTTCTCATTTTCCACTGCATTAATAGGTTATCCAAGTATACTTTTTTAAAGCCTTTCCAAGAAATTTTGATTGATAGAGGAGGTAGAAATCATAATAAACATAATTTAAGTTTTCCTTGATGCTGTAGAAAAAAAATTTAGAGTGTGGATCCTTAGGATCGCCATTACAAAGATCAATGATAGAGAGTGGTATGCTCTGCAGGAAGTCAGGTGACTCCAACAAGAAAAAGTTCTGCTGAAAATAACAAGTTCTGTGGAACTATACTGGCATTCCTTTATAATCAAGGTTTCTTTATAACATTTAACTTTTCTTTTTTATCTCTAGGCTTATATGGTTTATTTAGTGCCTGACTGGAGTTCTAGCAGCACTGGACATTCCATTTCCTGTAGCTATGACATTAACAAATAAAGCCAGTGTTAGAACGCCACAAATGAGTTTTTAAAAATCCTCCTCTGCCCATTATTAGCTCAGAGTTAAAGTCCCTTTTTTTTTAATTGGAGTATGGTTGATATACAATATTACATTGGTTTCAAGTGTATAATATAGTGATTTGGCAGTTATCTACAGTATTAAATGCTCACCCCAAAAGTGTAGTTACCATCTGTCCTCACACAAAGATATTACAATATTATTGACTATACCCTGTGACTAATTTATATTATAATTGGAATTTTGTGTCTCTTTATCACCTTCACCTATTTCACCCATCCCTCCCTCACCCCATGGCAACCACCAGTCACTTCTCTGTATCTGTGAGTTACAACATTTAATTAACAATTTCCGGCACAAAACTGTTTATTCCCTGTCAATATGCTGCAGGATATAGGATCACAATGAAGAACTTGTATAACTGAGCAGATGCACATTATCGATTGAGAGAGAGAAAAAAACCTCATTCTAACTGATCAGCCACACACATAATAAAGTCTTTCATGTCATCAAGAATATAATTCATTCTCTTAAAATACATATACTGTACCAGACTGACTCTCTTCCCATGTAGCATCTAAAGCATTTTGTCTTGTATTTTTAGTATATTAAATTAATATAATTAATTTATGTATGTATAAATTAATACCTGCACTCTAGGGAACTATGGCTAGGGTAACCATATAATTTATCATCCAAATAAATACTTTGAGAACAAAAATAGGTGCTGTTAACAATTATTCCCAGAAAACAGCCATAAACTGGGACTGTTTCAGACAAACCAGGATGTATGGTTGCCCTAAACATGACCTACCAGCTTTCAAACATCTTATAACAAGAATCTAACATGTTTATTACATGTTCATTTTTCAGTCCCCTTTCCACCAGCGTAATTAGGTAGATTAATGGAGAGTAAACATTTTTTTGTGCAGGGCCAAATCAGGAAACATGAAAATTTCCTTTCACTTATACTCCTATTGAAACACATGGGGGAATATCTTTGAAATTGGAGTTATCTGCTTAAATAAAAGAATGTCTGTCAATGCGAAAATTAGCCAGAGCTGAGGGCTGCAACATGAAGACAGCCTTCTTATCTTTCATTCCTTTGTAGTCTTATTAGAGTTTAGAGTTCTTATGCATTATCTCACTGCATCCTTGAAATAAATTCATCACAGTAAGTGTTATTGCATTTTCA
This sequence comes from Manis pentadactyla, assembly GCF_030020395.1. Lineage (NCBI taxonomy): Eukaryota > Metazoa > Chordata > Mammalia > Pholidota > Manidae > Manis > Manis pentadactyla. Next base: position 60,929,329 of record NC_080034.1, read on the forward strand.
ATTTACTCAACAAGGAAAACAATATGCAGAGAAGTAAGGATTGTAGCCTAGAAAGAAAACATGTATTATCATTGTGCATATTTTCATTAGCTGATTTTTTTTTTAGTGGGAATAAGCATTTTTTCATGTCCATTGGTCCTTTGAACACCATTTATTAAAAAGTCCATCTTTTCCCCCACTTATTTGATATGTTGTCTTGATTACATATTAACAAATGCAATTATACCTGTACCTGGATGTTCTGTTCTGTTCCATTGATCTGCCCATCAGTATGTCAATACCAGCCTGTTTTGATTATAGGGGATTTATACTAATGTTTTAATTTCTTACAGAGCTGTCCCAGCCCCCATCCTCCATCACTTTTTTTAATCCACAGAGTATTTATGGCTTTTCTTACTTGTCTGCTCTTCCAAATGAACTTTTTACCATATCCAGCTCTAGATTAAAAACAAAAATGCTACCAGTTTTTTTAATTGGCATTTACTAATTTATAAATTAATTTAGAGGGGATTGACATCCATATGTATGTCTGTCCATTTGTTCAAATATACTTTTGTAGCCTTAAGCTTTTTCTTAAGCTCTTTATTTTGAAATAATTTAAAACTCGCAGAAAAGGGGCAAAAATACTAAAAATAATTTCAGGATGTTTTTCTCTTAGATTCACCAATAACATTTGACCACATTGCTTTATCATTACTTCTCTAAATGCACATTTTTTTCTGAACGATTTGAGAGCTAATTGCACACAAGGTATCCCCTTACGTGTAATGCATCAGTGTGAATTTGTTAGGAGCAAGAACATTCTTGTACATAACCACAGTGCAATGATCAATATCAAGAAACTTAGATTGATATGATATTGTTAGTTAATCTATGGTCCCTATACAAAATTTGCCAATTGTCCCCATAATGTTCTTTATAATGATTTTTTTGTCTTGGTCCAGGATCTAATCCAGGATCATGCGTTGCATTTAGTTGTCATGTCTTTTCAGTTTACTTTAATATGGACACAGTTCCTTAGACTTACCTTGTCTTTCATTATATTGGCATTTTTTAAGAACACAGCTCAGTTATCTTGTAGATTGTCCCTGAACTTAGGTGTGCCTGATGTCTCTTCAGTTGCTGCATTTTGGCCAGGAATAGCACAGAAGTGCTACTGTGTCCTTCTCAATTCATGATGCCAGGAGACACAGGAGTCAACAGATTTCTTAATGGTTTAGTGGAACCATTTAGTTCCACTGTTTGGTGAACCCTAGTTCATTGAAACCAATTTCCTATTGAAAAGCATTTAGGTGGGTCTCAGTCTTTAAAACTTTATTAAACCATGCCACAATAAATATTCTAGAACATACATATTTGCATGATTGTCTAATTATTTCCTTAGGCTAAATTCCTATAAGTGAAATCACAGAGTCAAGGGTCAAGGGTAGACTTATTTTTAAAGCCTTTGGAACCCATGTGTTGCGAAGTCACTCTCCAGATAGCAGAGCAGGGCCTTACACTCCTGGCAGTGGAGTTTGTGTGTGCCCTTCATCTCACGACCCTGGGAATTAGAATCCTCACCACTTTGATGGGTGAAACGGTATCTCATTGCTTTAAATTGCACTTTGTTGTAGGGTTATTATTTTCTTGTGTGTGGTAGCTATCCATGTTTCTTCTTCATGAATTTTCTGTCCACAATCCTGTCCCATTGTCCTATGCGTGTCATGGCCCTTTTCCCATCGCCTTTCTTGGTGGAGGAGGCAACTGTGGGTATACAGACTGGAGCGGAAGCAGCCCAGTGTGACAAGCCCGTCGCTGTGCTGTCTGGTTCGCTGACTGTGGCAGGGGTTTAGGGGGAACTTGGTGCTCACTAGCAGTGAAAGGAAAACAGGCGGAGACACCAGGCTTCCCGTGGAACCATGAAGGCCTGAGTGGAAGGAACTAAACTCTCCATTTCTGCCCTGCTCCTGACCTCACACTTTTTGTGGAAAGGAGGCTGGGACACTAGGCTGGAGCTTGAGAGAAAGAAGAGGAAATGGTAACAGACACACAGAAGGAGGGTTTGGGTAAATGGGGAACCAGGAGTGTGGTGCGGCAGAAGCTGAGCTTAGAGGCAGTGTCAGGAAGTGCACAGCACACTCCTTGCCCCAGCCCTGCCTCAGGGAAGGCAGTATGCATCTGCTCTGGTGTTGGGAGCTGTGTTTGGGACCCAGGCACTCTCCCTGGTCTCTAGGACCTTACAGCCCAAAAGAGCATTAATGCTTCCGTAAGAACTTGTTTGTTCTTCCCAGGGGCTTCCCTGTGGTTGCTGCTGATGAGGTTGGTACCATCATCATTCTAGTGAGCTACAGCATGCCAGGGACACAGAAAGTTCTCTGGTATAATGTGACCTCTCTCCTTACAACAACCCCTTAAAGAAAGGTTTGTTTTACTCAACTCACTTTTCTCTCACTGTTTATCTCCTGGGAAGAATAAGCCTGTCAATCACTCACACTTAAGTCCTAGGGACTTCTGACCTTAACAGGATCCACCTCTGAGCTGGGCTTTGATAATGTCACCAAACACAGAGAAGATGGTAGCCCATTGTTAGGTGAAGAAACATACAAGAGTGACCTACCCTGAGAGATTATCTGTGAATGTATAGTTGTGGGTAAAATTTGAATTATTTCCAGAATCTCTTGCCTGGCTTTAGTGCATCTCCGTATCAATAGATGTTTCCAAGGAGTGGAGGGAAGTAGTTCATCTCCATATCAATAGATGATTACCTGGGCAAGCAAGGGCTTATCTGGACCAGAGAGGTGGGGTGGAGCCCTCTCTTCTGCTGCAGTGGTAGAGAGAGACAGGGGATGACTCTTTGTAAGAAATAAACAGGTTTCTCCCACTTTATTTCTCCCTTTGACTGATTTCGGTTTCAAAGGTATTTTGCCCCTGGATTTTCCCCCCGAGTTACAACAGTTCAGGAGACGGAGCCTCTCTTGTTCCCTCAGCCTCCCTCTCTGCTTGCCTGCTGGTTACTCCTCTCGTCCCCATCTTCTTCCACTGCAGTGTCCATGGCTCAATCCCTGAGGCTTTTCATTTTTTTATCTGTCCTTGGGTGATTTCATCCAGTCTCATGGCTCCTGACAGATTTAAATATCCTCTATGAAGACTATTTTTGTGCTTGTGACTTTCAAATTTGTGTTTCTAGATTAGACCATTCCTTTGAACTCCAAATTTATACTTCCAATGTCTAATAAGTACCTCAAACTCAGCATGTCCTGAACTGATCTGATCTGATCTTCTCCACCCTTGTGTTTTTATGTTGTTATTCATATAGCTGACACTTATTATATTTACATCTAAACTTTTAAGTATGTAAATGGGGTCTTCTCTGTAATTATAATCTCTATTGATTTTTGAATGTTAATATCATAATCTGCTACTTTGATAAATTCTTATATTGTTTGAAGTTTCGCCATTGATTCTATTGAGTTTTCAAGATGTAAAATCACATTATCTACAAACAGAGATATTTTACCTCTCATTTCCATTTGTATGCCTCTACACAAGGCATGAAATTACTCTCTTGTCTAAGTGCCTTGGCTAAAACCCTCTAACACAATGTTATAGAATAGTGGAAATGGTGAACAGTCTTGCCTTATTCTGGACTTTAACAGCAAAGCCTCTAATGTTTCCCTATTAAATAAAAAATAAACTGCTGCATTTCAAACTTTGGGACACACACACACACACCCTCTCTCTCATATACATACATGTATATATTAATTGCTGTTTTATTGAACGTTCTTAATGTGAATGAGTATTAAAAATGTCCAATGACTTTTCTGAGCCTGTGGAGATGATTAAATGATTTTTCTCCTTAGACATATGAATGCAATGGATTATATTAATAGATTGCCTAATGCTGTACCACCTTAGCATTCTTGGACTAAATTCCACTCATTCTTAATTTATTATTATTATTATTTTTTTCTTTCTTTTTCCCCCGCCCTTATCCCTCCCTTCCCACCCATCCTCCCCAGTCCCTTTCCCTTTGGTAGCTGTTAGTCCATTCTTGGGATCTGTGATTCTGCTACTGTTTTGTTCCTTCAGTTTTCCTTTGTTCTTATACTCCACATATGAGTGAAATCATTTGGTACCTGTCTTTCTCTGCCTGGCTTATTTCACTGAGCATAATACCCTCTAGCTCCATCCATGTTGTTGCAAATGGTAGGATCTGTTTTTTTCTTATGGCTGAGTAATATTCCATTGTGTATATGTACCACCTCTTCTTTATCCATTCATCTACTGATGGACATTTAGGTTGCTTCCATATCTTGGCTATTGTAAATAGTGCAGCGATAAACATAAGGGTGCATCTGTCTTTTTCAAACTGGAATGCTTAATTCTTAGGGTAAATTCCCAGAAGTGGAATTCCTGGGTCAAATGGTATTTCTATTTTGAGCATTTTGAGGAATCTCCATACTACTTTCCACAATGGTTGAACTAATTTACATTCCCACCAGCAGTGTAGGAGGGTTCCCCTTTCTCCACAACCTCGCCAACATTTGTTGTTGTTTGTCTTTTGGATGGTGGCGATCCTTACTGGTGTGAGGTGATATCTCATTGTGGCTTTAATTTGCATTTCTCTGATAACAAGCAATGTGGAGCATCTTTTCATGTGTCTGTTGGCCATCTGAATTTCTTCTTTAGAGAGCTGTCTATTCAGCTCCTCTGCCCATTTTTTAATTGGACATAATTTATTTTTTAACATGCAATTGGATTCTGTTTGATAGTATTTTATTTATAATTTTTACATTTCTATTGGAACAGGTCATTCTGTAGTTTTCTTAAGAGTTTGGAGAAACATTTGACAGATTTGGGGATCAAAGTTTTACTCTCTTTGTAAAACAAATTTCCAAGTTTTTCCTCCTCTTCTTATCCTTGATAGTCGTTCTGCCAGCATTGAGACCATTCGATCTTTAAGTGTGACAGATGTCCTCTGAGAAAACATCCTTTTTGTGAGGGGGCTCTATTACTACCTCCTCTATTTCTTCTATAGTAATTAGTTAATTTAGAATTTCTGTCCCTCATGGCAGGCAGAGGGATTTTTTACTATATTTGGTCCCCACTGGAACTACTGTGGCAGGCAGGTGTGATTTTTACTATACTAATGATGGAGGGGTGTGAGTTTTACTATGGTAATGAATTTTGGGTCAATTTCACCCCTATGTTCAAACTAGCTGGTTTTGGCCAGTCTGTTATCTATAGTCTCACTCCATATCTCAGGAGAACAGCTTACATGAAATTTGCAGAATATAAGCAAGCATCTAGCTGAATATTCCCACTGGGTGAAGTCCTCCTCCTCCTCCCCTGCTCCCGTCTGGCTATTTGCCTGCTATAACAGGTCTGGAATCCTAGCTTTGAGATCACGTCTCCAGCCTTCCTAAAATCCTAGAGACTGCGCATCTCCCATTATTGTTGTGAAGACTGAATGATAAAACTTATACTAAAGCACTTACTATATAATAGTGCTTAGCAAGTATTAGTTTCCTTCTGGGTTCCCTGAGGAAGCAAATGAGTACAGGGGCAGCCATGCTAGATTATGTTGAAGTTCCTGAAATAGATCTGCTTCATTAAAGATACATTCCATTCCTTTTGTCTGGGCACTTGATTTCGAAACCCCAAATGCTTCTTGGAATCTTTTTAGTTATTAAACTCAGAGAGCAAAGGTAATAAGCTTAATGTACAGGACGGGCTATATAAGTCATGGGACCTAATGCAAAAGGAAAATGCAGGGCCCTTTAAAAAAACATCTGCTAAGAATTTCAAGGTGGTAAAAGCAGAGCATTAAACCACGCATCGGGCCCTTCTAAGTGCGCCCACGAAGCCAGCCCTGTCTACACAAAGTGCCTCAGTACCTCCGATCCTCCTTCTCATCTGTTGGCATGAAGAGTAGACTACAACAGGGCTACCTTGATTCCTCTCTCCATGCCACCCCTAAAAACAAGACACTGGTCAAAAAAACAAGCCACTATACTTATATACCACAGTTGGCCACAGCAAAAGGTCCTTCCAGCCAGCAATACAAAATTGCATTAGTAGTGCAGCTACATTACAAATTTATAATTATAAAATTACATTAGCAGTACAAAAATACATGTTCACTTTAAGGCAAGAATATAGAAAAATGCATGTTCACTTTAAATACCGAAAGACAGAAAGTCAATGCCAAAAGGAACCAGAGAGAATATGTAATCCTATCCCATTAGGTTTTACTTGGGAAAACTGAGTGCCAGTGGGGTTAACCACCTGCCTAGGGTCACACAGCTAGTTAGTGCTGACAAAAAGACTAGAACCTCTGGTTCCTGAAATCCAGTTTAAATATGCCTTTTTAAAATGTGGCACCACCTTCTTTCCTTTTCATCTCAGAAGAGCTGCAGCAGTCAATCAATTTTCCTCCCCAGTCAGGATCATCCACGACAAAATAAGAATACCAGAAAGGAAATTCAGGAATTGAAGGGAAGAAAGAGGCTTATAACTACATTAAAACAAACTTTCTTTTTAATTATAAAATCTATCTGTAATTCAAATCAAAGTGCATGAATTAAAAAGTGACATACCACTCATTTATCCAATCTTACTCCCCAAAAGTTATCACTTTTATCATTTGGGTGGTTATCTATTCTGGCATTTTATACTGGAACACAAATCTCAGTTTAAGTAATCTAGGTAAAGTCTTCTTTTAACTATTACACCCACTGATTAGATAACTGAATTTTTTAAACATTTTATTACAAGCAAAAAGTATACCTAAACACTGAAACTAGATATATGAATTTTCTCAGAGGACTAGCCTTTTTATAAGTAGTGAGATAGTCATTCAATTCTCCATATATGGAAAATAAAACAGATAATCAATACACAACAATATACTTACACTGGAATTTCCTTTGAATTTTGTTTATGTTGATTTGGCCAAATTCTCTTTTCCTTACATTTACTTCTGCTGCAATGTCATTATGTACTTTGGGGTAAAGAAGGTGTCACACCCTGACATCATTTCTCCCAAAACTTACGTATTTCTGATTTAGTGATTAACTACCTTGTAGTATTTCTTTTCTCAGACTAATACACATTTTGTTCATTCATTCTTCAATATGGAATTTTTTTTCTTCAGGAATCATTTGGAAATATTCAAGGCTTCAACATATTCTACCCATGTTCTACTTTGAAGATGTAAGACTGTAACAACTTGGGGGAAAAATATTTTGCAGTGTTGATTTACATACTAAAAACTTTATAAATTATATTAATACTTTTAACTTTCTGGTGTTGCAAACAAAGATCATTAAAACTATTAAAGCCTTATTTTCTTGGGTTATAGGAGTTACTCGATACTATCTAACATACTGCTCTATAATCATTTATAATTCTGCTATAATGAGTTGTAGCTTGACAGAAGAAAATAATTTTTTTCAACTCACCATTACAACACAATTAAAATCCTCATGAATAACGCTCTCCGTTAGAAACTCCTAATAGATTTCGAACTCTGCTATTCGATTCGATTGCCCAAATTCACAGATTCATGAGGCAAACTAAGGTAAATTTTGGTTCCAGTTATGTATCAAGTTTCTCAGCATGCCAAATAAATTAGCCGGGCTAACAGCTTGCTGTTTAGAAGTTAAAACATGCAGTCCACTGCAGCAACCAAGCCTACCTCCTGCCAGTACTTCCAGAGCATCAAGCCCGTGGAGCGCTGGTGTGCGCCCTCCTCTCCACCTGTCCCAAGCCTCTCCTCCGCCCCGCCCCTTACCTTGGCCCCGCCTCCTGCACGCCGGCGCGCCTTCCGTTCAGCCAATAACCGGAGACGTTTGTGGGAGTTGGCGTTCCCTCGCGGCCAATGCAGGAGATCCTTGCAGTTCCCGTCTCTCCGCCTGGAGCTCGGGCAGGAAGATGGCGGCGACCGCAGAGTTGATGCTGCTGGAGAAGTCCCTAGGGCTGAGTAAAGGGAACAAATACAGCGCTCAGGGCGAGCGCCAGGTGAGGAGCCGAGGCGGCGCGGAGGGGAAGAGGTGGACGGGCGCGGGGCCTGCTCAGCCCAGGCAGGACGGCTGGCTGCCAGAGGCGGACGGAGGGAGGATGCGGCTCCTCTCCTGCCCACGTGTCCGCCCCGCCGCGTGGGGAGGCCCCTCGGTCTCCCCCTGCGGCCCTAGCTCGCAGGTGGAGGAGGGGACCCTGCCGCGGTTGGGCTCGGCCTAACCCTTTCCTCTTGGGAAACTGTCATTAGCCCATTCTGGGAAAGCGAGGAGGGCCCTCAGAGAGCCCCTAGACAGACCTGGAGGCCCCGCCTTTGCGCTCAGTGACAGCAGTTACTGCAACAGTACCTTTCACGCGGTGTTGTGCGAGGACTACAAGAAACTGCCAGGCCGCCAGTTAGCACTGTGCTGGGACTGAGGAATACAGCTGTGGGTAAGAAGGATGCGCTCCCTCCCCTCAGGAAGCGTGATTTTTTAGTTGATGGACAAACATTGCTGCTGTTTTAATTACAATAGTGAAAATTGCTACGTGGCAGTGTAGATGGCTGAGAGCACATAATGGATCTTGGCCCAAACTGGGAGACTCAGGGAATGCTTTTCTGAGGTCTTTTTAAAGTTAAGTGTGCAACGTGCAGAGAAGGGGAAATTAGGCGGTATGAGAATTGGTGAGGTACAAGGATCCAGATTTCTCAGAACACTTGTGTTTCATAAGGATCGTTGTATGACGTTGCCGTATACATTTTTTTTAACCTTTGAGATTTTTTTTCCAGATGACGTTAATTTTTTGTTCTTACTTTTTATGTTATTGATCTGGTCCATGTTAAAATACTATCTCAAACGCAGTCCTGTTGGTTTTTTTTCCACAGGAAAGCCAAACTGAAGCCCAGGGATAGCAGCTTGCCTAAGATGAGTCCACTGATTGGTGGCAGAATACGAATAGGCATTGGAGCCAGAGGCCTGTTGTTGTTTTTATGTCTGGCTTCATGTTGATTCCTTACCGTCAGCCCCTACTCCCTGTTTTTTAGGGAACATTGCCAAGACATGAGTCTTGTCTTCAGGAAGCTTATCTAATATGAGAAACAGTCATTGGCATTTAATTTAAAGCAGAACAGAAAAAGTAATTAACGGAGGAAAACATTGTTAAGGAGTGTGGAGGAGAAAGGTAATTCTGAGAATAAGAATGGGTTTGTAAACTTCACAGAAAAGCTAGTATTGAAAGTGTATAAAACCAATAAATTATGAAAGATTAAGTTTAGGGAAACAAGAAACCAATATGAGGAGTGATGCGGTGCAAAGTAAACCCCAAGTTACAGTTTGAGGGCAATTGTGAGGGCTTTAGGGCTCAGTGTGGTTTTTATTTTAATTAATTTTTCTTAGTGGAGAGCAGCTATTGAAAATTTCTGTTTATGTGTTTGGGAAAAGGGGTGGGGACATAATGAAAAGACAGCCATCTTTTGGCAAACAGCTGACAGCCATAAGCCAGCAACAAGGTATTTTGTGTCATATTACCAATAATACAGTGGTACCCCCTTATCAGCAGTTTCACTTTCTAAAGTTACCTGCCATTAACTAATGGGGAAGCAGATCATCCTTCTGACATGGTATTGAAAGGTCAATAGTAGTCTAGGACTGTGTCACAGTGCCTACATCATTCACCTCACTTCATCTCATGCAGGTATTTTATCATCTCACATCATCACAAGAAGAAGGATCAGCATAGTACAATAAGACTTTTTTAGAGCAATGCTACATTTTCATAGATTTTACTGTAAGATGTTGTAGTTCTCTTTTGTATTTGTTATGTTAATCTCTTACTATGCTAATTTATAAGTTAAACTTATCATAGGTATGTATGTATAGGAAAAATTATAGTTTATGTGGGGTTTGGTGCCCACAGTTTCAGGCATCCACTGGGAGGGTCTTGGAATGTTCCCCCAAGGGTAAGTAGGAGCTACTCTAATTTAAAATGGAAAATATTCCAGAGGTCCAGCAGTAGGAGAAAGGTGCATTAAATTATGGAGCATCAGCACATTGGAAATGTTGAAGGTGATCCCTTTGAAGACCATGGAACCCTAAAACGAATGTGAAAATATGTGTTCCATAACTGCAACTGTATGAGATCTGTGTACTTCAGGCTATACAATGGAAAGAGAATGGACATTCAAGCCAGTTGTACTTTATTTAAACCCTGATTTTGTCATTACAAACTGGGTGACCTTGGTTCTTTATAATATATGGTGAGATTACTTAACCTACTTTATCAGATGTAATGGTTAAATGAGAAGGTAACTGGGAATTTTTTTGAGCTGGCATGGTGAGGTTGTGGATAATTTATCTTACAAATCTCTCTAGAATTAAATGTCATCCTTCCACCCCCACTCAAAGATTGCAAGTTCTTTTCTGTTTTCGTCTTTGTTTTTTTTTAAGTGTGATACACATTCATAAAAGTGTAAAAATCTCAGTGAATTGACACAAAGTGAACATACCCAAGTGTAGAGTCCAGCTCTGCAATCCCGTTGAACCTGAGAGGGGTGGGTGGGAGATGCAAGAAAAACACAGAAATCAAAGTTAGGACGACAGGAGGTCCACTGATCGCTGATGGTGGACCAGTGGTGCAGTTTTATTTCAAAGCACAGATTATATACATAGGCTCACTTCCGTGAGCCACCCACAATGATCTCACTTCCGGGGATCTCACTTCTAGCCCTCCACATCTCCCCCTTTTTTCTTTTCTAAAAACCTCAGGTGGATAGATAAATACAGTAAAGATTATAACAAGCAGAAGGTCTCCAAACACAGCCCATCCCTTCAGCTGCCCTTACTGGGTGGTACAAGATAGAAACAGGAGAATGAGGGGGCAGCTGCTGTTTGTCAGGTCTCTGTCCACTACCTGAGTCCCAGTCTGAGCTGGGCATGGGCAGCGAAGCAGCCATGTGGGCAAGAGACCTCCTCAGAAGTGATGAAGATTCAGGCCTCTGCAAGGTTGGTCAGGGGGTGTAAGGAACTGTGCCCCACCTCTATTGGCCCCCAAGTCCTCTCCTGATGGCCCTCTGCAACTGTGCCTGTCTTAGGTTGTTCCTCCCTTGAGGAATCTTGCCCGTCGCTGGCTAACCAACCATTCTCCAGGGCAAAACAGGATGATGTGAGGCATGTGCGTCAGAGAGGAGTAGCATCCCCCAAGAAGGACGGTTCTCTGTCTCCTAGGTTGTTTATGTCCCCATGGCTTCTACACCCAGTACTTGCCTTGAGGTCCCCTCACCAGCCGGCAGGGCCTCGGCTCTGGTCACAAGTCTTGGGGAACCCAGGTGTCTTTTTCAGGGAGGGCCTTTGGCACAAGGTGACTCTATGTATGGGGATTCTAGAAAGGGCTGTGTTTAGGAAGGAAGAAGAAAGGTAACAAAACCAGCAAACAGGAAGAAAGGTGTGAAGATTGGAAAGATCTCAGGGCAAAGCTGGAGATGGAAACTATTCCCCCTCTTTAATTGAAGCCATAGGTGATGTAGGTTCTGCGTGGAATCTTTTCTTGAGGGCTCACCAGCCGACTAATATTGAGCAAAACAAAATGATTATTGCAAACAGCAAAGCAAGCAGATACCAGAGGGTGTGTTTCAGCATATTGAATGGTTTAAAGCCGTTAAAGATGTTCCAGGACTTGTTTTGCCAGGTCTCGGGGGTCAATCATATCTAATCGCGCATTTTGGATGTCTAATATCTCTTGATGAAAGTTGTGTAGATTGAAACTAAGGTTTGTGTGTTGCCACACTTCTAGGAGATGGCTGCAAATTTTGTTCCATTCCCATTGGAAACTGTCACGAGGTGCATTGTTAACACAGACGCTTTTATATGCAGCATGACATCGGAGCCGTAACTGCCATTGGAGGGTTTCCACCTCATTGTCTGTGGCTATCACTGTACTTTCCAGGCCGGCAAGTCGGCTGTCTTTACATCAATGGTCTCTTGAGTTTTTAGAGCTTGAGAGGTGTTATAGGCCAATTGATTGACATATTGGGCAGTGTGTATGGATTGTGAAAGGGCCATAGCTGCAGTAACAGCGGTGATGAGACTAGAAATAGCAGCCACGAATCCAGCAATTATGAGTCCAGTAGCTCTCTGGCTCCTGGAGAGCTCATTTTTCATTTCTATAATGGTTTGTGTCCCACGGTTCAGATAGATTGGAGGCCAGAATAATATACGGTGGTTGGGAAAGAACTAAAACGTTCTTTCCTTTGTTCCAGGTGGACACACATGGTTAGGTTGCAGTCTTTTGGGGCACATGGGTTTTGTGTAGGCCTGAATGCTTTTTGTAGTGCAGCCGCTAAGACTGCACCCTGCATGTTGGAAGATCCCACCCACATCTGTGTAGAGTTTGATAAAGTCAGAAGGAGTTCCCTTCTTTTTATAAGGCTGAATGAGGCCCTGACATGTACTGTTTGCATTTTCATAGGCCAGCTGTCCAGCGAGAATATTCCTAGCCTCTGAATCAGGAACTACTCTGGATATTGCCTGCAGTAAATGAGACAAAAATTCCTGAAATGGCTCATCTGGGCCTTGCTGAATGCTACTGAGCTCCTCAGTTTTAGCTCCTGCGGTGGGCAGGCTCCTCCAAGCCTTGCTTCCACAAATGTTAATTTGCTGATATGCTTGCAAAGTGAACTGAAGCTGATCTATCAAAGCAGAATACTGCCCTTCTCCGTTAGCATATCCAGGCTGATGGGAATGTTATACATTCAATTTCTATCTGCCTGTTGTACACACAAGTCTACAAATTCACTGTTCCATAGCAAATAATCACCTCCAGTGAGACATGTCTTAGCAAGCATCTTCCAGTCATTAGGAGCCAGAGCATAGTACAAAAGTTAAGTGTGCAACGTGCCTAACCTTTTCCTCTTGGAGAGGAAGGGTAAAAGGAGCAGCAGTTGGGCCATATTGAGAGCAGGAATTTTTGAGCTCTTTCAGAGTTTTGAATGGGATAGGATTATGTTGTCTGATAGGATTTCCATCCCCTTCCCGCCTTTCACTGACTGGTAGGCAGAGGGAGTGGAAACCAGATGTGTCCTCACTCCACCTTTGGGCTTCCTGGAAGCTGCGCTGCAAGGGGAGCAGCAAGCGGGACCGGTAGGTACTTTGGTGGTAACAGAAATGGAATTTCCCTGGTTAGACTGACTACTGGGGGGTGTGGAGCCGCAGAGAGGTTCCCTGCTTGCAGTCCACGGCTCTGAGGCCTATCAGGACAGAGTGGTAACTGCAGGGGTTTAGGAAACAACACTTTAAATTTTTGAAAAGCGGTCAAAACAGGCCCAGTTTTGGTAGGAGGTTTCAAGGTATTTTAGAGAGCCCTGTGTCGCCCTCTTCCTCTATCTCAGAGTCTGAGGAGGTAGATTCCTCCTGCTCACAATATATATTCTCCTGATTGCCGTATTGGACACCATGTTGGACGCCATAGACGCCATGTTGCCCATTTCCAAGGGGCTCCTTTTCACATTGCTGTTCCTCTTCTATGAACTCTTGCTCATACTTGGGAGGCAATAATAGCTCATTGTCTTGGTCATACTCAGGAGGTAATGGCTCACAGTCCACAAGGGCTTGTGGCATTAGCCAAAGCCTCATAAGCAGTGACTGTTTGCTTTGATTGTTCGACCTCGCAGCCTTCCTCCGGAAGTCTCAGGCAAACAGATAACCTTGGGAGATGGGTCCAAACTTTCCTTCACTAAATTCCATAAAGCAAATACTTCTATGGAAAGTCCCAAGGCCCATGAAAAGTGAAACGCTGTTTAAGCTGCAGCCCCACCTTTTGCCACGTCTGCTCATTTATGGTTACTTCTTCAGGGAACCAGGGGCAGCTATGCTGCACAAAAGTGAGAAAAGATTCTAGCTGCTGACTGCTCACAGTACTGCCGCGGGTGTGTAGCAAGCATATGTACAAAGATTTCTCGGTCCTTAGACCCTGATTGTCCCATGTTTTTTACTCCTGACTTTTATTGCTCCCATACCTCACTCTGGACTCTATTGCCATGCCTCAGGGAGTCTCCCCACTTAAGTTTTCTTCACCCCCTTCTCAGGTCTCTGTTTGGGCGCCACCTGCGGAGACCAGCTCCACAAACCAGCTGCACCTGAGAGGGGTGGATGGGAGATGCAAGAAAAATGCAGAAATAGCAAGAAAGACACAGAAACCAAAGTTGGGGTCAGAAGGTCCACTGGCTGCTGGTGGTGGACAAGTGACAAGTTTTATTTCAAAGCACAGCTTGTATACAAGGCTCACTTCTGTGAGCTGCCCACAATGATCTCACTACCTGTGATCTCACATCTGTTGCTCTTACTTCCAGTGATCTCACTTCTGGCCATCTAAACCCAGGTAACCACACAGTCAAGGAATGGAACATTATCAGCACGCCAGAGGACTGCATACTGTTTGCTTTTAATGTATTTTTTAAATGAAATTATTGGTGATCTTACAGTGGCTTCAGTTGAGTTTGAAGGCAAAAGTGAGAATTCAAGGTGCCAAGTTAATGTGAATGGGAAGTAGGTGAGGAAATAGACAGTGGGAGAGTATCATTCATTAAGCTTAACTTTTTAGAGGTAACCTTTGAATCTGTATCTGTAAAATGTTCAACTCCCTATATACGTCACAGTGTTCTGTTGATCTAGATGTGAGTATGAAAGTGCCTGCAAAATATAAATCACTTTACATGTACAAGACACTACTGCATGGCTGAAAAGAACAGCTTTCTTCCCCAAAGAAAATAATCTTTGCAATGGTTTGGTTAGATCTTTTAGGTTGTATACTGGTTATGTCTAGCTGGTTAGTCTCCCCAGTGGATGATATTTTCCATTTCTTTTAAATTTCTCACAGTGCTTCACTTAGTTGTGCATCAAGGACTTTTTAAATTAATTGGCATTTTCTTACAAGTAGTTTCTATAATCTTGCCCTTTGTACTGCTGTTATAATAGGGGGACATAAAAAGCAATACTTTTCAGATGATTATCTGAAGCCCACACTTTATTATCAGTGACCCCAATTATATTCTGGAATGTTTTTTAAAATGTGGAATATTGGCCAACAGTGACATCACTCTAAATGACTCCAAAATTGGTGGATATGCAACCCAGGGCAACCAAATCACCATTACAGGCCCGGTCTAGTTAGTGAGATAGCTTATTATGTTAGGGCACAGCACTGAAACCAGCCTACATCTCATTTTGTAGTTCTGACTACATCAACATTTTTCAGTGTTACTATAATTCTTTTTTGTCATTCCAGAAGTCAGGTTTAAGTCTATTCATCTTGCTAAAGTAGGCTATGGAGAAATTTGGTCAAAATTAAGGCAGTGTTATTAAGATTTCCATTTTTTCTTCTTGTACATGAACAGTTATAAATTATGTAGAAACACTGATTCTTGTGATGTTATTTCCAGTTTCATGTCATCTGTTACCAAATTGTAAATTATGTAACTGCTATTTTCCTGACTTCCATTTGTATGTAATTTAGTGTCTTAGAGTAAAATCCTAGAGTAACTGAAAAACTGTTGAGGGATTTAGCAATTACTTAGAACTTGAAGTCCTGATGTTATTTATTTTTTAAATGTATCTGAAGAACTTTTTTTTCTTTTTAAGATTCCAGTTCTTCAAGCAAACAATGGTCCAAGTCTAATAGGATTAACTACTATAGCCGCTCATCTAGTCAAGCAAGCCAACAAAGAGTATTTGCTTGGGAGCACCGCAGAAGAAAAAGCAATAGTTCAACAATGGCTAGAATACAGGGTAACTCGGGTAGACGGACAGGCCAGTAAAGATGATATCCGCACTCTGTTGAAGGTATGGTGACTTCTGTTTAGAGGTTGAAATGCTTAAACTATTAATAGCTGGAATCTGTCTCCCCTGAGATCTGGTGGCTGAGGCTATAGGCCTTCTTCACTGTTTCCTTTTGCTGCAGGGTAGTTTATACCTGTTATTACCATCTGTGCCTGGGACAGACTGACCTCTCTGCCAGCTCTCCCCCTTCAGATCTCAGCTCAGATAGCCATTCCTCAGAAACGCCCTTGACTGCCTCTCCCTCAAACAGATGTGGATCCCTGTTCTATATGCTCTTCCTTCACGCCAAAGCACCCTCTGCTTTTCCTTCATAATACTTGTCATAGCCAATAATTATAACTTTGTTTGAATTTTCTCTTTTTTTAATGCAGTGGCTTAATATTCATTTTCCCAATTTTGCAGTCCTGATTCCCTAAGCAATAAAGTACTTTGTCAAAGGCAGGGGGAATCAGAATCTTTGGGAGTTGTAATTTGAAAAAACTGTCAGACTCACCTGAGAAAGTCTACATTTCCCTCCCTTGAGACATAATGCTTTAAGATTTGTATTTTCTTTCCAAAGAAGTCAAATTAGAATAAAATAATCTACTGATGTAAAATATAAACCGACTGTGGCTCTGGAGTCACCAAGAATGAAAAACATTTCAAATGAAATTACTTTTGTTAATTATTTATATTTTTAAAAGCAGATTTTTTTCATATTTTTAGAAAAGCTTATAATTTGAGGGAACCTTAGAGATCTTCCAGACAACCACATATCATTGAAATAATCCCTTCTGTTTCCTAATTTTATTCCCATTATCACTTAAATTGAGAGTATAAGATGTACAAGAAGATACAGTACTTGAAAGTTGTTCATCTGTCACTCTGGGGAAAATCATTTAAACCATATTCTTGATACCATCAAGAGAACTGGTAGAACATAAATTTCAGGTCTTACTCCTTTATAGGTCTGTCATGATCAACTATTCATTTTTAATATCCTTACTGACCCAAACCTCTGGCCCCTGCCATGCTCAGCAGCATGTCCAGAGAAAAGCAAGCATGTCTTCCCGCTAAGTAAATGTGAGATTTCAGACAAATAAAAAGTAAATGTAACTATCTCATAGTTTCCCAAAAAAAAAGATAAAAATAAAGTACTTAATTCTGAAATAAACGAACAGGATATCAGTGAATTGGATTTGTGAAGTTCAAAAGTTGCATTCATAGATTGGGTATTTGGAACATAGAAGTAATTCCACCAAAACATTGTATCTAGGATATATAAATGTTATCTGAAATTCCAGTTGGGAGAATCTGACTGGAGATAGTACCATTTTATATTTAATGGACAAGGAACTGGATGATTTGAGTTGCCTTCCTTGCTCTGACATGGTTTGCTCATCTGCATCTATAGTGATGTTCCTGGTACAGTTCTAGGGGCTAGTGAGACAGCTGACCCAGCAGACACAGGCCCTGCGCTTACAGAGCTCAGACCAGTGCGGGAGACAGAGGTATGGACAGTGGACTGCAGAGTGGTTTTTGGCTATATGAGCAGATGAATAGGGTTGTTTTCTGTTTTGCTTTGCTTTTTGCTATTTCATGATAGAATTTTTATTTTAACAGAAGTAAATATTATGGAAATTTAAGAAATGCAAATAAGCAAATAAAAAATTTCAAACATTTGTAGTCCCACTATAAAGAGAGAACTATTAATAACACTTATGTTCAGTCATGAAATAGTAATTGAACCCCTTCTTTTCATATGTACATGTGTGATCTCAAAACTGGGCAGGTATTGGGCACTATAATTTTTGTTGTTTACTGACAATGTGTTATGAACATTTTTCATGTCCATAAATATACTCATACTATCTTTTTGATAAACTGTTAATATTCCATCTATAGTTGTACCAGAGTTTAAATTATTTTTTAAAAATTAAATACTTATGTATATTCTTTGCCATTTTTATACTAGGCTATTTATCTTTGTTTTACTTATTTTTAAAATCCTTGCATTGGATGTTATGAAAGAGTTTAGTTCTTACTCTCTAAAGTTCCTTTTTAATACTAAAACCATAATTCTAAATGGCTCATAATTAAGGTAGTAAGTAATTTCAAAAACACATTCTAAAACATTAATATTCTTTTAGTCTATATGGAAGATATTGTTTATTATATTGCTTCTTCAATATTGTTAGAAAGTTTAATAATAGGAAGAAAAAATCAAATGGAACTCTGTAGGGAATATTTTTTGAAGTTTGACAATGGCATCAGAAAGATTTGTAAAAAACAGAAAGAAATGAATATTAGATGTTAGTTCTATGAATATTTTGAGTGTGTGAAATTCTGTGTTTTGGTAGGAAAAATTTTGACTTATATCACTAATCAAAGAAATATGACCTAACCATAGATTTTTAATCACTTTTTAAATCCTTAGTTATGAAGATTAAAACTTTAAGAGTCTTTTTAACTGAAACTTAGGTATGGATTCCATTTTAAGAATATATACACTGTACAAAGCAGTGTTACTGTTTCACATACTCTTATATAAGATATATTTATATTACTATTAAATATTTCAAAGTTGTTTCATTTGAAGACCTTTGGAGAGAAACCATCTCCAACAGATTACTATAGAATTTAAGTGGTAACTCCTAATATAGCAATATATTTTTTACCCTTCCTACCCAAATTTTATTTTGATTCTTTTGCATTTATCTGTTTACATATGACCACATTCCTTTATGCCATCATCTGTACCACCCCAGAAGCCCCATGTTCGTAAACCATTTTGAAAATTACTGTCTTTAAGTGAAGATGTACACAAACTCAAAGAGATTTAATTCAGTTCAGCAGACATTTACTGATTACTGAACCACTATGTGCCAGACATTTGGGATGTGATTTGAAAAAATAAAATGCTGTCTCTACAGGTAAAAGAATTTTAACAGAATAAATGCTTTTGACCACTGGGCAGTGTTTTATAATTAGTCTTAAGGGGAGCCTATGAGAATATCTGATAGTAGTTCACATAACCTACTTAAAAACTTCTCTCTAAAGGTTATGTGAATCTTTTGTCTCATTTATTTGAATGTAATTAACATCAATTTCTGTGCTTTTAAAGTAAAGTATATGCTAATTTTGAGAGGGACCAAAAGTACTCATATAATATTTTTTTATCTGGATTTTTTTTCTCTGGAAACTAATTGGTATTCCTGCTGGTCTAACAGACAATACTTATAATTTAGTTTTGGACCTCTTAAGGTCTTTATTTCAGTTTTTAACATGTACTTAAATTTTTTTTTTCTTCAAAAGATGCCTATTGGCTATTTGGGGGACTTGGTGCTATTCTTTTTTTTTTTTTTAATGATTTTAAATGAATTCTTTCTTTGTATTTACTTAAATTAATATAACCTTTTAAAAATTGATGGTCATTGTCTGGAGAACAAATGACGGAGAACTTTCTGTAGCTTTAAATGGTGTTTAACACTGGAATCTTTAAGGTGTTGTGAAAACTAGATATCCAATTGCAGAAGAATGAAGTTGGGCCCTTACCTTACATGATATGTAAAAAATTAGTTCAGAATGGATAGAAGTCCTAAATGTAAGACCTAAAACTATGCAACTCTTAGAAGCAAACATAGGGAAAAAGTATCGTCATTTGATTTGGCAGTGATTTCTTGGACATGACACCAACAAAAACACAGGCAACAGAAGTAAAATACATAAATTGGGCTACATCAAAATTTGAAACTTCTGTGCATCGATGGACATAATACAGTGAACAGGCAACCCTAAATCACTATCAGTTAGTGAAATGTAAATCAAAACCACAAGATACCACCTCACATCCACTAAGTTGGTTACTACAAAATAGCTACTGTTGGCAAGGATGTGCAGAAATCGGAAACCTTCTGCACTGTTTGTGGGAATGTAAAATGGTACCATTGCTATGGAGTACCCTATCGTGATTCCTCAAAAGATTAAAAATAGAATTACCAAATTATCCAGTAACTCCATTTAGGGGTACATCGCCAAAAGGATTCAAACTGGTTCTCAAAGAGATATTTGTATACCCAGGTTCATAACTGTACTATTCACAATAGCCAAGAGGTGTGAACAACCCGGGTGTCCACTGTTGGATGAATACATAAACAAAATATGGTATATACAAACAATGGAATATTATTCAGCCTTTAAAAGGAAGAAAATTCTGATACATATTTACAGCCTGGATGAACCTTGAGGGTTTTATGCTAAGTGAAATAAGTTAGTCACAAAAGACAAATACTCTCTGATTCCACTTGTAAATATAGTATCTAAAGTTGTCAAGTTCATAGAAAGAGAAAGCACAGTGGTGGTTACCAGGGCCTGTGGTGAGGGGGCAATAGGGAGTTATTTAATAGGTTATTAGGAGTTTTGGTTTTACATGATGAAAAACTTCTCAAGTTTGGTTACACAATAATGTTACTATTCTTGACACTCACTGAATTATACACTTAAAAATTATTAAGATGGTATATTTTATGTTACATGTAGTCTATCACAACTAAGCTTTTTAAATATGTAAGAAATGCAACAATCCAATAAATTACAATTATTTTACAAGATAGAAATTGTTAAGGGGCTTTTTACATTTTAATGGACAAGGTAAATCTAACATAAGCATGATTTACAAAATGTTTTCCTCAAAAAACATAAAAATTGGAGTCTGAAAAGATCAGAGATGGCATTCTGGTATCATTTTTTAGTATTCTCTTACTTAAAATAAAATAATAATGTTTACCCTATTTTTAAAATAAGGTGATTGATATATAATGTGATTTTGAGTAAATCTAAATGTCCAAGATTAAATTTTGTAAATGTCAGTATTTTGTTTTCTAATAGCCTTCCAAATGTTTTAATTAAGTCAAATGATATGGCAGTTAACTGTATTATTAGTGTTTCTTAAATTAATATTTTATTTGTTTTTTCTAGGATCTTAATTCATATCTTGAAGATAAAGTCTACCTTACAGGATATAACTTCACCTTGGCAGATATCCTATTATACTATGGACTTCATCGCTTTATAGTAAGTATTTGACTAGTCATTGGCTATTTTTTTCTATAATGTTCAGAATGATTTTTTGTTGTTTTCTTGAATTTAAATCAAATATGCATTTTCAACTTAATAAATCAAAATGAAAAGAATGTATTTTTTTATGGAAGGTATGGGTATTTTACACAAATATTCCGTCCGTGTATCCATCAAACATAATAGTTTCCTTTTCTTTGATCTACTTAATTCCTGTTCTTGTTTCTGTTCTTTGCAACTACTTCTCTTGCCACTGTTTGGACATCATCATCATCATCACCTGAACCCCGTCATCACCCACCTTTCCTCTCTACATCTTAATTCCAGTACCCATCTTCTGTGCTACCTCTTATCCTTAGCTCTCAATCTCTTTCTCCCTAATCCCATCATTATCTAAAGTAACTGGGTTCCTTCCCTTTTTAAAAATCTGTATACTTACTTCCCCATATAACCTAGATTCCCTTTTGTGTAACTTCAACTGCGTCCTCTTATTAGCATCTTCAGCTTCTTTGCTCCACTCTACATTCACCACCCTTTCCCTGTAAGTCCTCAGCTCTTGGTCTATCCAAAAAATGCTTTCAGTCCTATATCCAGGCAGAGGTTTGTTGGAAAATCACAAGGCTACAGATTGGTACCACCATAAATTTAACTACTTTCAGCTGAACTCTCATACTTTTGAGCTTTCATTCCTCCCAGGCATACTTCCAGACCTTTACCAATTTGCTCAAGCCCCACCACTTTTTCCTCTGTTTTTATCTTCAGTCATTATTACAGAGCCTTCCTCCTTCATTCAGCTAGAAAATGGAGCTGAATCCCCTCCTCTTTCAGCCCTACCTACATATACATCCTCATTCATCTTGTCTCCTTTTTCTGGCCTCAGAAAGCATGTCTTGCTTTTTTCCTCAGAGAAAGCCTGTCTTGGTTTTTCCCTTGGCTCATCCTTTCATCTGACCTCTTACTTCATCTCCCTCTGTACCTCCTGCCCCCTTTCTGGATCTTGTTCCCAGTTTATATCCTTTCATATGTCTTTAATTTTTCACTTTGTCTGGTCAATCTCTGCTTTAAATTGTTTCCCATCTTAAATATGTTTACAATTCTCTGGCACTCAGGTGTTCTATGGGTACTGTAAATGCGTTATACATATTAACTCATTGAATGCTTAACAACAGCCCTGTGAGGTAGGTACTATTACCCACATTTTACAGATTAAGTCACTGAAGTATAGAGAGGTCAAATTACATTGCTTAGGCTACTACCCAAGAGAATTTTCATTATTTTAGAAAGCTTATAGTAAGTTTGATTATAAATTTTGCTTTTAAGAAGAATGATGATTTCTCATCCAAACACTTCTGACAATGAAAAGAAGGCTACTAATAATTACATGTTACAACAGAAATAAAATGTGACTAATGTTCCCCATAATTAGAGGGAGTAAGTCAAATTTTAAGCAACATGGAAATTGAGGAGCATCATGTCATATTTCTCTTTGTAACTCTTCCAGCTTTTAGCACAATGCCTTGCTTAGCTAGCTGCTCATTGAGATTGAGAATATTTAGCACTCTCCATCTCTTTATATGTCCATTCTTGGGTTGTGTATCTTTATAGTGAAAGTATAATCTTCAGTTACTTTAATATCAGAAAATCCAAAGTAATCATACTTAAATGTGAAGATAGTTTAAGTAGAGCTGAAGTACTATGATCACAGCAGCCTCAAATCATTCCATTCTAGGTTCAAATATTTTAGTAGCTTTTTGAATTGAGAATGGTAACATGGCACAGATTAACTCATTTTAAAATGCAGAAGCCTCCAAGGTAAAGAGCATTTGCTATTAAGATCTCTAAGCATCTTTTTCCTGGTGGCAAACCTACAGTCGTCCAACCTGGAAGAATCCGGCATTTGGTTTGAGTAAGACTGCTGCTAAGAAGAGCAGGGCTACCTTACAAAGAGGAGCAAGAGCAATTCATATCTAAAACAACAGCACACTTGCTGATGTCTTTAAAGCATTTAAGTGTGACACTGCTTAATTTTAAAGCTTCGTATTAAGAGAAATATCTCTCATCCTACATAAACATATGTGATCCTGTATATGTGATGCCTGTCAGCAGACCAGTGAAGGCCTGTCAGGACCTCCCGGCTTGGTGTAGCATTGAGCTGTCATTAGGAAGGAGAACATTTCTGCCATCTAACTTAAAAAAAAAGAAAGATGGCAACAATGAAGTGTAACAAGTGTACATTTACATTTTTCTGTTTTCTGGTTTATGAGGTCATGTGGTAGGGAGAGGAAATATTCTGAGAAAGTGGGAACTTGTGTGGAATTTCTTTGCCCACAGAGTAAAGAAGGTCCTAATTCCATAATGAAAAATAGTCACAGCACTGGCTGCAATTATTTAATTACGAGGCTAGGTGCCCTCAAAGGCCTTTGGTTTTTAGGCAGGTTAGAAGTGTTTCGCTCAGTGCTGCATGTTAAAACTAGGGTTACGTTAACAGTATTTAATGATCTATACCTACTTATAGTTCAGTGGAATGTAGATCCACTTCATATGCAGCCTTTATGATTATGAAGCCTGCTTATTAAGGATATTACGCTTATCTTTTTCAAAACAGAATTGAGTGGAATAATATGTAAATCATTCTGTTAAGCATTGCTTTGGGTTCATAAAATGATTCCATAACCAAAGCATCTCTCCTCCCATGTCCAAGTGTAGGCAAAGTACATTGGAGAAATAAACATATCCTCAAAGAACAGTCTTCACAGACTAAAACTTATACTCTGACAGAATTGCACTGGGGCATCAAATGACATCCCTCTGAGTAAAGTGTAAATACACCCCATTGAGAAAAGAATAATTACTAGGTATTAAATTCAAGCAGAGTTCAGATTAGTTACCTGCTCATATTCATCAGACAAGTTCTTACATTTTGTTTGCTTTGACTGGATGTATTGTTTTGCCCTCATGCACTCCCTCATTTGTTTGTTCATGTTATTAAATACATAATATGTAATCAGTGCAGTATATGCAATGGCAGTTGGGAACCTTCAAGTCATCAAATAATCCAACTGTATTTTGTTCAGTGTGAGCTCAAGTTTAATTGTGGCTGAGTTATTCTAAGATCTGGTCTATCTTAATTCCCTTTGAGGAATATTACGTTGTTCTTCCTTTGTTAAACTGCCAGCTAGTGTGGCTGTTTCATTAACACACCAGTGACTCATTGCTTTCTTAAAGTGATTTCACTAGTAGATATCAGTCCCTATGAACAGACTGTTACCCAAGATTATTAAAATCCTTTGTAGCATCATGTGCTGCTTGACCAGAAGATTGCTATCAGTTGAAATGTATTTGTTCTGCAGTTTGGGACAGCAGTAGAAGTATGCCGTTTTTTACAGAGGTTTTCCTAAATAGCTAAAAGAAATAGCTACAGAGCAGTTCAGGAGCATTAGCCATAAAGTATGTCCTGAAGGCAGAGTGGTGCCACTTGGGAAGGGAGCAAACCCGCATTCCACCCTGCTTCTGGAATGGGTGGCTTAGAGTGTTTCTCATGTGTCTTCATGGAAAATTAGTGACTTGAGAATATTATCTGTTTGGCTTTAAAGTTCAAACTAGGTATAGAGTGCCAGTATAAATGAAAAGGAATGACTAGGCAGAAAGAGCCCAGCATCACTGTAGGCACACTGGCATGTAGGCCAGTAAGAAGCAGGAAACGGTAACTAGAGTGGTTGCATTGTGTTTCCTTCTGTACAAAAAGAAAAAAATTTGGCAACTAGAAAGGGGTGATGGAAGTACAATGTTGTAAGTGAAATAGCTCAGGGGGTCCCATCTGAAAAGTTCTAAAACACTGTAAGTTTGATGGGGAGGAAATCTTTTTTATTTGTGTACAATAAGTTCAGAAATAAGATTCTACAAAAAATGTAGCAGAGAGTAAATTAAGGTCAGTCATAATTTTCTCACAGTCAAGGGACAAGTTCCAAAGTTTAAATTAAAGGAGGTTAAGTGGTAACCTGATCATTTTGTAAAAGTTCTGTTTCTCTGTTTCTTTCTGGCAAAATATTCTGAAGGTAAATGAACATTCTCTAAATTTTCTGAGGGAAAATTTACATTATCTAAAATGGAGCATCTAGTTAAAAATTATGGAATAAATTAGGAAGTGTTGGAAGAAGCTTGGGAAGCTCTTGGAATAAAAATTATTTGGTATTCTGGGTCTGCTCAATAACCCTTAAAGACTCTAAATGTGAAATTTTTAAGTTGGAGAATATTGATTTTCTGTGTGTTGCATTTTTTTGTTGTTGTTACTGTTTTAAATAATAGGCCTGATAGCAGCATATACTGGTCCAGTATGATAGCAAATGCTGTTCTGAAATATGAACAGTAAACATAATTGCCCTGTTTACCCTGTTTCAAAATTTTGAGTGAACAACTTAAACATAGATCAAATAAGTATTAGTACTTTATTCTTTGGAAATGCTTTCTTCTCCATGTATTTTAACTCATTCTGAAAAATAACATCTCACAAAATTCTGTGAACTACCACATCCACTGAAGATAGTTTGGCTTTACTGCAAACAGAATTTAGGTCTCTTGTTCATCTGAGCTATATGCCACTGGAAATAGCCCTTCCTCCTTGTATTAAGCAATAATCACTTGAAATTAAATGACTCATAGTTTTCTTGAGTGAAGTTTTTCCCCAGTTTAGTAGAAAGGAAGCAGTAGCCTACATGTATACATATGCCAGCTCTCTATAAATACATATATATTTGAGTTTACAAAGGTAAATAGATGCCAATAAACTGTTTTTTAATGTGTGCTAAAAAAATATTGGACAAAGAGCCATATCTTAGCCTTTTGGAATCTATTCTCTTCTTTCCTTCTATCTTCCAATAAAGTAAAAAACTATTTGAGCCCACAGATCCTGGATTAATGTAAATTTTGCATTTGTTGAAAACTTGAGACTTCCTTAGAAAGCACATCTCGTTTTGAACTGTACAGAAAAGGCATTAGACAAACAGATAGCTCTTCCAAGTGGCTCAGACTTTTACTCCTATCTGAATATGTTGGCTTTTGAGAACTGGGTGGTAGTGGTTCTTGTTTTTTCTTCCAGTTTCTATCTCCTGTTCAGATGATATTAATAGCTGTACTTATGTATTGTCTGTGTTGTGTGTGTGTTTTAATCTCTAGGTTGACCTGACATTTCAAGAAAAGGAGAAATATCTTAATGTGTCTCGCTGGTTTTGTCACATTCAGCATTATCCAGGCATCAGGCAACATCTGTCCAGTGTTGTCTTCATCAAGAACAGACTATATACTAATTTCCACTAGAAGATATCCATGCTGTACAGAAGAGTGATTAAAAATATTTTAAGTGGAAAGTGTATTCTGGACCAGAGGACTAACGTAAATTGATATTCATTCTTTATTTGTTGAAGTGGATAGAATTTTTAAATTATAAACTTACGTCTGAATGTTTAATTTGTTCTGTAGTTGAAGTTTTGCAATTTCTTATGTAAAAATTCAACAGCTGTCAAAACATGAGGTAAGATCAAGTTATAAATTACTTTGTTTAGATAAGAAATTATTTTAATAGAAGTTGCAAATCAATTGCTTGATCATAAAAATAGAGCCCTTTCAGTGGTTGATCTGTTTGGCTATTTATTTGATGTTTTTCGTATTTTAAAATCCATTTCCATTTATGGATATTTACAGTAGTTTGTTTATTAAGAACTACATAATAAATTGTGCCAAGGATCCAGAAAGGGAAGACAGGTGGGTTTGTTTTCAAATATTTATGTGAGCCAGTAAATGTGGTTGAAAAACTCTTTTTTGTTTTCTTTCTTTCCTTGTAGTCAGTGTTCACTGAGGTCAAATTAACTGCCGAGTTGCCCCAGCGGCAGGTGGGATAAGATATATTCGCTTGGGTTAATGGTTCTGCTGCTGTCGGGCTCATGGGAATACGCAGTGCCTAACAAAAAAATGGATAATCCTGCTAATTTGGGACTTGATGACTACTAGGATTTTGCTAAACTAAAAGCCAACTCATAAAAGGTTGCTATTAAGCACTACATGAAGACACTTAACAAATCTATACATTTTCTAACACTTATTGGCTGAGTTAAGTAAGTAATCAATTATTGAGAGCTAAAGAGCTTATATTTCCAAATAACAAGAAAATTAGAGTCCTTGAGCACATTACTGTTTCATGGTGTTGACTCTTGGTGCTGATGTGAACCTAGTATATATATAGTTAAAAAGTGAGTCAAGTGGAAAGAGCAGGCTCAGAACATATATTCAGCCCTTTGGTTGAGTCCTGCTTTTATCACTTAATAGCTGCATGGCCTTAAGCAAATCAGTTAACCGTATTTTCTAATTTTGTAAAAGTAAAAATAAAGATAACTCTTAAGTTATGAGGGTAAACCAAGGCACTCTCTGTGGAAAAGCCTATGGCTTTCAGTAAAGTTTTCTCTTTTTGTTTGTAGGAGCCCCTGCCCATTTTTGCCCTTCATTTCCAATTCAAGAGATTTAATAGCCAAGTGTGTGAGTATATCATAAGATATCAAGACAGTTCTCACAGGTTTAGATTTCACAATTCATTTTTAATTGTATAAAATGGCCTTTTAGTAGAAACTGTAGACTTGTATTTGCATGTTCAGGGACTGGCAGGCTCAGGTAATCTTGGGAGTCAGTGTGTGTGCCACAGAGGCAGGTCCAGTCTGTGACTTTTAATACACACTGTCCCCACTAGATGTGCTGCGCGTGTTCCTCATCATGTTTCACTGCTGCAGATTACTCCCCCTGATGCTCTTCCCTGCTCCCCCTGGACTGCAGAGGGAGGTAAGCAGGACAGACAGGACAGACTTCCCAGCCTTCCCATCCCAATCGTTTCATTCCTTCCCTTCAGTGTAGGTTGGCTGTAAGTAAAGGAGATCACCTGTTTACCTCTTTGACAACTATCGCCCTCCCCACTTCTGCCTTGTGAGTTTTAACACTCTGAATCCCCCTATCTGCTAGTCAGTTTACAGAAGTGCACAACACTGCTCCAACAGATAGTACCTCCTACTACAGTGTGCCTGGACTTTGCGCTGCTAACTTAGATCTTAAAGGGTGAGGAGATGGCAGAAATACAAAGACCTGGCTCCTGTAGGCAAAGGTTAGGTAATGTTCTCATAATTAAGTCAAAACAGTCCATTTCCTTATACAAATGCTGCTGTTCATCATGGGTCATTTCTGTCTGGCACTTACTTCTCTGCCTGAAATGCCCTTTCCTTCTCACTTGATAACCTCTTCAGTATTCAACTTTGTGATGTCTTTCTGAAAGTCAAGTCTGTCACGACCAACCCATCTTCCCATTCCCCTGAACTGACACAGACATCATTGTACTATTTTTGATTATTTGTCTCTTCCACCAGACTGTTAATTCTTTGAGACAGAGACTGTCTTTTCCCTTGCATATCCAGCCCTCAAAACAAAGTCGGGCACACAGCAGCAGATACATTGTTGAAAAAATGTAGAATTTTTTAAAGTCTATTTTGTGTTGACTAAGAAGAATGTGTGAACTAAATTAAGTATAACTGTATATAGCAGAAAAAACAAATAACATTAAAGTGGGTTGTTTTTCTCTCATGTAAAGATAGACAGCCCACAATTGGTATTGGGCATCTAGCTCACATCTTTCTGCTTCTCCATACTGAACAAATTGTTTCCTTTTTCAAGTTCAACTTATGGTGCAAGACAGCTATGGGAGTTACAGATACCAAGTTTGTGATCAAGGCCCAGAATCAAGCAAAAGAGGAAGGACAAAAAGAATCTTCCAACTGAATCAGTCCACTTGAAGAACCTTTCCTGGAAGCCCTATTCAGCATTATCTATTTACATCTCTTTGGCCATCCCACTGGGAGGGAGGACAAAATCTGTGCTCTTTCAATGAGGAAGAAGGAAAAAAGGGAGACTAGGTCAGCAGCTAGGTATCTTGTCATACTAAATAGTATTTAACTGAGAAAATATCTTTTGAATGCCAAATAATCGACTTGTAAAAAAAAAAATGAGTGAATTGTTGGCATTCCATGGATCATCGATTTGCAAAGAATTCGAATACGATAAAAGAAATACTTTTCACTGACCTCAATTTTCATGATTCAGAAGTTATTTTAGGATCCTGCATTATTCAGAGTTACCAGGAAGATCTGTTAATGTACTTCTAACAACAAAAATAGCTGACATTTAGTGGGCATGTAGTATGTATCTGGTTACATTCTAAGTGCTCCAAGTGAATTCACTCCTTTATTCTCTTCTTGCAGGTAAGGAAACAGGCACAGATTGGTTAAGGAACTTGCACAAGGTCACACAACCAGTATCAAGAGGCTGGGATTCAGACAAGTGTCTGGCTTAAACTTAACTTGTAACCACTTTACCGGTGTGCCAGTAAAGCTCTGCTTAATCAACTTGAGAAATTAATTTTTACCTAGAGAAAAGCTGCGCTAGGCAGTGGATAAATAAATGTGTAGATAACTTCAAGAATAAATGAGATGGTTACACTATGTATACACTAAAACCCCCAACTTGAACTCTAAACAGATAAATTCTGTGATACATGAATTATAGCTCAAATAAGCACTTAAAAAAAGGAGTCACATACATCAATCTCACCATAAATTTGTTATGATGCTTTGGATAAGTCACTGCTCATGAAATTGCTTTTATGAAATAGAGGTAAAGATTACTGAGCTCATTGATTTGTAATCACTGTATAAAACTTACTGGCGTAGTGCCAAATACACAGAACGTGATCAGCGAAGGACAAACCACTGCAGAGGATTGTAAAATCATAACCTGTGAGTTTATAAAGTCAAATTCTTGAACTAATTCTTGCCTTTTCCCACCTGCTGTTCCTGCACCTGCACAACATGAGCCCATCTGAGAGAAGACAACTTGGCAGAGCATTCTGTGATTTTGGTAAATCAAGAATTCGTCTTATTACCAGTTTGGTCCTCATTTTTTCAAGCTGTGTACTTCTAAAAGATCAGTGAGACTTTTGTAAAAGAAAGTGGGGCCATCTTTGTTCATGCTATTCCTTCTGAAGAGTGAATTCCCCTTCCAACCCATTTTCTTTCTGCAATTCCCAGAAGCACTGATCATTTAACAATCCTTCAAATACCTACTTAGCACCTACTGTGTATCAGAAACTGTGCTGAGCCCCAGAGATAACACAATTACATCCTTGCTCTTACAGTGTACAGTCCAGTGGTCTGTGAACTAATTCCTGAAACTGTGTAAAACATTCTTTGGGAGGCTGCCAGCCATTCAGCACTCTTAGAAAGTAAATAAAAGTAATCATAACCATTTACCGAGCATCTACTATGTTCCAGACTATACCAGACACTTTACAACATTCACGTGAACTCACGTTAATTTAGGAGCTGGGAGAGGCAGATACCCACATGCTCATTAGACCATGGGCACCTCAATTAGACCATGGCCAGAATGATTGGGTATTGTACAATTTCAGAGTTAGAGGACATAATCTGTCACCATATTATGCAGTGGGGTCATGGCTAGATACAGGGCTCTGTCTCCACATTCCACATGCAACTTTTAAAGACATAAATGTCAAATAGAGAAGGATCATTATTTAGTCAAGGATCCATGAATTTTCACTAATTGAGCACTGGTTTTAAAACAGGAATAATGAAATTGGAGACAATATCAAAAAGCCATTTGTCTTTAGGCACAGTTATAGCCAAAGCATCCAACATGTGATGAAGCTTGTGGAGTGTTATGGTTGTAATCTCAAGTAACAGCTGTTACATTCGGGGGAAAAAAAAAAAAGGCTTACCTTCAGGAATGACATAATCATCTCTCCATGACCCAGCTTACTGGTTAAACACCCCATCTCCATCCAGAGTTACAATAAGATTATTGTCCTAAGGTTTTTAACAAGTATGTGGGTATTCTCATTTTTACTCCCTGTTAAAATATAGATCCTCTGTTGGCTCCACCCACTTGAGCATGAAGCTACAGTTAACCAGCCAGTAATAGGCACATTTGGTGTCCTGCAGGAATGAAGGCAGGAAGGGGAAGATGCCCACTGCCAGTGCAATATACGAGTCCTGCTGAAAGTTCTTACAGAAAAGCTTCAAGATGTATTGATAAAAATTTAAGCAGACATTGTTAGGAAAGAATATAACTATTATAATCAGGTACATGTACATCACAAGGATAAAATACACAATTATTTGACAAGTAGATTAGAATTCTTGTGAAGTATAGTGTTTTCATTTCTAACATTTCATTCCTTCAAAAAAAATGCTACATGAAGTTTAATAATCTAGCTTTGGTGGAGATGTGGTGGTTTGATGGATTAGAGCAATTAGCTTTTTACCCCTGAGAAGAGCAATATTTCTTCTTTCTTTACGTAATTATATAATCTGCTCCCACCCATTTCCAGGGCACTAAATTTCAAATTCTCCATACACCTAATCAGGCCGCTACATATCTGGCCACCTTAATTTTAGTCGTGATTTATTGAAGCTGAATTACGTTCCTAACTTCCTGGAGCTCTGGGTGAATTTTATTGCAAAAGCATTGGGGAGGAAGTTACCATCATGTATCTCTCTTTCTGGGCAGAGCTTTTAGGTACACAAGGGGCTCTATATCCCACTGCTTCATGTCTTGTATGCTGGGTTTATAACACTGTGAAGCCCGGCTCTAAGGTTACATACAGGCCTATCAGAGATAAGATGGGGAATTTGATTTTGCAATAATGACTATTTGCTGGAGTTCCCATACCTGCAGGCTCTGCCTTTATTCCCAATACTGCTGGTGAATAAAACTAATTCCAACTGCTCCCTAATTTAGCAAAACTTGTCTTTCACTTACAAGAGAGGCCAGAAGACGGTAGGAAGTCAGGAGAATCTCAGATGTTGACCATTTTTGCTATTATGTCTCAAGGATTTCTCTTCCCGTTATCTTAATTCTTTTAGAAATGTTTACATCTTTTAAACTTTCATTTCTTTGTGGGGAGAGTGAGAGCTTTTGCATCATTTCCAGCCAGGTGAGTTACTCCAGGGTCTCATTCGTGCTGTCTTCCACTTCAGGGGCTGGGTCCCTCGGGCTAGCCAACCGTATTATGGATCCTGCAGATCCTCACAAACTGGGCTTGCCGTTTCTGCTGAGTGTCATCTGTCCTTGCAGTCTTGCAGTGGATGATTTTTGTCCTACCTAACATCATCTGCTTGAAGAATTTGTGCCTCACAGGTCTGTCTATCACAGTTAAGCTTGAAATACAGTAGCCACACAATTAATTTGACAAGGCATAGTGCTAAACAATAAGGCCACACACTTGCTTTGACCAAGACCACAAACTTCCAGCCATCTGATTACCAATTCCAAAGTTCCTGTGGTGCAGTCCATGAGTTAGTCTATTCATGTAGTGCAGGTTATCCTTCCTCCACTGCCCGACCTTTCCCTGACCTTCTGCAACACACACACAAGCACACACATCCTTATCTTAAAAGCCCTTAAGATATTTTTAACCTTCATAGCTTTGCAGTTCCTTACTGTTTCCAGCATTTGCCTTAAACCGTGTCATTTGGATAAAAGAACTCTAGAGTTGGATACATTGTCAGAAGTTTGGGGAATGGGTCACAGACACTTCACTCAAACGGTGGTTGTCAGGAGTTAGCATGCATGCTAATCCCCTGAGGCTTCTCAAACCACAGACTGCTGGGCCCCCATTTGAGTTTCTGATTCCAGAGGTCTGATGTACCCACACGATGAGGGCCACTATACTACGTCCGTCTGGAGCTTAGATGACAGCCAGGTATAGTGCTGCTGAATTCATCCAAACACTCATGCTTTTCTTTTTTGAGTCAAACTTCCAGGTGTGGCCAGTGCGGTGATGTGGACCTCTGCATTCCTATTGGTTGGCCCTATCGCAGGAGCACACTTTCTTCCCATAGCAGCCTTCAGAAAAGTGCGGAGTGATCTCCAAGTGACACAGCTACACTAGAAGCCTGTCTGGGGGAATAAGCAGGATTCGGTACAAGAAGGTTCGGTACAGGGCTAGAAAGTTGCTGCCATCCGGAAGACGGCTAATGCCGCTGCACAGCCTGCTACTCGGCACCTTTCACTTTCAGGCCTCGTGGGCCAGATGCAGCTCTAGGTCTTCATGAGATGAATGTGCAATAATATTTACTATCTTACCCCAAAACACCCCCTTAAGCTTGTCCCCTCCTCAGTTTCTTCCATTTTTAATTTTCTTAACCTTCAAAAATAGTTAGACAAAAGGGGATAAAAGTAATGCCAACAGGAAATGTTCCAGAATAAACCTCATAAAGTGGATTGGTAAAAAGCAAAATAAATTTAGTAGTCCCCCCTCCCCAGTATGCCTATCCTTGATGGGCTTACACTAGGGAATGAATTTCAATTTTTTTCTCAATATACATGTAATTAAAAACTTGTTTTTATTTTCTAATTTTCATAAGATTGAATATGGAGGTAGCAGATTATTTACCCCAAATCAGAACTTTACTTCTACTAAATTAACATTATTTCCATGATTTAGATACCTTAACTCTCAAAAAGCATAATAATTGGAAAAATCCCTTTGTAATTCCATGGCTTCAAGTGCCTGATTTTTTTTTTCAAGTGTCTGATATTGAGTCTCTGAAAAATGGTCTTATACAAAGTGCTATGCAGGTAAAAATTTAAAAAAAGGGCTATTCTTAAAAACACAAGAGAAGCACTTAGGGCGTGATTGCACTTATGTAATATTTTTGAAATGACAACATTTTAGAAATGGAGGATACATTATTTATACGTTGGGGTTGGGGGCCAGGGCAGGGACAGAGAGCAAGGTAGGTGTGGTTACACTGGGGAATCCTTATGGCTTTGGAACTGTTTAATACCCTGACTGTGATGATGGCTGCATGCACTTACACATGATAAAATTGTAGAGAGCAAAACACACAAGTAAAAGGGACTATCTGAATAAGATTGGTGGATTGTATCAATATCAATATCCTGGTGGTATTATTAATATTTGCAAAATGTTACCACTGGAAGGAAATGGTAAAGCCTACAAGGAATTGCTCTGTATTTCTTACAATTATATGAGAATCCACAATTATCTCAATAAAAGTTTCACTTTAAAAAAATATCTCATCAATCCAGAGACAACAAGAGCTAACACAAGACCATCAGGGAGATGACACCGAGTCCTCTTTAGCCTCAAAACTGAGATTCCACAGGCCAAAGACCAAGGACACAGCAGCCCCAACCCCAGCTGAAGGTACAGGTGCAGGGCAGAACAAAGCAACCAACACAGCTCCTCTCTGATTCTCTCCTCATTGTCTGAGCTGTAGTTTAAAGATTTCTGGAAAAGGGGAGAAAAACAGAGTCATGCACTGGACCTGCCCACACCAGAGAACATGAGTGGGCAGAATAACATGAACAGCTAGAACACATATCTACAGGCTAAAAGCAACAGAACTGCAGGAAGGTAATTGTACAGTGATTTAATATTGTACCCTCTGGTAGACACTACCTTCAGTGAGGGAAGGAAAAGGCTGGGCAGTCTAGTTCACTGCTACATCTGAGCCCCTAGCCCCACACTTGGCACACAAAGTGTAAGATGCATTTGAATGAAAAAATGAAGAGCCTTGCTGAGCTAGTATGGCTTCTCTGTTCCCTCCAAATCTCCCTTCCCTGATCTGTCCTCACCCACCACCTGCACTTAAATATACACAGGGACCAAGGCTGTTTCTGCCACATCCAAGTTGGGCAGCCTTTTAAGCTCTCTGTGCCTCAGCCTTCTCTTTTGTAAAATGAGGTAATAACAACTTCAAAGGGCTGCCGTGAGGATTAAATGAGTTAATATGTGTAGAGCACCTGCAACATTATGTGACTTGTCTTAAGTGTGTGTTCAGTTGCATCACAATTCTGACACTGATTACCAGAGTTAGCTAAGACCTCACAGGTGAGGGCACCATACTTCACACGACCCCTCATTTCAGACACCAACCATGAGGCCACCTGCACTTCTGACCAGCTGTCCCCAAATTTGGGGGGCTCAACAGTTTACCTCTTTGTGTTTGGTAATTCGCTAGAATGACTCACAAAGTCCAGGAACTGCTGTATTTAGGATTATAGTTTTCTTGTAAAGGATACAAATCAGGACCAGCCAAATAAACAGATTCATGGGGTGAGGTTGGGGAGGGTCCCAAACTAGAAGTTAATGTGTACTCAGTATGCGTCACCCTCTGGGTACATCGATGTATGATTACCAACCAGGAAACTCACTGGAGCATTGGTGTTCAGTAGGTTCTTGTTGGGGTTCATTACATAGGCAAAGACGATTGTCCATGTGACTGAACTCTGTCCAACCCCTCTCCTCCCCAGAGGGCGGGCTCATGTTACATGGCTTAAAGCCCCAACTCTCAATCACATGGAGGTTTTCAGGCATGGCCAGCCCCCATCTTGAAACCATCTAGGGGCCCGTATAGTCATCCTGTTAGCATCAACTGAGGCCACCATGAATAACAAAGACATACCTATCATTTAGGAAATTCCAAGGATTTAGAGGTTATCTTTCAGGAACCAGGGACAAAGTTAGTCAAATTCTTTATTACACAACATAAATAAAACTTTACTGAATTGAACAGGCAGAGAAGGTAAAGAAAGCATTCCAGGAAAGGAATGTCTAAAAATAAAGAGGCAGAAATATTATCTGGCACAGTCATAGCACAGTAGAAAGCCCCCTAGCTGATCGGGCTTTGCCATTTTAGAATGCACCAGCCTTGACATTGAAAGACCAGGGCTCTGACCATGGTTCTCCTATCTGGTAACAGTGGTGCTGCCTAGTGGTTGTGTAAGGATCACTGTAAGCCTCTTAAATCCTTTATGTGAAAGGTGGGCATAATATAAACACACATATATACACAACTTAGTGGATTAAAAGAACAAAAATTTACTACGTTTCACAAATTGTGGGTTGACTAGGATCCAGGTGTTGGTATGGGCTCCCCTGCAGTCCATGGGAATGCCTGCAGCTTGCTGATAGCCGGACCAGAAGACCCAAGGAAGCCCCCCCCACACAGCGGACCTGGTGCCAAACTGCTAGGGTGGCTCAGTACTCACCCACACAGCCTCTCTAATAATCCTTCATCTTCCAGGGCTTCTCCGCACAATGGCTTTTCTACAGCAGGAGAGCCTGAACATCCTGGCAAGAGAGCAAAAGCAGAGACTAGCAGGTGTCTTAAGGTCTAGAGCTGACACAGCATTTTTCATTGGTCAAAGCAAGTCATAGGGCCAGTCAAAGGAATGGGAAACAAACTCCATCTCTTGATGGGAGGAGCAGCATGTTACATGTGTGTACAAGAAGGGGAGGAACCACAGCAGCCATCTCTGGAGACTACCATATTCCCTGACTCTCAGTTTATTCACCCGAGAATGGGTATTCTAATGTCTACATCAACTATATTAATGAGAAGATTAAGAGACATATGCTATATGGTATATGATAGCATTTTATAAGTTGTGAAGTGCCAAAAAGTACAAAATATTACAGTGGTGGGTGATGAGAGCAGATTGTACAGGGCTTTAAAAGGAGATACAGGAGGTTATTGTAATAATAATACAGTTTATTGAGCATTTCCTCTGTGCCAGGCACTGTACTAAGTGCTTTACAGGTATCTTCTGTAATCATCACAACTTATAAAATGGATATTTTATTGCCATTTTACAGAAAAGGAATTGCAGGAAAATTGGCAGAGCCAGGATTAAACCCAGTTTTGTCTGGTTCCATACTGCACCACGTTCTTTTATCACTTACAATCAATTGGAAGTTGGGTAGGAGAGAAAGCAGCTACCCCAGAACTCCTAAAACATAATGTTTGGAGGTGGAACCTAGAATCTGCATGTTTAATAACCACATTAATGTGGGAGAAGCATTCACCCTCACTGAACTATAATGAGTCTTCCCAGGTTTTTTAGTAAGTCAAAGACACTAAGAAGGCAATATTAGAGGAAATTTTGGCTTGCAGGTGCAGAAGAAAACTGGAATAACAAAACTGCCTAGAAGTGGGGAGAATAATAAAGGACTTCAAAAATAATTTAAAATAATTAAATTTTCTAGAGGTTGATTCTAAAGCTACAGAAATCAAAGTAAGACTAGAAAGATTTGAAGCCAGACTCAACAACTTGCCAAGTTACATTTTATTTATTCTCTGCTAGAAAACCCCAAGTCCATGTTCACCTCACCCAACTGGCTACCATCATTTCAGGTCTGAGGACAAATACGTGCCCCCTCTGAGAAATCTTTCCTGGCCTCTTCCCATCTCCAAGTGTTTGAAATGTGTGCGACACTTTTCTCCATCCTATCATTTATAGACGCTGTTATTGTAAATGCTGGTTTATGTTCCTACTTTAGCACTACACTGCCGGTCCCTTGAGGGTAAGGACTGTGCAGAAACAGAGAAGGGAGAAAGGGAAAGATTGAGATATTCTTAGACTCACTGGATGAACGCAGGAAGTGAAGGGGCCACTGCAAAATTGCATTGTCTGGACTTTTTAACAGGTATGAAGACTCGTTGATAATACAAAGATGAACTTCATGTCGTTTGCCAATGATGAACTTTATGGATTTTACCAAACAGCAGCAGTTAGATACATGGCAACTCCGTAGCTGCCTCTTCATGAATACAGCAATTGAAAACAGTCTAGCAAACCTGTCCCTTCCATAATTAGGTCTATCTTATCTTAGTCCATATAACAACTTAATGAAATTTTGTAAAAATACCAAGAACAGATACATTTTTTTCCTCACATGGGAAAGGATGACTGAAAGGTGATTTGGTCAAGTTCCTTAAACTCTGTTTCTTCACTTGTTAGAAATGGTAAAACCGTTCCCGGAGTGGCCATGATGACGAAATGCGGTAATGCACGTCAAAACGCTTTATAGAACATTTATGGCCGGTAATGTAGACAACAGTTAATATAGATAATATGTTAGCATTACCAGTATTATTCCATGACGGTACCCCCTCTAGCCCAACGTCTCTAAAGCACAATAAATTCCAGCTGGTTTAGGGAGGAATAATAGAGTTCAACTCCAATTTCCAAGCACCTTACTGTTCCGGCAGCATTTGCCCTAATCCAGCATGGCGGCATCGGCTTCTGCAAGTTTACATTCCTGGCTGCGCTACAGGAACCTTACCAGAACCGCCCGCTGGGTAGGCTCAGCTTCCAGGACACCTTTTGATGACGTTGAACGCGCGCCTGGAAACTGGTCAGAGCCGGTTTGCGCAGGCGCAACCTGCGCGACGCAGCCGCGGGTGGGCGGAGTTGGTCGGGATGAATGGTGGAGGGACAGAGGCCCCTGTGAGTTATGAGACCTCCTCGGGCGGCGGCGACAAGAAAAGGGACTCGCTTGGGACTGCGGGCTCGCCAGCGCACCTCATTATCAAGGGTACGGAGTGGTAGGGCTCTCCCTCTGGTGGAACCCAGCGTAGCCCCACCTCCCAGACGGCGCCCTCTGACCCGACGCCGCACTCCAGGTCGCCCCGCAGCTGCCTGGCGACCTCGCGTTTGCGGGGGTGCAGGAATCGCGGCCGGTTCCCGCCCGTTTCTCTGCGCTAGATGCTTCCCAATAGCAAGCCAACCCTATCCCTCTACTTCCTCCAAAAATCCGAAGGGAGCCCTGGGGCTCGCCTCCTCTCCTCCTCATGCCCGGGACCCGGGGCCCAGAGCTGCTTTGGACTCTCCGCCCTACCGACCTGTCACCGAGCTTGGGAGTCAGGAAGAGCCTGCTTCCGCGTTTAAGTCACTCATGAGTTGCGCGACGTTGGCTCCATTGCTTTACCCACTCTGGGTCTGCAAGGAGTAAACGAGATATGGAAGCGTTTGAAAACACTAAAACGCCATACACACGTACAGATGTCCATTTGTCCTGTCTGCTTTGTGCTGGGAGAAGGGTGCAACCTGCTTACAACCTGGATTCTCACAGAACCAGAATTAAGTTTGATTACCAAAGCTCACAACAACCCTGTTTCCCGCAGATCTTTGACAGATACTGCACTTTCTCATTGCCATCCACAGTAACCCAGTGCTTACTCTTGTGAGCCCCACAATGCCGTAGTGTTGAAGCCCTTGTAGGATTCTCGAGTCCTTCAGAACTACCCTGAAAATGGCATTTTTGGGTTGCCGCGTATTTCATTTTATCTTATCTGTCAGGATTCTGGGCTGCCCTAACACAGCAGGCTGTGGCAATTTATTTCTAGACTTCAGATTGTCTTAAATAAATTAGGAGTGCAGGAGTGTTGCATGGGTGTTAGGACTAAATTATAATTGGGTATACATGGAATCTTAGTGAACTACTAACATTTTTTTAAATTGTAAGAATACATTTAACAAAATTCACCATCTTAACCAGTCTTTAGAGTGATTTTTTTGAAGTATATTTGATATGTAATATTGGTTTCAAGTATATAACATAGTGATTCGACATTATTAAATGCTGTAGTTTAATATAAATTATGTAAATAATGTATTCTATTAAATGCCCACCCCAATTTGTGTAGTTACTATCTGTCAACATAGAAAGATGTTATAGAATCCATTCATCTGTTGACCTACACTTTAGCTGCTTCCATATCTTGGCTACTGTAAATAATGTGGCAATAAACATAGGGGCCCATATATCTTTTCGAATCAGTGATTTTGTATTTTTCAGGTAAATTCCTAGAAGTGAAATAACCCAGTTATTGGTGTTCCTATTTTTATTTTTTGAGGACCCTCCATACTACATTGCATAGTGGCTGGACCAATTTACATTCCACCAACAGTGCAAGAAGGTTCTTAACCATTTTTTAAGGTACAGTTCAGGGGCATGAAGTACATTCACATTGTGCACCATTACCACCACCCATTTCTAGAACTTTCTTAGCTTCCCAAACTGAAACTCTACCCTAATTTACCTTCCTTCCCTTTTCCCAGCCCCTAGCGATCTCCATTCTACTTTTGTCTCTGACTATAACTACTCTAGGTTCTTCATGTAAGTGAAATCGTGCAGTCATTTGACCTTTTGTGACTTGCTTGTGTCACTTGGCATAGTGTCCTCAATGTGCATCCATGTTGTAGCATGTGTTAGGATTTCCTTCCTCATTAAAGCATTCCTCATAAATGACATTCTGTTGTATATATATACACCACATTGTGTGTATCTGAATTCATCTCTGGATGGTCACTCAGGTTGCTTGCACCTTTTGGATATTGTGAATAATGCTGTTATGAATATGGGTATCCAAATATGTTTGAGTCCCCGCTTTCCATTCTTTTGAGTATATATCCAGAACTGGAATTGCTGGTTCTAATAATAATATATTTTGAAGTTTTTGAGCATCACTGTACTGTTTTCCATAGTGGCTGCACTATTTTATATTCTTACAGTGCATGAGGGTTCTGACTTCTCCACATCCTCTCCAACAGTTCTTTTTCTCTGTTTTTTTTTGGTGGTGGCCCTTTGGCCCTTCTAATGGGTATGAGGTAGTATTTTTTAGTTTTGATTTGCATTTCCTTCTTGATTATTGATGTCAAGCATCTTTTTCTGTGCTTATTGGCCATTTGAAAATCTTTGGAGAAATGTTTATTCAAGTCCTTTGTCCTCTTTTAAATCAGGTAATTTGCTCTTTGTTGTTGAGTTGTAGTAGTTCTTTACTCCTTTTCAGATTTCATGATTTGCATGTACTTTCTTCCATTACATGGGAGATATATATATTTTCACTCTGTTGAGAAGTTGTAGATTTTAATGTATTACTTTTTTAAAAAAAGATAATTCCGGGGAGTTCTTGAAGTTAATCCAAATTTGAGTTGTAATTGAAAATATGTCTAGAACTTACTTGGACTTTTTTATGAAGCCATTCACTCTTCATTCTGAAAACCTATTATCTGTTCATCTTGATGACCATCATTTGTGAATAGATACTTGTTGAATTTTATTGCCAGAGTCTCATAAGAAGGAAACATATAAACAAATGACTTCTTACTTCTGCCCTGTGTCTTTTAGGGTTTCTGGTCTATGAGTAGGTGTCAGGAGGTGAGGACTCAGAAACAGGAAGGGCTTCGCAGAGATTGGAGTGTCTGATCTGAGTCTTGAAGAATAAAGTATCAGCAGTTAAGGAAGAGGGCAAAGGTATTTTGACTGTTTGGCACAGCATGAGCAAAGGTATGGAGACCTGAAAGGGCATGGCATGTTGGGGAAAGTACACATATGTGGCTCTGAGAGGGGGAGTTTGGTGGAAATCTAACCATAGAGGACTTCTTGGATTCTTAAGGAGATTGGACTTTTTTCTTGAATGGCAGGAAACGATCCAGCAACAACCAGTCTGAGGTCAGGTGGTTAGATTTGTATTTTAAATAGAGAACTCATGTAGCTAACAGTCCATCCTCATCTTGCAGATCATGTAATTTTGAATTTTGAATTTGCCTACTTCCTAAAGTGAATTTGTAACTCCAAAATCATATTCCCCCATGCAAAGCAGAGAAAATTTTGAGTCTCTCTACACTCATATTAGACAAGGCAACACTCTTTTTTGTTTCAGCTCTCATACTGTAAACAAGTGTCAATCTTGTTTTATATTTAGTGCCATGTTTTTTGCATTTTTGTGTTTTTTTTGTTGGTGATTTTGCTGTTTAAAATGGTCCCCAGGTGTAGTACTGAAGTGTCCCCAAGTCCAAGAAGGCTGTGATATGCCTTACAGAGAAAATATCTGTATTAGAGAAGTTTCTTTCAGGGAAGAGTCAAGTGCTGTTTGCTGTGAGTTTAATGGTAATCAATCAGCAGTCCAGAAAAAGAAGGGAAGTTTACTCATCTGTATGTGAGGTCACTCCAGAAAGTGCCCAGGTAACATTTATAGTGTGTGATGAAGTGAGTGATGGAAAAGCACTTAAGTTTGTGTTTCTTGAGGTGACAACTAATAAAGGAAGTTCAGTGGACAGCATTGTTGTGAAGCTGAAAGCCAAAGAAAATTTTTTTAAAAAGTTCAATTGTCCAGGGTCAGGAAAATGTTAACCCTTCTGGGGCAGTGCTGGCTAGTGCTTTCAAAGGTGGTGCAGTGTAAAAAATGTTCAGTTTGCAGGCAAAATAGGTTATGCAAATAAGGAGACTGTGGAAGAACTTTAAAAAATACCTGCTAAGTGTTGTACAAGAAGAAGTGTTATTGGAAGAGCAGATTTCTACACTAAGACTGGCTCATTTTACAAGGATGTTGGTATGCAACCCTGGTGTTTTGGTTGACAAAAATGTGACCAGTTGCTTGCAGGAACCTAACCTTGTATTTCTTGTAGGAACAATAGTTCAGTATTTTCTAATTTCGTGTTCTAAGCAACTTTATAAACTTAAGTACTGCAAATAACAAGAGTTGACTCTGGAGTGCATTACAAAGAGGTGTGACTCAGTCTGTTGAGATAGTGCAAGTGAGTCAAGAGGGGATGGATTTGAGAAGCAGTGAGGAAGAGTAACATCTGTATGGCGACGCTCTAGGTATTACCAGGAAAAATTTCCGTGCAGTATGCTGTACCTTATGATATAACATTAAAGGCCTCCAAATTCAGGACCAGAAAAAAACTTCTTTTACTAGATCATGAGACATCTGCAGTTTACTGTGTTTGTCCTTGTTCTGTAGTCACATAGAGTATTGATCATGCATTAAAGTGCTTATCTCTGTCTTTTATGTGACTGGATATTTGTCTGACCCTCACTTTAGAGTATGAATTTTCGGAGAACAAAAGATTACATTTTTGTCTTGTATATCAAACAACAAAAGAATGCTTTGCATCTAGTAGGGCGAGGGTTTGACTTATGTGAAATTCTGTCACTTACATTCACATTATTAAACTTAGAGACTTTGTGATCCCTGGGACTCTTACTAAAAGCTCTGAACCATGATAGTGTGCTTGTTTTGTTAAAATGTTATAACAAAACTAATTAGTACCTTAATTTCTATGATAATATGTATTTTTTTTCTCCCAAATCTTCACTATCTTAAATTTTGGAGCACA
The DNA here is from genome assembly GCF_030020395.1 of Manis pentadactyla. Lineage (NCBI taxonomy): Eukaryota > Metazoa > Chordata > Mammalia > Pholidota > Manidae > Manis > Manis pentadactyla. The sequence continues at coordinate 60,972,237 of NC_080034.1, forward strand.
GTTGGGATTTTAGAAGTGATCACTATCCATTTCTAAACAGAGTTGAACTCTCTCTGCAAAAGCTAAGTAAATTCCCATGATATCAGACCACAGAAGCAGGAAAGCTTAATGGTTTCTCATAGAAAAAAAAAATACATGTTAACCCATATAGCCTCTGTGGATAATATAAATAATAGTAATTTGGCCTCTGAGATACTTACTGGAAGAGAGATATAATTTCAAGATAACATAGTAAGGGATATGATAGAAGTATACATCTAGATGCTTTGGGAGCAGAAAGTAGGGGCACTCTCAAACTAGGAGGACGCTGGAGAGAATGAATGAAAATTTCAAGGTGTGATGTCTGAGCAATTTTGAAGGAAGAGCAGGGATTAGGTATTTGGGGGAGGGTACCAGGTGGTGACAATAGCATGAACTATGGCAAGGATGCATGAGGCAGCATGATGTGTTTGGAAAACTGCAAGTATTTCAGTATTGCTGAGATGGTGAGAGGAGGCTGGAGCCAGACCACGGAGGACCTTACGCTGCTTCTAGGAGGCTTGGACGTTAGCCTGTTACAAAGTTGTGTTTCAGAGACACTGCTGTTTGTTGAGATGTGAATGGATACTCTTTGCAAAGTAGGTTTACTTGTCAAATAGGTCCATACATTTCTGTATACTGTAGCTCGCCATCACTTGGGCATCCATGATTCATGTGAATATACTGCAGGCTCCTGGAAGTCTGAGGTAACAAAACCTGTGTAATAGGATTTTAGCCAATGTTTCTCAAGTTTAAGCATAGAGCTTTTTTTTTTTTAATGAACTCCTATTATTTTCTTATAGAAATGTTCTGGGTAATGAACCATTGAAGGATTTAAGCTTCTACTTATATTTTTTTACTTAACATACTTCCAAGATGCATCCTAATAAAACTCATTAAAATAGAGAATTGAAATTTGCCCCATTTTATGTATGTCTACAAAAGTAAAAAATTTCAGGAACAGATCATACCAATAAATGAACATGAATAGTAATGTGCTTATTTGGAGATTTAATTCCTCCAGGAATTTATAATTGTTTCTAAGTAAATAAATAGAATGACTCTACAAAAATGATTAAAATTAAGAACTATTTCCCTTAACTGTGACTTTCCCTGACCTATCAAAAGTATAGAGACTTATAATGAACACTCACCATCCACATTAATAAATATTAAAAGCCTGCTGTGTACCCTGCTCTAATTGTATTGTTCTCCCTCATCTCCAAAGTTAACTGCTGTCTTAAATTTGTTATCCATGCATTTCTTTATAGTGTTATTGCTCCTGTATGTGTCCCCAAAACAAGTGTTTTTTAACATATTTTCTAAGTTTGCATAAGTGGCTTTATACTTCTGAAACTTGCTTTTTTGTAGGATTTATCCATGTTAGTAAATGGAACTCTAGTGTGTTTATTTTTACTTGCAGATTTATAGTAGTCCATGACGTATGTTCAGTTTGTTTTCTTTTGACATCACACTCACGCTGTAGTAAACATTTATAAATGACTCTTTATCTGTGTTAAGAAGTTTTTCTAGGGCTCTTACCTAAGCATCAAGTTGCTAGGTATACATGTCTTCAACTTCATTAGACATTGCCAAATTACTTTCAAAAGTACTTGTACTAATTTACTAGCAGTGGATGAGATTTCCTGTTAACTTGTAGTCTAAAATAGGTTTTAACCTTCATATGTTCATGGGAAACAGGAAGAGTGCAGTAAGCTAGAGATTGTGCCACTTAGTGTGGATTAACCTTGAATTTCATTTTGTCTTTATAGACCTTGGAGAAATTCATTCAAGGCTTTTAGATCACAGACCAGTTATTCAAGGTGAAACGCGTTATTTTGTGAAAGAATTTGAAGTGAGTATTTAAAACTTATTTTGTAAAAACTCTGCCCTAATTGTTAGTGTTAATATATGGAAGGGAAAATCTGTAGTTTTAAAATTTCTGATTTCCATTGGTGTGGAATACACAAATTAAAACTTATTAAGAGGCATTGCCATTAATGGAAGGAGGCCAGGACAAGGCCGTGGGAGACTTGGGCTCAACTGCAGGTGCCTACTCTGGGCTGTTCAGTGTCTGTCGATCTCGGTTTTTTGTTTTTTGCTTTCATTTATAAAATGAGATAAGGTAAAAAAAAAAGATTTTAAAGAGTGATGGGCCTATTTTCTGTATCTTTTTTCTCAGCTGGGGCATCAGCACCCACCCAAAACAGTCAAAGTGAAGCATGAGAATCATCCTTGGCTATTTTCTCCCCTTTAGGTTCCACATTCCATGAGCAGTTCTTCTAGATGTTACTCAGAAATCTCTATCCCTTCTGGTTTTTGTGCCTGCTTTATCAACCCAGTCAAACCTGCTGCCAGAGAGCTCTGGCATTATTTCACTTTTAAAACCCTTTGATAATATTTGCTGTCTACAGATGAAGTCTAAGCAGCCTTTACAGTCTGGCCCTTACCTTTCTAACTTTGCCATCTACCACCCCACTTTGTATGCTGTGTTCCAGCAATGATGATGCACCAGCCTGCATCCTCTTGCATATCACTGTTGTTCTGCAGATGCTTATTGGTTCATTGTGCATTAAACAGTAACATTCCAAGCTATTGTTGTATAGGTGGCAAATGGTGTTGGACAATTTTGTGGTTCTCTGTAAGCTGGGGTCCTATTATCAAATGAGACTCCAACCATTCAGGAAGTGTGAACTTGCCGAAAGGAGAGAATCATTTCATAAGCCTTTTAAAGCTACAGAAAGCCTGTGTCATAGAGTACTCAAAACAGGGACAGAGCTGCAGCATTAGATACCATTTCTGGTTTCAACAGACTCAAAATCTGCATAATACCTACTTCACAGAGTTGTAAAGGTTAAAGGTGTGTGTGCATGCACAAACATGCATTTATCTGTATGTGTGTGTCTTAGAATGTTATCTGGTCCCTCGGAATAACTAACTGTTAACTGTCTTCATCATTGTAATTGTTGTGGAGTAAGAATAATATCGGACACACAGAAGTTATCCAGAGACTCTTCCCAATTCCTCAGTGAGAATAGTCTGGGCGTGGCATAGCTCGATTCTCTGCTCAGTCTCTCAAGGCTAAAATCACAGTGTTAGCCAGATTTTGTTCTGATTTGGGGCTTGGAGTCCTTTTCCTAATTCACCATGTGGCGGGGCGCAGTTCCTTGCTGCGGTAGAAAGAGGTACCTGTTCCTTGTCTGCTGCGGCCGGGGCTCCTCTCAGCTCCTCCAGGCCGCTCGCATGTCTTGCTTGGTGGCCTCTTCCATCTCAGAGCCCTGCATGGAGTCTCCCTCATGTGGAATCTCTCCCATGCTTGCCAAGAAGAGCACGCTCCCTGTTCAGGACTCACTTGATTATCAAGTCAGGCCCACTCAGGATAGCCTCCCTTTCTTAAAGTCAACTGATAGGACCTTAATATATTTACACCTAGGTTAGAGTTTGATTGAGTAACTGAGAGAAGGTGTGTGTACACTAGGGATAGGGGTGCCAGGAACCATCTGAGAATTCTGTCTACCAAAAGCTCTTAAAACTACCTGGTATTTTTCTTGGTATTTACTTGCTTATTGCCTGTCTTCCTTCATTAGAATATAGGCACCATGAGAGTAGGGACTTATCTTTCTTACTCTCTGTTGTATTAAAAATGCCTAAACCAATGTGTCATGCATTGTAGATGCTTACTTTGATTCAAAAGAACATGTAGCAGAGCTTAACTAAACCTTGGGTTTTCTGACACCCAGTGATATCATCTTTTTCAGAAGTCATCTTTTCTGCCTGTATGCTTAGTTTGAATTACTAACTAGTTTTTATTTTTAAAAATTGTAACTACTTCTTTGAAGACCTACTTTATATTAAAAGAAGCATAAACTTATGGAATTAAGATGGATTCTCTAATATACCCCCCTAACTTTGTGGAAACTGAGCCCAGAAATGGAAAGCAATGTGTGAAAAGTCATACTGCTAATTAGTGTCTGAATTATCTTTAGAACACAAGTGTCATCATACTTACCTCAGCATTCTTTAAGTAATGTAGGTGATTGCTGTGAAAGTGCCATCCAAGGGAAACTAAGTCTTGAATGGAAGGTGAAAGAAGAGTTACGTTAATGCTGTTGAGTGTGTTCCGTTCAGGATCTGACTTCCTGTTGGAGCCAGCACAGCTTTTAACTGGGGTACATTTGCCTGGACAAGATGGGCATATAGTTGAGGGGAGAGGAACTGCCTGCAGTCCACATTGTTAGAGCTTCCGCAGTCCTTGTGGAGAGGAGGCTTGTGTTGAAGACTAAAAAGAAGAGAGACCTTGGACATGTCTGGGATCAAACTCTGGTTACTAGCTATGATTACTTGTTTTACTAAGGCTTAGTTTCTTCATTTTAAAAATGGGAGCATTAATACATACTGTAGAGTTTTTGTGAGGAATAAATGATAACATCATTTAAAAAATCCCTAGTATTTAGGTGTCAGACAAATATTGCTAACTGTTATTCACAGGAAGGTAGTAGCACTACAATCAAATGAAAATGTATTAATTCAGAATTTGCAATATTTTGAGTAAGTTTGGGTTTCAATTTTTAATATCTTTAGGGAAAATAAGGATTTGCTTAGCAAGTTGTATGAGTGTTAGGAAAATGTTTACTAAAGAATAAAATTTTCACTGAGTATGACAGGTAAGGCTTATTTTGTATTTGTCTTGAGCATTTACTTTCTGTGAGACATAACGTCAGGAACTAATGGAATATTGGTGAATAAAACAGAATAAGACAGACACAGATCCACTCTTCGTGAAGCAAGCCTTCCCATATCATCATTGAAGAATGGTCTCTGAAGGGCTCAAAAATATTTTGTCAGCTAAGTTAAGTTGTTACCTTTGACTAAATGTAATATTACTCCTTTTCCTGGAAAGTGCTTGATCCAGTCTTTGCACAGTAACCTCCCCAGCTGCATTTCCTGAGGGTTTAGTGGAACGCAGAAACTTTCGTATGCATCAGGTTCACCTCCTTTTCTATATATTATATTCTAACATTCACCCTCCAATTAGAAGAGAAAAGCTGAAAGCATTTTAGAGACTTTAGATTTGGATAGGTATCTGCATTATTTACAATTCTTTTCTCTCTTGGTCCAAACAGTAACATCCTCTTAATAGCAAAGGTAGTCTTTGCCCCAAATTGCTGGTTGGACCGAGAGGAATGGCGAAGCAGAGCTAGCAGTACTTCCTAGACGCTTCAGCTTCTCTACACAATTCAGATGTAGTTCACTTGAAGAAAAACTGGCTGGTATTTAAAATTAAAGTTGTTAATAACTTACATATCTAAAAAAGTTAATGCACATGGCAGTGATCATTTTTTCCTTTTACAGTTTTATTTCTCAGAGAAGGGAATAAGTGCCACATGGTGGCAGCATTACTTAAATTATTGAAGTTCTATTTTATGCTCTCCTTTGGTGTTTGTTAGTATTTCCAGACAGTTGACTACCTTTCTCCCAATTTTATGCAAGTCTTTTACTGCCTTGATTCCACTGAATATCATTCACAGAGATCCCAGTGGAGCCCTCTCAGTGAGCATCAGTCTGGTCGTGTCAGTGGGTAGAGCCGTTGTCTTCTGCACCAGTATCTTTCTAGCCAGAGAGCAGGTGTCATGGCCTCTCTCGTGTGGAACAGAGGAGAGACCCATGCATGCAGCAGTTATGAAGTGCTGATGGGGTACGGGGTCCTGTACCAATTGCTTATTTCATTTGTAGCAGACTTTATTCTTTGAGTGCTTTAGTAAGTAGTTATTGAGTATCTAGGTATGTCAGTAAAGAATGTGTTTAGTTACTAGTAACACGTAACTTAAAAATAGTGGCTTTAACAAATGCTTATTTTTCTCTTACAATACCCAGAGCCTGCCTAGCTGCTGATATGATGGCTCTATGATGTCAGCTTTTTCTTCCAACATTTCCTTTCACCACCCTGATGTGTTGCTCAGGTCCTTATGCTTACAAGGTGGCTTTGGGAACTCCCACCAGGACATCTGCATTTCATGTAGCAAAAAGGAAGGCCAGGTAGGAAACTGCAGCACTCTTACAGGCACATTTACCACTCCAAATAATATTTGGGTGTTGGTAGGAAGAAAGAAGAGGAGAACAGATCCAGACCTATCACACTGGGTATATAAGATAAGTAAGGAGCAGTCCTGCCTCCAGAAATTTAGTAAGGAGAAGAAAGACATATAAACGAATAACTTTAATAACAGAATTATATGATAAAGTAAGCACAAAGTACTTGAGATCTCAAGAAGAAACAACTCTCTAACAGAGATTGGAAGAACATGTTCATAGAGGGAATGAAGTTTGAGCTGAGAAATAAAAATAGATGTTAGCCAGAAGGAAAAAAATTGAAGAAATGATGATTAAAATTAGAGGTTAAAGAAATGTATTCAAGTAAGTATATAGTAACTACAGGAGTTGGGAGGGATTGTGTTGATGAGTTTGAATGTGAATTGAATTGATTAAGACAAAAATCCTGTAAAATATAGGAGAGACTAGAATGTCACTTGGTATCCTGCTCCCAAATTTTTACTTAGGTTATTAGAGTAACTGTCAGATTATTAAATGTCAGGATAAAGTCTCCATATATATATATATATATATATATACACACACACACACAATATGGTTTTAAATTTTGTGAGACTCTCCAGTTTTGTGATTGAAAGAAAATTTTAAATTATTATATCAGTCTTTTGTTCCCCTTCTAATGTATCAGATTACATCTCTAATGTAAAATTATAGAAACTGTACTAATATTATTAATGTTAACATTTTAAAGTGTTTAGTGCCAGCCACTGTTTTAAGGATGTTACTTGAGCACTTGCTATAATTTCAACCTAAGAAAAATTAACTGCATATGCAATTTTATGGGGTGTTACACATCAGAAACCAAGCCTCTTTAGTGTTGAGCCGTGTTCTGAGAATTTTCACTCCAGAAATACTATACAAATGAACATGTTAGTTTATAGTCTTCCTTTTGTGTTGTGTCAACAGTATGCCTTAGTCAAAAATACCAGCATTAAAACAAGCACATGCCAGATGGTTTTTAACACTCTATCTTGTGTAACATGCTCACTGGGCCTGTTTGTTGTTTAAGTTAATTATTGTTATGAATAAGCTCCTAGAGAGGTGGGGCTACAAATTCACTTACTGCAACCTGTGACTACCAATTGCCTGCTAAAAGAAGTAATCCTTTAAATAAGTGGTTTTTTAACTTTAGTAGGTCATGGACTCGTTAGAGAATCTGCCCCCCACCCCCAGAAAAATGCATGGAGGACATGTATATTCAATTTGAGTACAAATTCAAAGGGTATTCTGGAACCCCAAAGCCCACCTGTGGACCCCAGAGTAAGACCTGTACTCTGAGTGGAGCTGCAGGACCCCTCCTCTGCTCTTCCTTGTCTTTGTATTTGAATTGAGAGACCATTCTTTTGCATCTTCAAGAAGTTAATCTACCATAAAAAATGAAATAATCTCCTCTAGTCTTGATTCTTCCAAATTCTAATGCCATCTGGGAAAGATGGCGGCAGCTGTGACATAATTTTTTTGTTTTTTATTTTTCTCCCTAAATTTGTCTATTAAACCAGAGCAACTAGGAAAGCAAAACCAAGCAACATACATAATAAAACTAGGGGACAAGGTATGCTCCAATACCAAATAACCACATTATCAACAGCTGAAAGGCTTTTGTGGTATCAGAAACTGCAGGGAGAAGTGGGGGAAAGAAGAGGGTCTTGTGAAGCCTTAAGAGCTTGAAAAATCTCAAATTACCATCAAGTGTTTTTGGAAAGCTTGAAGGACCATTCTGAGAGCAGCAGCAGGATGCAGGGAGAGGTCTTCACAGGCTCCAGTTCATGAGTGAGTGCTAGTGGTAACAGGAAAGGCTAACAGTGGTGAAGCAGTATGTGAGTTTGAAACCTACACACAAACTCCCCTTCTGGAATAAGGCCCTGCACAGTGGAGAAACTGTAGGAAATTGAACACTTGTGAACAGCAAAAAAAGAGAGTTCTAGAACTTTGAAATTAGAAAGACTGGTCCGACCACTCCTCCCTTCTAAAAACAGGAAACCCCATTATAATTCAGCGGGAGTCAAACCCACACAAATTAGAGGGTGAAGAGCAAAATAATGTCCTTTAATGTAATGAGTGTAAGAAAGTGTGACCACAAAAAAGGTAAAAACTATAACCTAATTTGAAATGACTTAAGGAATGTAAGAAAATTATAAAAGAATGGTAAAATCAGAATTACAAAAACTCAGAAATGATTGTATAAAATAGAAATAGTAAAAAAAATCTTAAATTACTTCAGAAATGAAACTAGGAATAACTTGATAGTGATTAAACACAGTGGAAAGTCATTCAGTGAAATTGCAAATAGGAATGTTTAAAATTTTAAAGATGGCTAAAGAGAGAAAAAGAGTTCAAAAGAAAGTACTGATAATAACAGAAGATCCAATGTGTGATAATGAGTCCTCAGAGATGAAAGTCAAGGCAGTGTAATAGATAAATGTAAGAACTTGAACTCAAGAAAACTTTCCTGAAATAAAAATAATGCTCAGACAAAATGACTAAGTCCTTTCTTAGGGGAAGAAAACCCAGTTGTTAATAGATTTATCTGTCTTATGCCAGAAGACAGTGGAGTAACAGGATTTTCTGTCTAGCCAAACTGCCAGGTATAGGGAGCACAAATACACTGTTAGGGTCATGTGAGACTGGGAATGTTGTTCAAATGATCATGCCTGAGGAATCTGTTACATAATAAACAATGAATTTTAGACAACCAAAATGACTGGACAGACTGCTACCTGACAGCAGTTTGCAAATATTAAGTAAGACTAAATGATGGTTATAAGGGAGACAGTATAACATGCAGTAGCTCTGCTTTGACAGTGTAGGTACAGCCTGTCAGAAAATGGAAGGAGAGGAGGGTGTGTGAAAAGTAGAATATCCTCACTGGTTGCCTGATGAATGTTAACTGGAAATAAAAGCATACTGTTTCAGATTGGATCCTGAGGGAGAGGGAAAGCCTAGAGAAAGAAGAGATGAGCACCTGCTATTAATATTGCTTATTGTAAGGAACCAACAGACAACCAAAAAAGAGGAGACTAAGGGTGTTAGTATAAAAACCACGAGAGCTCAAACGCCAACTTTTCTAAATACTGATATACCAAACAGAACAGATGGACAACATGAGCACATAAAGATTGTATATATATTGTGTGTGTCTATGAATTTGGCTCATAAAGCACATTAAGAGCAGTCTGTAATATTTCACATGAAGACAGTAATGACTATAGCATTTTACTACACTGACAGACAGTGACTGCTGTAGGGGTGGTGAGGACTCGATAATATGGGTGAATGTTGAAACCACAATGGTCATGTGAAACCTTCATAATATTGTATCTCAGTGATACTTCCAATAAAAAAACAAGTTTGTATTTCATGTTTCTGTTTAAGAAGGAAAGAATTGGAAAAAATATATGAATACTTATACATGTGTATATACACACATATATACATTTATATATGCATGTGTGTATAGATACACATATACGGATGTATATCCTTAAACTTAAAACAATGGCAAGATAAAAAATTTTAAATAATTACCTAAAGAAAGAGTGGTGAGAGAATAGGATGTAAAGAATAGAAGCTAGACTAGTTTGAGTATATATATTCTTATAGACACAGTTTTGGAGCCATGTAAATGAGTATACATATATTCTTATAGATATAGTTTTGGAGCCATGTAAATATTTTACATAATTTAAAAGAAAATTTAATTTTAAGGAGCAATCCCTAAAATCCAAGTGAAAATTAAAAAATTTTCTAGGTGGTGGCATCACCATACTGAGAGAAATTGTTCTGAGTAACTTTAAAACACAGTAATTTGATTGTACATTCCTAGTGAAATATCCCTTCAAAACAAAAAGTTAAAAAAAAAACTTCAGTTATTTTCAGTAATCATTTTGTTGAAGCTAGTATTGTTATTATTTGATTGAATTGTTGATAAAGCTAATTAGTAAATATGTTGGCATTTTGAGAACTGGAAAGAAACAAATAGAGGGTATTTAAAAACACTTTAGTCTGAATTTAAGTTTTTTTTTAAATTTACATTGGCTGAGTTACTAATTTAAAATGTATCTTTTCTTTTAAAAACAATGCCCATTTCCTAGCCTTGTCCACTGAAAGGTCTAGAAATAATGGCCAACTCAGTAGCACTGAGCACTAAAAACCATTTCTAAATATCGGCAGTACTTAGGGACCTGCTGATTCCAAGTCTGGGGAGGGAAATGTCCAAGACAAGCCTGGAGCATCAGGTCATATCAGGAAGCAAAGACGACACCAAAGAACACTGGAGCTTTGTCTAAAGCATTCCAGAGCTGACTTGAATACGCTCTTACTGGACAAAGATAGTACAATTTGAGCACCAATAAAGAAAAATACTATTATGGATTAAAAGTCTTCAAATATGTTTAAATCTATGAGTCATATGAATGCATAAAAACAAACAATAGCCTTTAGAGGATACTAGGGAACCAAATCATAATTTTTAAAATTAGTAAATATGGGGAAATAGTCGTGTTTTATTTTGCCTTTCATATATGAACATACTCCTCAGAGTAACCAAAGAGTTGATTAGGGGAAATTTCTTTTTGTAGAGGTATTTCTGCTAACAAATGAAGCTGGAATGCTACCAACATCCCATTGAAAGTATACTACCAATCTCTGAAATGAAATATTCTTGCAAACAAAAAACAACAAAATCCTACATCTGATCAAACCTCTAGTTCTAACTAATTCACAGGAAAATGAAGAGACCATGTTACACTATGGGAATTCAATGAAAACAGACTGTGGGAAAATACGCAGAACAAAAGAATCACTTTTTTTTTTAACACATTGCAAGAGAAAAAAAGTGATGGAGGGGAAATCTATAGATTAAAAAAGATTTAAGAAACTGATTAACCAATTGCAATTTGTTAATCTTACTTAGATTTTAGTTAAACTAGGGAATAAAAACATTTATGGGACATTTGAGGGAACATGAATATTTACCATGATATTAAAGAATTATTGTTGAGTGTGTATGTGTGTGTGTGAGACAAAGGAGGGGGCAGAGAGGTGGTCTTGTATCTTTCTGAAGAGGAGTCTTTATGTTTTAAAGATAGATGTTGAAATATTTACAGTTGAAATTACTGGGATTTGCTTCAAAAGAATCTGGGATTGTGGGCAGGGGAATGTTTGGAGGATTGCAGAGGGAACACAATCAGCTGTGAGTTGAGATTATTGAAGTCTGGTGATGAGTACATGAAGATTCATTATTTATTCTTTCTCAACCATTATATAAGTTGTACATTTTTTATTATGGAAAAATTAGAGTAAAAATCTGACCACAGAGGCTTCATAAGAATGGCTCAAAACAAAACAAAATCCTGGTAACATAGCTTATTACTTCCTTACATTCAAGTCTATCACCATTCTTTATTTAGTGAACTCTTTGTTTTGTATTAATTTTAGATTTACAGTAAAGTTGCTATAACAGAACAGAGAGTTTGCATCACTTAGTTCTATTAATGTCTTACATTAAAGTGCTACATTGGTAGGAACTAAGAAACTGACATTGGTACATTACTATTAATGAAACACCAGACTTGGATTTCACCAGTTTTCCTTTACAGCCCTCTTTCTATTCCAGGATCTAATCTAAATGCAGCCATGTTGCAGTTAATTGTCATGTTTCTAGACTTCTTTGGTCTGTGACAGTTTCTCTGTCTTTACTGGTGTTTCATGATCTCGACAGTCTTGAGTACTGGCCAGTGTCCTACAGAATGTCCTCCAATCTGGTTTTGTCTGATGTTTTTCTTGAGAATAACCTGAGGTCATAGTTTTTGGGAAGAGTACCCCAGAGTTAAAGTACCCTTCTCATCACACTACATCAGGGGGCGCATGCTGTCACCATGACATCAGTGATGATGTCAGTCTTCATTTGTTTCCACTGTGAAGTTAATATTTGTCCCTTTCCCTACTCTGTTTTTTCCAAGCAAGTCGCTGTAAGTCTAGATGACCCTCAGGGTGGAGGATGTGTTGGGGGTCCTCAAGACCACGCCCAGTGATTCACTAATAGGACTCAGCATATGGTCATACCGGTGGCTAGGCTTTATTATGGCAAAAGGATGAAGCACAAAATGAGTAAAGGGAACTGGTGCATGGAGAGAAATCTGTGTCAAGTCACACAGAGTGAGCTTCATTCACCCAGCAACACATATGAAATGTCTACCTGGGTAGCTCAAGTGAGCCTAGGAGTCCAGAATTTTTATTGGGGACTGGTTAAGTAGGCTGTCTTTGCTTATCAAGCATCAAAATTCCAGATTCCCAGACAGGAAGATCTTATTATCTACGGAGAGTTTGACACCAGTATAGGGAACTGCTTACTGTCAAGTTTCTAGCCCCCAGCCAAGGGCCCACCTTGCAAGCAGGCCTTTCTAAGTATAGCAGTCAATGTTAACTCCTTTCTGCAGAGCAAAGTATCTCTCTATTATTACCTTTTTCACACACCTTTATTAGAGAAAAATGGAATCAGAAAAAAAAAGTACATATAATAATAGAAACTATGTGATGTCAGCACGACAAAATTTAAATCAGATCAAGGATACCTACTTTCTTTGCTGTACAGAATGAATATGTGACAGTATAAGCTTCTTTTTCCTTTAGAATTTCTCATGCCAATTTTAAAGCATTGCTATAAAAATCTTATTCAAATTGCGACTTTTAGAGCACTTCATAATAATTTTAAAAAATGCCTCCAGGTTGTGACCTCATTTCCTGCCAAATAATTGGAAGAAGGCTATGTCAAATTCAGTAGGAAGTAATAACATAACCAAAATCTGGGTGGAACTCCTAGGTAGTAAATAAAGACTTAAGACACAATATGCACTAGTAATTTACTTTCTTTTAATAGGAAAAACGTGGTCTTCGAGAAATGCGAGTTATTGAAAATTTGAAGAATATGATCCATGAAGCAAATGAGCACACTCTTCCCAAATGTAGAGAAACAATGCAGGACAACTTAAGCCAAGTTCTTCGGAGATGTAAGCCAGTGATTTTATTTTATACTGCTTTATTTCAAATGAATGCTATGCCAAAGTGTATTTCCTTAATTATTTTGGTAGAGGTGGTGAGAGAATTCTTAAGTGAAACATAGATGCAGGCGCTGTCACAGAGAAAGTGGTTATATAGTGATTAATGTGTGTTGCCAATGATGTTGAGAGAATTAATCTCCAAAGTGAGACGTGTGCACCTGGGGTGCACAAGACAGTCCTTTTAGGATGTGAGAAAATGGAAACATTTTTTACCTTTCTTGAAAAAACTTACCCATATGAAAACGTTTGATGACCAGGAATTCATATAGGAAATGAAACTTCTTTTTCTTTTTTAACTTTGTTTAAAAAAGAATCCTGTTGTGAATATTTGTATTTCAGTACTTTTTTTCATTAAGCAATATATTTTTTAACATGGAGAGATAGTTGATCAAAATATTTATTAAACAAATCAAATCATAACAGAATAAAAACTTTTGTTAATAACTGATTTTAAAATTAGAAGTATATCAGAAACTCAAGACTTCTCCTTGGATTTATATTGACACTATTCAACTTAGGATAGATAATGCTGGTAAATAAGGATGAATCACTGAAGTGCACAATGAAAAAATACCTTTCTGAGGAGGAGGAAAATTACTGGCCGGTAATATAGTGTCCTGAAAAGGAAAACAGCAGAGAGACTTGGTTAATAATTGAGCTGACTTGCACGTCCCAGTTAGTCTTGTGTACCTTAATGCTAAAGAGTTTGAAGAGGAAAAATCTCCCATGATTGGTTTCTTTGAGTGGAACAGCAAAAAGTCTAAAATTGATTTCAGGTTTTTGCATTTTACTATACACATGCACTTGCTTGTTCATACTGTCACTTCTTTAACCTTGATAAACATTCAAGGTTTGACATACATAGAACAAATAACATTATATATTATGCTAAAAGTAAAACAATACTAATAGGAATGCTTATCTGTGTATTTGAGATTTGCCTATAACTTTGCTTTTCTACACTTTGAGTATATAAAAATAAGTTGGGTAAAACTTGGTATAAATCTATGGATGGTTATTTTAACTTCATTCTTGGGCTAAATTTATTTCTGATGGGAGTACTAGCCTCTTAAAAGTAGAGTCTCCACAATGAAACTAAAAAGGGTTACTGGTAATATGGAATCCAGACTAAATGTATTCCCCAGAAAGGAAGACTTAGAACACCAGCAATGTGAAGTTAAAATTAAGATTTTAACATCTGTGGACTACTTTGGGTATTATTGTTAGCTTTAAAAACCAAGCAATGACTTTGGGAGATATTCTCCTGCTAGAAGCAGGAAAGGATTCTTCAGTGAACTCCAACGTAAGTATTTTCTTGTAGTTATCGCAAGCATCAGTAGAATGGAGATAACTATCTGCTTTTAAAGCTGATAGAGTTTTAAAAATTCACCTAGGCCTAGCTGTTGTTCCTGGGGAATTTCATATTTAAAAACTTGATATTTTAAGTCATAGCACTGGCTTGTTTATTCTCATTGCTAATTGACCAGGTTGTTGTGCAAAATAATGCAAGCTAGTTTATATATGGAATATATTCTGATCTAAGTAATAATTTACAAGACAAGTGACAAGTTGAATTTTGTTTTATGCCTATTAGTTGAACTGCCACACTTCTTTCTTTTTCTTATTTAATTATTTTATTTTGGTATCATTAATTTACAATTATGTGAGCAACATTATGGTTACTAGACTCTCCCCATCAAGTCCCCACCCCATACCTCATTACAGTCACGGTCCATCAGCATAGTAAGATGCTATAGAATCACTACTTGTCTTCTCTGTGTTGTACAGCCCTCCCCATGCCACCCCCACTACATTATGTCTGGTAATTGTAATGCCCCTTTCCCCCCATGTCCCTCCCTTCCCACCCATCCTCCACAGTCCCTTTCCCTTGGGTAACTGTTAGTCTGTTCTTGGGTTCTGTGAGTCTGCTGCTGTTTTGTTCCTTCAATTTTTTTTCTTTGTTTTTATACTCTAAATATAAGTGAAATCATTTGATACTTGTCTTTTTCCATCTGGCTCATTTCACTGAGCATAATACCCTCTAGCTCCATCAATGTTGATACAAATGGTAGGATTTGTTTTCTTCTTATGGCTGAATAATATTCCATTGTGTATATTTACCACATCTTCTTTATCCATTCATCTACTGATGGACACTTAGGTTGCTTCAATTTCTTGGCTATTGTAAATAGTGCTACAATAAACATATGGGTGCATATGTCATTTTCAAACTGGGCTCCTGCATTCTTAGGGTAAATTCCTAGAAGTGGGATTCCTGGGTCAAATGGTATTTCTATTTTGTGCTTTTTGAGGAACCTCCATACTGCTTTCCACAATGACTGAACTAATTTACATTCCCACCAACAGTGTAGAAGGGTTCCTCTTTCTCCACATCCTCGCCAACATTCCTTGTTGTTTGTCTTTTGGATGGTGGCAATCCTTACTGGTGTGAGGTGATATCTCATTGTGGTTTTAATTTGCATTTCTCTGATGATTAGCGATGTGGAGCATCTTTTCATGTGCCTGTTGGCCATCTGGATTTCTTCTTTGGAGAAGTGTCTGTGAGGATGCTCTGCCCATTTTTTAATTGGATTATTTGCTTTTTGTTTGTTGAGGTGCATGAGCTCTTTATATATAATTTTGGATGTCAATCCTTTGCTGGCTATGTCATTTATGAATATATTCTCCCATACTGTAGGATGTCTTGTTGTTCTATTGATGATGTTCTTTGCTGTACAGAAGCTTTTCAGCTTGATATAGTCCCACTTGTTCATTTTTGCTTTTGTTTCCCTTGCCTGGGGAGATATATTCATGAAGAAGTTGCTCATGTTTATGTCCAAGATTTTTTTTTTTTTTTTTTACATTTTTATTATTCTTTATTTATTTTTTTTGGTAGATGATTATTTCTTATTGAAGGGTAGTTGGCACACAGTATTACATTACATTAGTTTCAGGTGTACAACACAGTGATTCAACATTTATATACATGATAATTCTAGGTACCAGCTATCACCATACAAGTTGTTACAATATTTTGACTATATTCCTTATGCTATACATTACATCCCAGTTACTTATTTATTTTACAACTGGAAGTGTGTACTTTTTTTCTTTTCTTTTATTTTTTTGTTGTTGTGAGGGCATCTCTCATATTTATTGATCAAATGGTTGTTAACAACAATAAAATTCTGTATAGGGGAGTCAATGCTCAATGCACAATCATTAATCCACGCCAAGCCTGATTTTCGTCAGTCTCCAATCTTCTGAAGCATAACGAACAAGTTCTTACATGGAGAACAAATTCTTACATAGTGAATAAGTTACATGGTGAACAGTACAAGGGCAGTCATCACAGAAACTTTTGGTTTTGCTCATGCATTATGAACTATAAACTGTCAGTTCAAATATGAATACTCATTTGATTTTTATACTTGATTTATATGTGGATACCACATTTCTCTCTTTATTATTATTATTTTTAATAAAATGCTGAAGTGGTAGGTAGATACAAGATAAAGGTAGAAAACATAGTTTAGTGTTGTAAGAGAGCAAATGTAGAGGATCAGGTGTGTGCCTGTAGACTATGTGTTAATCCAAGCTAGACATGGGAAATAAAACATCCACGTATGCAGAAGATTTCTCTCAGAACAAGGGGGGTGAGGTTCTAAGCCTCACCTCTGTTGATCCCCAATTTCTCACCTGGTGGCCCCACTGTGACTGTGCCTGTCTTAGGTTGTTCCTCCCTTGAGGAACCTTACCCGTCTCTGGCTAACCAGTCATCTTCCGGGGCCATACAGGGAAATGTAAAGTTGGTAAGTGAGAGAGAAGCAACATTGTTTGAAAAGGTTAGCTTTTTACTTCTTTGCAGATTTATGCCCTGTGGCTTCTATGCCCAGCATTTGTCTTGAGGTAACTTTACCACTTGGGAGAATTATGATACTCGGTAAATTTGATATGAGGCATGAATTCTATTTAAGGGTTGTAATTAGGAAGGAAGAAGAAAAGCTATAGAAGTAGCAGACGGAAGAAAACGTGGGAAGATTGATTATTTCTTTGACATATCTTCTTGTAGAGTAATAACTTCAGCATGTATAGGCTTTAAACTACTAATTAAATTGCTCACACACATTAACATAATAGGAGTATAGTTACATAACCAAAACATACCTGTAATTACCATCCATCTCCAGTGAAAACAAGAAAACCAGTTAGGCACCTTAGGCATTTGTGAAAACTTATCTATGATATTGTGGATATTGTCCAACTGAACTTGAACAGTCTGAGAGAAATCAGACAAATTAAAACAACCCATTCCTGGGGACTGTTCACATCCCATATGTTCTTTTAACAGTAAATAGTCTGTAGTTGTAAGATTTTGGAGCACTACAATTTGCACTTCTCCTAATTCTTGGTTGAGTTACAACAGTATAGATCCAGTCAAATTTGTTGTTTTACTGTATGCACAGGCCAGCTTAGATATCTCCTTCTTCATTCCCATGGCAAGTCCAGGAACTGGTGGGATGAGTGCATCTACAGCTGTAGCAGTGCGTGGATCTTTGTTGGGGTTTTTTGATGATCATCTTCTGGCATGAGTCTTCCAGAGAGTGCAGATGTTGGAAGTTCTTTTTCATATCGTATCTTAGTTCATTTTCGGGGTAGCCCAATTAGGCTTTGATCCTCTGTATAAACACAAACAGACCCTTTGCCTACAATTTTATATGCCCTTTATACCCCTGTGTAGAACTCATTGGAGGTCACCACACGGGAACTGCCTTTTTTTTTTTTTTTGGTATCATAAATCTACACTTACATGACGAATATTATGTTTACTAGGCTCTCCCCTATACCAGGTCCCCCCTATAAACCCCTTTACAGTCACTGTCCATCAGCATAGCAAAATGTTGTAGAATCACTACTTGCCTTTTCTGTGTTGTACAGCCCTCCCCTTTCTCCCTCGCCCCCATGCATGCTAATCTTAATATCCCCCTTCTTCTTCCCCCCACTTATCCCTCCCTACACACCCATCCTCCCCAGTCCCTTTCCCTTTGGTACCTGTTAGTCCATTCTTGAGTTCTGTGATTCTGGTGCTGTTTTGTTCCTTCAGTTTTTCCTTTGTTCTTATATTCCACAGATAAGTGAAATCATTTGGTATTTCTTTCTCTGCTTGGCTTGTTTCACTGAGCATAATACTCTCCAGCTCCATCCATGTTGCTGCAAATGGTAGGATTTGCCCTTTTCTTATGGCTGAGTAGTATTCCATTGTGTATATGTACCACATCTTCTTTATCCATTCATCTATCGATGAACATTTAGGTTGCTTCCAATTCTTGACTATTGCGAATAGTGCTGCGATAAACATAGGGGTGCATTGGTCTTTCTCATACTTGATTGCTGTATTCTTAGGGTAAATTCCTAGGAGTGCAATTTCTGGGTCAAATAGTAAGTCTGTTTTGAGCATTTTGATGTACCTCCATACTGCTTTCCACAATGGTTGAACTAATTTACATTCCCACCAGCAGTGTAGGAGGGTTCCCCTTTCTCCACAGCCTCGCCAACATTTGTTGTTGTTTGTCTTTTGGATGGCAGCCATCCTTACTGGTGTGAGGTGATACCTCATTGTAGTTTTAATTTGTATTTCTCTGATAATTAGCGATGTGGAGCATCTTTTCATGTGTCTGTTGGCTATCTGTATTTCTTTTTTGGAGAACTGTCCAGTTCCTCTGCCCATTATTTAATTGGGTTATTTGTTTTTTGTTTGTTGAGGCATATGAGCTCTTTGTATATTCTGGACGTCAAGCCTTTATCGGATGTGTCATTTTCAAATATATTCTCCCATACTGTAGGGTTCCTTTTTGTTCTATTGATGGTGTCTTTTGCTGTACAGAAGCTTTTCAGCTTAATATAGTCCCACTTGTTCATTTCTGCTGTCGTTCTCCTTGCCCGGGGAGATATGTTCAAGAAGAGGTCACTCATGTTTATGTCTAAGAGGTTTTTGCCTATGTTTTCTTCCAAGAGTTTAATGGTTTTATGACTTACATTCAGGTCTTTGATCCATTTTGAGTTTACTTTTGTATATGGGGTTAGACAGTGGTCCAGTTTCATTCTCCTACATGTAGCTTCCAGTTTTGCCAGCACCATCTGTTGAAGAGACTGTCATTTCGCCATTGTATGTCCATGGCTCCTTTATCAAATATTAATTGACCATATATGTCTGGGTTAATGTCTGGATTCTCTAGTCTGTTCCATTGGTCTGTGGCTCTGTTCTTGTGCCAGTACCAAATTGTCTTGATTACTATGGCTTTATAGTAGAGCTTGAAGTTGGGGAGTGAGATCCCCCCTACTTTATTCTTCTTTCTCAGGATTGCTCTGGCTATTCGGGGTCTTTGGTGTTTCCATATGAACTTTTGAATTATTTGTTCCAGTTCATTGAAGAATGTTGCTGGTAGTTTCATAGGGATTGCATCAAATCTGTATATTGCTTTGGGCAGGGTGGCCGTTTTGACGATATTAATTCTTCCTAGCCACGAGCATGGGATGAGTTTCCATCTGTTAGCGTCCCCTTTAATTTCTCTTAAGAGTGACTTGTAGTTTTCAGAGTATAAGTCTTTCACTTCTTTGGTTAGGTTTATTCCTAGCTATTTTATTTTTTTTGATGCAATTGTGAATGGAGTTGTTTTCCTAATTTCTCTTTCTGTTGGTTCATTGTTAGTATATAGGAAAGGCACAGATTTCTGTGTGTTGATTTTGTATCCGGCAACTTTGCTGTATTCCGATATCAGTTCTAGTAGTTTTGGGGTGGAGTCTTTAGGGTTTTTTATGTACAGTATCATGTCATCTGCAAATAGTGACAGTTTAACTCCTTCTTTACCAATCTGGATTCCTTGTATTTTTTTGTTTTGTCTGATTGCCCTGGCTAGGACCTCCAGTACTATGTTAAATAACGGTGGGGAGAGTGGGCATCCCTGTCTGGTTCCCGATCTTAGAGGAAATGCTTTCAGCTTCTCGCTGTTCAATATAATGTTGGCTGTGGGTTTATAAGAGATGGCTTTATTATGTTGAGGTACTTGCCCTCTAGTCCCATTTTGCTGAGAGTTTTTATCATGAATGGATGTTGAACTTTGTCAAATGCTTTTTCAGCATCTATGGAGATGATCATGTGGTTTTTGTCTTTCTTTTTGTTGATGTGGTGGATGATGTTGATGGACTTTCGAATGTTGTACCATCCTTGCATCCCTGGGATGAATCCCACTTGGTCATGGTGTATGATCCTTTTGATGTATTTTTGAATTCGGTTTGCTAATATTTTGTTGAGTATTTTTGCATCTACGTTCATCAGGGATATTGGTCTGTAGTTTTCTTTTTTGGTGGGGTCTTTGCCTGGTTTTGGTATTAGGGTGTTGTTAGCTTCATAGAATGAGTTTGGGAGTATCCCCTCCTCCTCTATTTTTTGGAAAACTTTAAGGAGAATGGGTATTATGTCTTCCCTGTATGTCTGATAAAATTCTGAGGTAAATCCATCTGGCCCGCAGGTTTTGTCCTTTGGTAGTTTTTTGATTACCGCTTTAATTTCGTTGCTGGTAATTGGTCTGTTTAGATCTTCTGTTTCTTTCTAGGTCAGTCTTGGAAGGTTGTATTTTTCTAGGAAGTTGTCCATTTCTCCTAGGTTTCCCAGCTTGTTAGCATATAGGTTTTCATAGTATTCTCTAATAATTCTTTGTATTTCTGTGGGGTCCGTCGTGATTTTTCCTTTATCGTTTCTGATACTGTTAATTTGTGTTGACTCTCTTTTCCTCTTAATAAGTCTGGCTAGAGGCTTATCTATTTTGTTTATTTTCTCGAAGAACCAGCTCTTGGTTTCATTGATTTTTGCTATTGTTTTATTCTTCTCAATTTTATTTATTTCTTCTCTGATCTTTATTATGTCCCTCCTTCTGCTGACCTTAGGCCTCATTTGTTCTTCTTTTTCCAATTTTGATAGTTGTGACATTAGACCGTTCATTTGGGATTGCTCTTCCTTTTTTAAATATGCTTGGAGTGCTATATACTTTCCTCTTAAGACTGCTTTTGCTGCGTCCCACAGAAGTTGGGGCTTAGTGTTGTTGTTGTCATTTGTTTCCATATATTGCTGGATCTCCATTTTGATTTGGTCATTGATCCATTGATTATTTAGGAGCGTGTTGTTAAGCCTCCATGTGTTTGTGAGCCTTTTTGCTTTCTTTGTACAGTTTATTTCTAGTCTTATGCCTTTGTGGTCTGAAAGGTTGGTTGGTAGGATTTCAATCTTTTGGAATTTACTGAGGCTCTTTTTCTGGCCTACTATGTGGTCTATTCTGGAGAATGTTCCATATGCACTTGAGAAGAATGTATATCCTGTTGCTTTTGGATGTAGAGTTCTATAGATGTCTCTTAGGTCCATCTGCTCTACTGTGTTGTTCAGTGCTTCCGTGTCCTTACTTATTTTCTGCCCGGTGGATCTATCCTTTGGGGTGAGTGGTGTGTTGAAGTCTCCTAGAATGAATGCATTGCAGTCTATTTCCCCCTTTAGTTCTGTTAGTATTTGTTTCACATATGCTGATGCTCCTGTGTTTGGTGCATATATATTTAGAATGGTTATATCCTATTGTTGGACTGAGCCGTTTATCATTATGTAGTGTCCTTCTTTATCTCTTGTTACTTTCTTTGTTTTGAAGTCTATTTTGTCTGATATTAGTACTGCAACCCCTGCTTTCTTCTCGCTGTTGTTTGCGTGAAATATGTTTTTCCATCCCTTTACTTTTAGTCTGTACATGTCTTTGGGTTTGAGGTGAGTTTCTTCTAAGAAGCATATAGATGTTTCTTGCTTTTTTATCTATTCTGTTACTCTGTGTCTTTTGATTGGTGCATTCAGTCCATTAACATTTAGGGTGTCTATTGAAAGATATGTACTTATTGCCATTGCAGACTTAAAATTCGTGGTTACCAAAGGTTCAAGGTTAGCCTCTTTAGTATCTTACTGCCTAAATTAGCTCGCTTATTGTGCTGGTATATATACTGTCTGGAGATTCTTTTCTTCTCTCCCTTCTTATTCCTCCTCCTCCATTCTTCAAATGTTGGGTGTTTTGTTCTGTTGCTCTTTCTAGGAGTGCTCCCATCTAGAGCAGTCCCTGTAAGATGTCCTGTAGAGGTTGTTTGTGGGAAGCAAATTCCCTCAGCTTTTGTTTGTCTGGGAATTGTTTAATCCCACCGTCATATTTGAGTGATAGTCGTGCTGGATACAGTATCCTTGGATCAAGGCCCTTCTGTTTCATTGCATTAAATATATCATGCCATTCTCTTCTGGCCTGTAGGGTTTCTGTCGAGAAGTCTGATGTTAGCCTGATGGGTTTTCCTTTATAGGTGACCTTTTTCTCTCTAGCTGCCTTTAAAACTCTTTCCTTGTCCTTGATCTTTGCCATTTTAATTATTATGTGTCTTGGTGTTGTCCTCCTTGGATCCTTTCTGTTGGGGGTTCTGTGTATTTCCGTGGTCTGTTCGATGATTTCCTCTCCCTGTTTGGGGAAGTTTTCAGCAATTATTTCTTCCAAGATACTTTCCATCCCTTTTCCTCTCTCTTCTTCTTCTGGAACCCCTATAATACGGATATTGTTCCTTTTGGATTGGTTACACCGTTCTCTTAATATTGTTTCATTCCTGGAGATCCTTTTATCTCTCTCTATGTCAGCTTCTATGCGTTCCTGTTCTCTGATTTCAATTCCATCAATGGCCTCTTGCATCCTATCCATTCTGCTTATAAACCCTTCCAGAGTTTGTTTCATTTCTGCAATCTCCTTTCTGGCATCTGTGATGTCCCTCCGGACTTCATCCCATTTCTCTTGCGTATTTCTCTGCATCTCTGTCAGCATGTTTATGATTCTTATTTTGAATTCTTTGTCAGGAAGACTGGTTAGGTCTGTCTCCTTCTCTGGTGTTGTCTCTGTGATCTTTGTCTGCCTGTAGCTTTGCCTTTTCATGGTGATAGGAATAGTCTGCAGAACTGGGACGAGTGACGGCTGGAAGGACTTCCTTTCTTGTTGGTTTGTGGCCCTCCTCTCCTGGGAGAACAGCGGCCTCTAGTGGCTTGTGCTGGGCAGCTGCGCGCAGACAGTGTTTCTGCTTCCTGCCCGGCTGCTATGGAGTTAATCTCCGCTGTTGCTGTGGGCGTGGCCTGGCTGGGGCGGCTGCTCCAAAATGGTGGAGTCGCGTTGGAGCAGGAGCTGCTGGGAGGCTATTTATCTCCGTAAGGGGCCTCCCTGCTCCCTGCATCCCAGGGGTTAGGGTGCCCAGAAATCACTGGCTTCCCTACCTCTGGATAAAGTGTCCCACCCTGCCCCTTTAAGACTTCCAAAAAGCACTGGCCAAAACAAAACGACCACAAAAAAAAAATTTTTTTTTTTTAATTAAAAAAATAAAAAATAAATTGCCGCTCGTTTTTCTTTATTCTCCAGCACCAGCCTCAGGCCTCTGCTCACCGGTCTTGCTGCCCTGTTTCCCTAGTATCAGGGTCCCTATGCCTTTAAGACTTCCAAAAAGCGCTCGCCTAAACAAAACAGCAAAAAAAAAAAAAAAAAAAAATTGGTCGCTGGCTTTTCTTATGTCCTCCGGTGCCCAGCCTCCGGTGCCTGCTCACTGTTCTTTCTGCCCTGTTTCCTTAGCATCCAGGGCCCCCTTGGCACGTACTGTGTCTGCACTCTGGCCCGGATGGCGGGGGCTGGGTGTTCGGTAGTCCTGTGCTCTGTCTCCCTCCCGCTCTGCCTGCTCTTCTCCCGCAGGGAGCTGGGGGGAGGGGTGCTCCGGTCCCGCAGGGCCGGGGCTTGTATCTTACCCCCTTTACGAGGCACTGGGTTCTCGCAGGTGTCGATGTGGTCAGGATGTTGTCCTGTGTCCTCTGGTCTTTATTTTAGGAAGAGTTGTCTTTGTTATATTTTCATAGATATATGTGGTTTTGGGAGGACATTTCCGCTGCTCTACTCACGCCGTCGTCCTGGCTCCCTCCCAAGATATTTTTGCCTATGTTTTTTTCTTGGAGTTTTATGGTTTCATGACTTACATTCAGATCTTTGATCCATTTTGAATTTACTTTTGTGTGTGGGGTTAGACAATGATCCAGTTTTCATTCTCTTACATGTAGCTGTCCAGTTTTGCCAACATCAGGTGTTGAATAGGCTGTCATTCCCCATTGTATACCCATGGCTCCTTTATCATATATTAATTGATCATATATATTTGGGTTAATATCTGGACTCTATTCTGTTTCACTGGTCTGTGGGTCTGTTCCTGTGCCAGTACCAAATTGTCTTGATTACTCTGGCTTTGTAGTAGAGCTTGAAGTTGGGAAGTGAGATCCCCCTGCCTTATTTTCCTTCTCAGGATTGCTTTGGCTATTTGGGATCTTTTGTGGTTCCATATGAATTTTAGAACTATTTGTTCCAGTTCATTGAAGAATGCTGTTGGTATTTTGATAGGGATTGCATTGAATCTGTAGATTGCTTTAGGCAGGATGGCCATTTTGACAATGTTAATTTTTCCTAGCCAAGAGGATGGGATGAATTTCCATTTGTTAGTAACCTCTTTAATTTCTCTTAAGAGTGTCTTATAGTTTTCAGGGTAAAATTCTTTCACTTCCTTGGTTAGGTTTATTCCTAGGTATTTTATTCTTTTTGATGCAATTGTGAATAGAATTGTTTCCCTGATTTCTCTTTTTGTTAGCTCATCATTAGTGTATAAGAAAGTGACAGAGTTCTGTGTATTAATTTTGTATCCTGCAACTTTGCTGAATTCAGATATTAGTTCTAGTAGTTTTGGAGTGGAGTCTTTAGGTTTTTTTATGTACACTATTATGTCATCTGCAAACAGTGACAGTTTGACTTCTTCTTTACCAATCTGGATGCCTTGTATTTCTTTGTTTTGTCTGATTGCTGTGGCTAAGACCTCCAGTACTATGTTGAATAACAGTAGGGAGAGTCGGTATGGGTGTCCCTGTCTTGTTCCTGATCTTAGGTGAAAAGCTTTCAGATTCTCACTGTGAAGTATTATGTTGGCTGTGGGTTTGTCATATATGGCCTTTATTATGTTGAGGTACTTGCCCTCTATACCCATTGTGTTGAGAGTTTTTATCATGAATGGAATGTGAATTTTGTTGACTGCTTTTTCAGCATCTATGGAGATGATCATGTGGTTTTTGTCCTTCTTTTTGTTGATGTGGTGGATGGTGTTGATGGATTTTCGAATGTTTTACCATCCTTGTATCCCTGAGATAAATCCCACTTGATCATTGTGTTTGATCCTCTTGATGTATTTTTGAATTCGGTTTGCTAATATTTTGTTGAGCATTTTTGTATCTATGTTCATCAGGTATATTGGTCTGTAATTGTCTTTTTTGGTGCGGTCTTTGCCTGGTTTTGGTATTCGAGTGATGCTGGCTTCATAGAATGAGTTTGGGAGTATTCCCTCCTCCTCTATTTTTTGAAAAACTTTAAGGAGAATGGGTATTATGTCTTCTCTATATGTCTTATAAAATTTAGCAGTGAATCCATCTGGTCTGGGAGTTTTGCTCTTGGGTAGTTTTTTGATTACCGATTCAATTTCTTTGCTGGTTATTGGTCTGTTTAGATTTTCTGTCTCTTCCTTGTTCAGTCTTGGAAGGTTGTATTTTTCTAGGAAGTTGTCCATTTCTTCTAGGTTTTCCAGCTTGTTAGCATATAGATTCTCATAGTATTCTCTAATAATTCTTTGTATTTCTGTGGAGTCCATCATGATTTTTCCTTTCTCATTTCTGATTCTGTTTATGTGTGTAGATTCTCTTTTTCTCTTAATAAGTCTAGCTAGGGGTTTATCTATTTTGTTCATTTCTCAAAAAAGCAGCTCTTGGTTTCATTAATTTTTTCTATTGTTTTATTCTTCTCAATTTTATTTATTTTTTCTCTCATCTTTATTATGTCTCTCCTTCTGCTGACTTTGGTGCTCATTTATTCTTCATTAATAATTGTGCCTTTAGGCTATTTATTTGGGATTGTTATTCCTTCTTTAAGTAGGCCTGGATTGCTATATACTTTCCTCTTAGAACTGCCTTTGCTGCATCCAACAGAAGTTGGGGCTTTGTGGTGTTGTTGTCATTTGTCTCCATATATTAATTGATCTCTGTTTTTTTGGGTCATTGATCCATCCATTGATTATTTAGGTGCATGTTGTTAAGCCTCCATGTGTTTGTGAGCCTTTTTGTTTTCTTTGTACAATTTATTTCTAGTTTTATACCTTTGTGATCTGAGAAGCTGGTTGATACAATTTAAATCTTTTTGAATTACTGAGGTTCTTTTTGTGGCGTAGTATGTGGTCTATTCTGGAAAATGTTCCATGTGCACTTGAGAAGAATGTGTATCCTGCTGCTTTTGGGTGTAGAGTTCTGTAGGAGTCTGTTAGGTCCGTGCCTCTGTGTCCTTACTTATTTTCTGTCTGGTTTATCTGTTCTTTGGAGTGAGTGGTGTGTTGAAGTCTAACATGAATGCATTGCATTCCATTTCCTCCTTTAATTCTGTTAGTATTTGTTTCACATATATTGGTGCTCCTGTATTGGATGCATATATGTTTATAATGGTTATATCGTCTTGTTGGACTGCTGCCTTTATCATTATGTAATGTCCTTCTTTATCTATTGTAACTTTGTTTTGAAGTCTATGTTGCATAGATACTAGTATTGCAACACCTGCTATTTTCTCCCTATTGTTTGCATGAAATATCTTTTTCCATCCCTTCACTTTTAGTCTGTCTAAATCTTTGGGTTTGAGCTGAGTCCTTTGTAAGCAGCATATAGATGGATCTTGCTTTTTTATCCATTCTATTACTCTGTGTCTTTTGATTGGTACATTCAGTCCATTAACATTTAGGGTGATTATCGATAGATATGTACTTATTGCCACTGCAGGCTTTGGGTCCATGGTTACCAAAGGTTCAAGAGTAGCTTCTTTACTATTGACCATCTGACTTAACTCTCTTATTAAGCTCTTATAAACACAGTCTAATGATTCTTTATTTCTCTCCCTTCTTATTCTTCCTCCTCCATTCTTTATATGTTAGATGTTTTTTTCTGTACTCTTTTGTGTTTCCTTTGACTGTTATTGTGGATAGTTGATTTTCTTTTCTGCCTTTAGTTAGTATTTGGTTGGTCTGCTTTCTTTGCTGTGATTTTATTTTTTCTGGTGACATCTATTTAGCCTTAGAAGTGCTTCCCATCTAGAGCAGTCCTTTGAAAATATCCTGTAGAGGTGGTTTGTGAGAGGCAACTTCCCTCAACTTTTGCTTGTCTGGGAATTGTTTAATCCCTCCTTCATATTTAAATGATAGTCATGCTGGATACAGTATTCTTGGTTCAAGGCCCTTCTGTTTCATTGCATTAAGTATATCATGCCATTGTCTTCTGGCCTGTAAGGTTTCTGTTGAGAAGTCTGATGATAGCCTGATGGGTTTTCCTGTAGGTGAACTTTTTTCTCTCTGTGGCTGCCTTTAATACTCTGTCCTTGTCTTTGATCTTTGCCATTTTTATTATTATATATTTTGGTGTTGTCCTCCTTGGGTCCCTTTTGTTGGGAGATCTGTGGGCTTCCATGGTCTGAGCGACTATTTCCTCCCCCAGTTTGGGGAAGTTTTCAGCAATTAATTCTCCAAAGACACTTTCTATCCATTTTTCTCTCTCTTCTTCTTCTGGTACCCCTATAATACAATTGTTCTGTTTGGATTGGTTGCATAGTTCTCAATATTCTTTCATTCCTGGAGATCATTTTATCTCTCTCTGCCTCACTTTCTCTGTATTCCTGTTCTCTGATTTCTATTCCATTAACAGTCTCTTGCACCTCATCCAGTCTGCTCTTAAGTCCTTCCAGAGATTGTTTCATTTCTGTTATCTCTCTCCTGACTTCATCCCTTAGCTCTTGCATATTTCTCTTCAAGTCCATCAGCATGGTTATGACCTTTATTTTGAGTTCTTTTTCAGGAAGATTTGTTATATCTATCTCTCCAGGCCCTCTCTCTGGGTTTGTCTGAGCGATTCTTGTCTGGACCAGATTCTTCTGCCTTTTTATGGCGATGAAGGTGGTTCTAGGCAGGTGGCGCATGTGTCAGCTGGGAGAATGAAGTCCTTTCCTGCTTGCTTGTCACCTTGCCCTTCTCCACTGCCTGTGTCGGTTACCTGCACACAGGGAGCAGTCTCTGGGTTAATTTCCTGAGCTGCTGTGGGTGGGACAGCCCTCGGTTAGCCAAGAGTCCTACAGTGAGTGGCAGATGCATAGGGTGTGTTCTCCTATGAGAACAGTGCCCCTTCGGCCTTCCAGACCTTGCTCCGGCTTCCTCTTTCTGTGCCGGACAGCTGCACACTGGGACTATACTCTGTGGTTGCTGTGGGTGGGGTTGCTCTCCGGCTGCTCCACTGCTGTGGCAGGTCAGCTGGTTTGCTTGCAGCGCCGGCCTGGGGGAACAAATTGTAGGCTTCTTATCGCCATGAGGGGCTTCGGGGCTAGGTTACCTCCCAGGGGTGTTGGGGCACCTGAAGTTCCTTAAGATTCCCAGGCTGCTGGGTCGAGTGTGCCAGGACTATTCCATCCAGCTGTTAAGCCCCTGTCCCTTTAAGACTTTCAAAAAGCACTGCTTTTCTTTTGTCCCAGGGGAGCCAGCTGTGGGGACCCGCTCACAGTCTCCATCTCGGATTTTACTTTTCCGTTTCTCTAATATCCAGTACCCCATGCCATGTGTGTCTGTGCTCCCAGTGCAGATTACTAGGGCTGGTTATTTAGCAGTCCTGTGCTTCTGCTCCCTCCCCACTCTGATTCTTTTCCTCCTGCTGGTGAGCTGGGGTGGGGGAGGCGCTCTGGTCCCGCTGGGTCATGGCTTTGTATCTTACCCTTTTTGTGAGATTTTGAGTTCTTGCAGATGAAGATGTAGCCTGGCTGTTGTACTGTATCTTCTGGTCTCTCTTTTAGGAATAGTTGTATTTGCTGTATTTTCAAAAATATATATGGTTTTGGGAGGAGATTTCCGCCGCCTTACTCATACCTCCATGTTGTGCCTCCCTCCATGATGCACTCTTTTATTCCCTATCATTTTCCTTTTCCTTTGCTTCCTTCTAGCTACAGTTATCTCCTTATTCTTCCTGTAATGTGCCAGGCACACTCCCACTTAGGGCCTTTGCACTCGCTGCCCCCTCTGAAATACTCTTTACTTAGATTTCTGTACAGTTCCTATTTCCTGTAGGTCTCTCCTCACATGTCAACAGTGAGACTTCCCTTGGCTGCTCTGTAACATTCACGCCCCATCATGGCATTTTCTAGTGCCCCTACCATGCTTTGTTTTTCTCCAGAGCATCTATCACCACCTGATATATTAAATATTTGTATGTTGTCTATCTCCTTAACTGAAATATAAATTCCATGAGCTCAGGGACTTTGCTCTCTGCAGTATCCTTGGCCCCTAGAACAGCACCTGGCACATTGTATCCACTAGGTAATTATGTGTTAATTAAAATGATTGAATGAGAGTTCAGCCAACATCTGCTCCTAATACCAACCAAAATTATTTTCTTATGTATGTATTTGAGGTTTACAGATACACACCATAGCAGAGTGAATTTGTTTCTCTTATGTGAGGACAGTTGGGACATTATTAACTGTTGTCTGTGGCACAGTTACTCCTCCGTGTGGAGCTAATCTCCTCAAACAGAGAAAATAATCTGTTAAATTCTTAACTTCTTAAAGTCAGTGTGATCTCCTAAAGCACTGAGATAACAGAAAAATAGCTTCTACTGAGTTAGGGATAATGTGATGTGGAAGTGATTGGAAAGTTTGGATAAATGGGACTTCTCTTGGAGTCTAATTGTGAGGAAAGAGAATTTCAGTATAGTTAGGTGATTTTCTAAATTTTAGAAAAGCAGATTTAAATTCAAAAACTAAACTTTTTATTGTTTGGCTAAAGAATTTCAAAAGTAAATTTTCTCAAAGGGACTGAAATTTCTAAAAATAGATACTCTAACAACCAAGACAATCCTGATAAAGAACAAAAGTGTGCCTTTTGTTTAAATTTTTAAAGGATATAACAAATGACAAAATAAATGTCATAGTCCTGTAACTTTTTTTAGATTAAACCCAGAATGATCAGAAAATGATGAAGTTCCCAAAGACCGCAAAATTTTTTTTTTTTTACGTTATGTTCAGAGCCAGGAAAAAAAAAAAACAGGAAATGATGGAACCACTGCTTGGGAAAGATGATGTAATGTTAATATGCCACAGAAAGAAGGCAGATCTAATCAACTCCTATTTTGTTTAGTTTTCATCTTTTATGTTAGAACAAATAATGAGGAAACCTACTTTCAGTACTGAAATACTCGGATAAAACTAAAATGCATGGTTCCTGATAAAAATGTGACTCTTTAAAAGCAGAATGCTCCTCTTTACCATATTCTCACAGGGAGAGGCTTAACATTTTTCTGAAAGAGAAATTTCAGTCCCTGCCCTGTTATGGGACTTGTGACCTAGTTGGAACTAGGGTGGGGTGGGATAGGAAGATGGTAATTGTAAAACAGTTAGGGGAATCTCTTTACACAAACACAAGATCAAATGGGAGGATAGACACAGATCTGATAAAGTAGTTTCAAATAAGAGAAAATCCTTGTAGGGAAAGGTTTAATCTGGGAAGGCTTTATGAAGGCAGTAAACCCTGACCTGAGCTTTTGAAACAACCTTTCAATTAGAGGAAAGGGATAGGGAAGCACTTGAATTAGGGATAGTATAGTAAATAAGATAATAGCAACAATAACATTTCTTTTTTTTTTTTTTTTTTTTTTTTAATTGTGCAGCAGCCACCTGTTTACTAACAAACACCTGTTTACATACCATGCAGTTTAATCAAATGTTAACATTTTGCTCTATTTGTGTCAATTCTTTTTTACAAACTAAAACATAGCAGATACATATAGTTGATGCTCCCTCTATATCTCTTCTGAACCTCATTCCCGTATTCCCCAAAGAACACCATCCTGATCTTAGTGTTTATCATTGTAATGCATGCTTTTATAAACATACTACACATATGCATCCATAAACAACATATATTACTGCTTTTTAAGTTTTTAATCTTTGTTTAAATAATTGAGTATGCATTTGTGCCTTGCATTTTTACAGAAATTAAGTTTTTTTAGATTTATTGATGAAGACACATCGATTTAGTTCATTTTTTTTTTTTTTTTTTCCCCTTCATTTTTTTTTTTTTTTTTTTTTTTTTTAGATAATTATTTTTTATTGAAGGGTAGTTGACACACAGTATTACATTACATTAGTTTCAGGTGTACAACACAGTGATTCAACATTTATATACATGATAATTCTAAGTACCAGCTATCACCATACCAAGTTGTTACAATATTTTGACTATATTCCTTATGCTATACATTACATCCCGGTTGCTTATTTATTTTACAATTGGAAGTGTGTACTTTTTCTTGGTTGTTGTTGTTAGGGCATCTCTCATTTTTATTGATCAAATGGTTGTTAACAACAATAAAATTCTGTATAGGGGAGTCAATGCTCAATGCACAATCATTAATCTACCCCAAGCCTAATTTTCGTCAGTCTCCAATCTTCTGAAGCATAACGAACAAGTTCTTACATGGAGAACAAATTCTTACATAGTGAATAAGTTACATGGTGAACAGTACAAGGGCAGTCATCACAGAAACTTTTGGTTTTGCTCATGCATTATGAACTATAAACAGTCAGTTCAAATATGAATACACATTTGATTTTTATACTTGATTTATATGTGGATACCACATTTCTCTCTTTATTATTTTTAATAAGATGCTGAAGTGGTAGGTAGATACAAGATAAAGGTAGAAAACAGAGTTTAGTGTTGTAAGAGAGCAAATGTAGATGATCAGGTGTGTGCCTGTAGACTATGTGTTAATCCAAGCTAGACAAGGGCAATAAAACATCCACATATGCAGAAGATTTCTCTCAGAACAGGGGGGGTGAGGTTCTAAGCCTCACCTCTGTTGATCCCCAATTTCTCACCTGATGACCCCCCAGCGACTGTGCCTGTCTTAGGTTGTTCCTCCCTTGAGGAATCTTACCCGTCTCTGGCTAACCAGTCATCTTCCGGGGCCACACAGGGAAATGTTAAGTTGGTAAGTGAGAGAGAAGCCTTATTGTTTGAAATGGTTAGCTTTTTATTTCTTTGCATATTTATGCCCTGTGGCTTCTATGCCCAGCATTTGTCTTGAGGTATCTTTACCACTTGGAGGAGTTATGATACTCGGTAAATTTGATATGAGGCACGAATTCTATTTAAGAATTCGTTGTAATTAGGAAGGAAGAAGAAAAGCTATAGAAGTAGCAGGCGGGAGAAAACATGGGAAGATTGATTATTTCTTTGACATATCTTCTTGTAGAGTAACTTCAGCATGTATATATTTTAAGCTACTACTTAAATTGCGCACACACATTAACATAATAGGAGTATAGTTACATAACCAAAGCATACCTGTAATTACCAGCCATCTCCAGTGAAACCAAGAAAACCAGTTAGGCACCCTAGGCATTTGTGAAAACTTATCAATGATATGATGGTTATTATCTAACTGAATTTGAATAGTTTGAGAAAAATCAGACAAATTAAAACAACCCATTCCTGGGCACTGTTCACATCCCATATGTTCTTTTAACAGTAAATAGTCTGTAGTTGTAAGATTTTGGAGCGCTACAATTTGCACTTCTCCTAATTCTTGGTTGAGTTCCAACAGTATAGATCCAGTCAAATTTGCTGTTTTACTGTATGCACAGGCCAGCTTAGATATCTCCTTCATTCCCATGGCAAGTCCAGGAGCTGGTGGGATGAGTGCATCTACAGCTGTAGCAGTGCGTGGATCTTTGTTGGGGTTTTTTGATGATCATCTTCTGGCATGAGTCTTCCCGAGAGTGCTGATGTTGGAAGTTCTCTTTCATATCGTTTCTTAGTTCATTTTCGGGGTAGCCAAATTAGGCTTTGATCCTCTGTATAAACACAAACAGACCCTTTGCCTACACTTTTATATGTCCTTTATATTATTGTGTAGAACTCATTAGAGGTCACCACATAGGAACTGCATTTTTTTTTTTTTAATCATTAATCTACACTTACATGACGAATACTTACGAATACTTTGTTTACTAGGCTCTCCCCTATACCAGGTCCCCCCTATATACTCCTTTACAGTCACTGTCCATCAGCGTAGCAACCTGTTGTAGAATCACTACTTGTCTTCTCTGTGTTGTACAGCCCTCCCCTTTCTCCCACCCCGCTATGGATGCTAATCTTAATACCCCCCTACTTCTCCCCCCCTTATCCCTCCCTACCCACCCATCCTCCCCAGTCCCTTTCCCTTTGGTACCTGTTAGTCCATTCTTGAGTTCTGTGATTCTGCTGCTGTTTTGTTCCTTCAGTTTTTCCTTTGTTCTTATATTCCACAGATGAGTGAAATCATTTGGTATTTCTCTTTCTCTGCTTGGCTTGTTTCACTGAGCAAAATACCCTCCAGCTCCATCCATGTTGCTGCAAATGGTTGGATTTGCCCTTTTCTTATGGCTGAGTAGTATTCCATTGTGTATATGTACCACATCTTCTTTATCCATTCATCTATCGATGGACATTTAGGTTGCTTCCAATTCTTGGCTATTGTAAATAGTGCTGCGATAAACATAGGGGTGCACTGATCTTTCTCATACTTGATTGCTGCATTCTTAGGGTAAATTCCTAGGAGTGCAATTCCTGGGTCAAATGGTAAGTCTGTTTTGAGCATTTTGATGTACCTCCATACTGCTTTCCACAATGGTTGAACAAGTTTACATTCCCACCAGCAGTGTAGGAGGGTTCCCCTTTCTCCACAGCCTCGCCAACATTTGTTGTTGTTTGTCTTTTGGATGGCAGCCATCCTTACTGGTGTGAGGTGATACCTCATTGTAGTTTTAATTTGCATTTCTCTGATAATTAGCGATGTGGAGCATCTTTTCATGTGTCTGTTGGCCATCTGTATTTCTTTTTTGGAGAACCGTCTGTTCAGTTCCTTTGCCCATTTTTTAATTGGGTTATTTGTTTTTTGTTTGTTGAGGCGTGTGAGCTCTTTATATATTCTGGACGTCAAGCCTTTATCGGATGTGTCATTTTCAAAGATATTCTCCCATACTGTAGGGTTTCTTTTTGTTCTATTGATGGTGTCTTTTGCTGTACAGAAGCTTTTCAGCTTAATATAGTCCCACTTGTTCATTTTTGCTGTTGTTTTCCTTGCCCGGGGAGATATGTTCAAGAAGAGGTCACTCATGTTTATGTCTAAGAGGTTTGTGCCTATGTTTTCTTCCAAGAGTTTAATGGTTTCATGACTTACATTCAGGTCTTTGATCCATTTTGAGTTTACTTTTGTATATGGGGTTAGACAATGGTCCAGTTTCATTCTCCTACATGTAGCTGTCCAGTTTTGCCAGCACCACCTGTTGAAGAGACTGTCATTTCGCCATTGTATGTCCATGGCTCCTTTATCAAATATTAATTGACCATATATGTCTGGGTTAATGTCTGGATTCTCTAGTCTGTTCCATTGGTCTGTGGCTCTGCTCTTGTGCCAGTACCAAATTGTCTTGATTACTATGGCTTTATAGTAGAGCTTGAAGTTGGGGAGTGAGATCCCTCGTACTTTATTCTTCTTTCTCAGGATTGCTTTGGCTATTCGGGGTCTTTGGTGTTTCCATATGAATTTTTGAATTATTTGTTCCAGTTCATTGAAGAATGTTGCTGGTAGTTTCATAGGGATTGCATCAAATCTGTATATTGCTTTGGGCAGGATGGCCATTTTAATGATATTAATTCTTCCTAGCCACGAGCATGGGATGAGTTTCCATCTGTTAGTGTCCCCTTTAATTTCTCTTAAGAGTGACTTGTAGTTTTCAGAGTATAAGTCTTTCACTTCTTTGGTTAGGTTTATTCCTAGGTATTTTATTTTTTTTGATGCAATTGTGAATGGAGTTGTTTTCCTGATTTCTCTTTCTGTTGGTTCATTGTTAGTATATAGGAAAGCCACAGATTTCTGTGTGTTGATTTTGTATCCTGCAACTTTGCTGTATTCCGATATCAGTTCTAGTAGTTTTGGGGTGGAGTCTTTAGGGTTTTTTATGTACAGTATCATGTCATCTGCAAATAGTGACAGTTTAACTTCTTCTTTACCAATCTGGATTCCTTGTATTTCTTTATTTTGTCTGATTGCCGTGGCTAGGACCTCCAGTACTATGTTAAATAACAGTGGAGAGAGTGGGCATCCCTGTCTAGTTCCCGATCTCAGCGGAAATGCTTTCAGCTTCTCGCTGTTCAATATAATGTTGGTTGTGGGTTTATCATAGATGGCCTTTATTATGTTGAGGTACTTGCCCTCTATTCCCATTTTGCTGAGAGTTTTTATCATGAATGGATGTTGAACTTTGTCAAATGCTTTTTCAGCATCTATGGAGATGATCATGTGGTTTTTGTCTTTCTTTTTGTTGATGTGGTGGATGATATTGATGGACTTTCGAATGTTGTGCCATCCTTGCATCCCTGGGATGAATCCCACTTGGTCATGGTGTATGATTTTTTTTATGTATTTTTGAATTCGGTTTGCTAATATTTTGTTGAGTATTTTTGCATCTACATTCATCAGGGATATTGGTCTGTAGTTTTGTTTTTTGGTGGGGTCTTTGCCTGGTTTTGGTATTAGGGTGATGTTAGCTTCATAGAATGAGTTTGGGAGTATCCCCTCCTCCTCTATTTTTTGGAAAACTCTAAGGAGAATGGGTATTATGTCTTCCCTGTATGTCTGATAAAATTCCGAGGTAAATCCATCTGGCCCGGGGGTTTTGTTCTTGGGTAGTTTTTTGATTACCGCTTCAATTTCGTTGCTGGTAATTGGTCTGTTTAGATTTTCTGTTTCTTTCTGGGTCAGTCTTGGAAGGTTGCATTTTTGTAGGAAGTTGTCCATTTCTCCTAGGTTTCCCAGCTTGTTAGCATATAGGTTTTCATAGTATTCTCTAATAATTCTTTGTATTTCTGTGGGGTCCGTCATGATTTTTCCTTTCTCGTTTCTGATACTGTTGATTTGTGTTGACTCTCTTTTCTTCTTAATAAGTCTGGCTAGAGGCTTATCTATTTTGTTTATTTTCTCGAAGAACCAGCTCTTGGTTTCATTGATTTTTGCTATTGTTTTATTCTTCTCAATTTTATTTATTTCTTCTCTGATCTTTATTATGTCCCTCCTTCTGACCTTAGGCCTCATCTGTTCTTCTTTTTCCAATTTCGATAATTGTGACTTTAGACCATTCATTTGGGATTGCTCTTCCTTTTTTAAATATGCTTGGATTGCTATATACTTTCCTCTTAAGACTGCTTTTGCTGCGTCCCACAGAAGTTGGGGCTTAGTGTTGTTGTTGTCATTTGTTTCCATATATTGCTGGATCTCCATTTTGATTTGGTCATTGATCCATTGATTATTTAGGAGCGTGTTGTTAAGCCTCCATGTGTTTTTGAGCCTCTTTGCTTTCTTTGTACAGTTTATTTCTAGTTTTATGCCTTTGTGGTCTGAAAAGTTGGTTGGTAGGATTTCAATCTTTTGGAATTTTCTGAGGCTCTTTTTGTGGCCTACTATGTGGTCTATTCTGGAGAATGTTCCATGTGCACTTGAGAAGAATGTATATCCTGTTCCTTTTGGATGTAGAGTTCTACAGATGTCTCTTAGGTCCATCTGCTCTACTGTGTTGTTCAGTGCTTCCGTGTCCTTACTCATTTTCTGCCCAGTGGATCTATCCTTTGGGGTGAGTGGTGTGTTGAAGTCTCCTAGAATGAATGCATTGCAGTCTATATCCCCCTTTAGTTCTGTTAGTATTTGTTTCACATATGCTGGTGCTCCTGTGGTTGGGTGCATATATATTTTGAATGGTTATATCCTCTTCTTTGACTGAGCCCTTTATCATTAGGTAGTGTCCTTCTTTATCTCTTGTCACTTTCTTTGTTTTGAAGTCTATTTTATCTGATATTAGTACTGCAACCCCTGCTTTTTTCTCACTGTTGTTTGCTTGACATATGTTGTTCCATCCCTTGAGTTTTAGTCTGTACATGTCTTTGGGTTTGAGGTGAGTTTCTTGTAAGCAGCATATAGATGGGTCTTGCTTTTTTATCCATTCTGTTACTCTGTGTCTTTTGATTGGTGCATTCAACCCATTAACATTTAGGGTGACTATTGAAAGATATGTACTTATTGCCATTGCAGGCTTTAAATTCATGGTTGCCAAAGGTTCAAGGTTAGCCTCTTTAGTACCTTACTGCCTAACTTAGCTCGCTTATTGAGCTGTTATATACACTATCTGGAGATTCTTTTCTTCTCTCCCTTCTTGTTCCTCCTCCTCGATTCTTCATATGTTGGGTGTTTTGTGCTTTGCTCTTTCTAGGATTGCTCCCTTCTAGAGAAGTCCCTGTAAGATGTTCTGTAGAGGTGGTTTGTGGAAAGCAAATTCCCTCAGCTTTTGTTTGTCTGGGAATTGTTTAATCCCACCGTATCATATTTGAATGATAGTCGTGCTGGATACAGTATCCTTGGTTCAAGGCCCTTCTGTTTCATTGTATTAAATATATCATGCCATTCTCTTCTGGCCTGTAGGGTTTCTGTTGAGAAATCTGATGTTAGCCTGATGGGTTTCCCTTTATAGGTGACCTTTTTCCCTCTAACTGCCTTTAAAACTCTTTCCTTGTCCTTGATCTTTGCCATTTTAATTATTATGTGTGTTGGTGTTGTTCTTCTTGGATCCTTTCTGTTGGGGGTTCTGTGTATTTCCGTGGTCTGTTCGATTATTTCCTCCCCCAGTTTGGGGAAGTTTTCAGCAATTATTTCTTCTAAGATATTTCCATCTCTTTTCCTCTCTCTTCTTCTTCTGGGACCCCTATAATATGGATATTGTTCCTTTTGGATTGGTTACACCGTTCTCTTAATATTGTTTCATTCCTGGAGATCCTTTTGTCTCTCTCTATGTCAGCTTCTATGCGTTCCTGTTCTCTGATTTCAATTCCATCAATGGCCTCTTGCATTCTATCCATTCTGCTTATAAACCCTTCCAGAGTTTGTTTCATTTCTGCGATCTCCTTTCTGGCATCTGTGATCTCCCTCCGGACTTCATCCCATTTCTCTTGCGTATTTCTCTGCATCTCTGTCAGCATGTTTATGATTCTTATTTTGAATTCTTTGTCAGGAAGACTGGTTAGGTCTGTCTCCTTCTCTGGTGTTGTCTCTGTGATCTTTGTCGGCCTGTAGCTTTGCCTTTTCATGGTGATAGGAATAGTTTGCAGAGCTGGGACGAGTGATGGCTGGAAGGACTTCCTTTCTTGTTGGTTTGTGGCCTTCCTCTCCTGGGAGAACAGCGACCTCTAGTAGCTTGTGCTGCGCAGCTGAGCGCAGACAGGGCTTCTGCTTCCTGCCCGGCTGCTATGGAGTTAATCTCCGCTGTTGCTGTGGGCGTGGCCTGGCTCGGGCAGCTGCTCCAAAATGGTGGAGTCGCGTTGGAGCAGGAGCGGCTGGGAGGCTATTTATCTCCGTAAGGGGCCTCCCTGCTCCCTGCAGCCCAGGGGTTAGTGTGCCCAGAGATCCCCGGATTCCCTACCTCTGGATAAAGTTTCCCACCCTGCCCCTTTAAGACTTCCAAAAAGCACCGGCCAAAACAAAACAACGACCACAAAAAAAAAGGAAAAACAATTTAAATCAGAAAAAAAAAAAAAGTGGCCGCTCGTTTTTCTTTATTCTCCGGCACCAGCCTCAGGCCTCTGCTCACCGGTCTTGCTGCCCTGTTTCCCTAGTATTGGGGTCCCTGTCCCTTTAAGACTTCCAAAAAGCGCTCGCCAAAACAAAACAGCAAAAAAGCAAAAAAAAAAAAAATGGTCATGCGCTTTTCTTATGTCCTCTGTCGCCCAGCCTCCAGTGCCTGCTCACTGTTCTTGCTGCCCTGTTTTCCCAGTATCGAGGGCCCTGCGCTCTGGCCCAGATGGCTGGGGCTGGGTGTTCGGCAGCCCTGGGCTCCGTCTCCCTCCTGCTCTGCCTATTCTTCTCCTGCTGGGAGCTGGGGGGATGGGCGCTCGGCTCCCGCCGGGCCGGGGCTTGTATCTTACCCCCTTCGCGAGGCGCTGGGTTCTCTCAGGTGCGGATGTGGTCTGGATATTGTCCTGTGTCCTCTGGTCTTTATTCTAGGAAGGGTTGTCTTTGTTATATGTTCATAGATATATGTTGTTTTGGGAGGAGATTCCCGCTGCTCTACTCACGCCGCCATCTTCCGCCCCTTCCACTATTCCCTTCTTATAGTCTGTGAGTCTGCTCCTATTTTGTTCCTTCAGTTTTGCTTCATTGTTATACTCCACAAATGAGGGAAATCATTTGGTATTTGTCTTTCTCTGTCTGACTTATTTCACTGAGCATAATAACCTCTACCTCCATATGTTGTTGCAAATCGTAGGATTTGTTTTCTAATGGCTGAATAATATTCCATTGTGTATATGTACCACCTCTTCTTTATCCATTCATCTACTGATGGATACTTAGGTTGCTTCCGTGTCTTGGCTATTGTAAATAGTGCTGCAATAAACATAGGGGTGCATCTGTCTTTTTGAATCTGAGAAGTTGTATTCTTTGGGTAAATTCCTAGGAGTGGAGTTTCTGGGTCAAATGGTATTTCTATTTTGAGTTTTTTGAGGAACCTCCATATTGCTTTCCACAATGGTTGAACTAATATACATTCCCACCAGCAGTGTACGAGGGTTCCCCTTTCTCCACATCCTCGCCAGCATTTGTTGTTCCTAGTCTTTTCTTTGTTGGCCATCCTAACTGGTGTGAGATATCTCATTGTGGTTTTAGTTTGCATTTCCCTGACAATTAGAGATGTGGAGCATCTTTTCATGTGCCTGTTGGCCATCTGAATTTCTTCTTTGGAGAAGTATCTGTTCATATCCTCCACCCATTTTTTAATAGGGTTGTTTGCTTTTTGGGTGTTGAGGCATGTGAGTTCTTTATGTTTTGGAAGTTAACCCCTTGTCAGTTTATGCCTGCTTTTTACACATGCCAAAAATCTGTAAAATGGAATAGTGGTTCTCTCCTAATAGGAAAGTGGGATTAGTAGGAGTAGTACATAGAGAGTACTTAGCAAAGGTCTTGGCATATAGTAATACTCAATAAATAACTATAATAATTACTAGCAGTTTTGATTCATTAGTAAGGAAAATGACTCAGTGAAAACAGTCCTGAGAAATTTGAATCTGACAGTGGCAGCCAAATTAGAACTAGAGAAGAGAGGCAAGAAGAAAATGGAAAGTTAATGAAAAGTTCTAGGCATCAAGTACTGCCTGTAGGAGAGTAGTATGACTGAGAAGGGAGAGGGAGCCAGTGAATCAGAGAGAGCCTGGAAAGTGATTCTGTAATCAGCCAGAATATAATGATAAATTTATCAGGTGCTTTATATCTTTTTAGAGAATTCTAAGGCCATTGTTGACAACTTGTCATTGGAATTTGTATGTAAAAACCCTTTGCTTGCAACCCAGAGCTTGAGAATGATGGTGGTTCTAATTATGACATCCTGAATACATTAGCAAAGTTTCTTTTTCCCTTCCAGCCACCACACCGTGACCAAATAATATCAGCTTTTTGCATAGTTTCTTGAGATCTAGAATGATCCAAGTACTTTTTTTCTAGGTGAGTCTCTCCTTGAGCAAGGGCTGCTGATTGAAAACCCGTTGTCTGTTTTATTTCAGTGCAAGCCGCTACTGACTCAGTCTGTAGTCTCCAGCAGAGGGAGCAGGAACGAAAAAAGGTAAAAGTAAATCATTTAGATAATGGGCCCTTAACTGCAGACCTTCTATTATCATATTATTAGCAGTTGTTTTTGATAAAAGAAATTCTCCAAATGTTTCCTTTTATGCAGTGATTTAAAAAGATTTAAAAATGGCTAATTTACTGAATATGTGTTGGGGGGTATAAGCACATGGTTGTACCAATTGTTATAATTCAAATTGCAGATCTTTTTTTCCTTTTCAGTGTTTTCATCTTTTCCCTGAAAAGTGGTATTTGTCTCATGGAGGAGACAGAATAAGACTTTTACATGGAACAAAAAATACCCACTAGACTGGAAATACAAATCTTTCCTTTGAGCCTGCAATGTTTAGTATATGGTGTATATTCAAGGAAAGGAAGCATTCATGCCTGTGGATGGGTTATTTAATAAGCAGTTGTAAGAGTGTGTTACTCATTTGCTGGGTAGTAGTTTATTTGAATTATATCTTAACTAAATTTAGATGTGGGAAAATATAAGCATTTAAGTTCCTTTGATAATTTGGTGTTTCCACTTAGAATTTTCAAGAAGTATTTTATAATTTATTGTTGCTCTAAACTAATAAGGACACGCTTATTAAGCAATGTTAACAATAATACTAAGTCATTCTGAATATAATGTCTTTTTGCGTGGATGTGTATCAGTAAGTGATACTCTTTCCATTTCTCTGGAGTGTATTGATCCGTAATAATAGTTCAGATCTGCACTGTATAAGAATATAATGGAATGAGCCTTGCTAGAGTTTAAGCTTCTACACCCTTTGCTCAACCCTAA
Organism: Manis pentadactyla; assembly: GCF_030020395.1. Classification (NCBI taxonomy): domain Eukaryota; kingdom Metazoa; phylum Chordata; class Mammalia; order Pholidota; family Manidae; genus Manis; species Manis pentadactyla. The sequence continues at coordinate 61,014,100 of NC_080034.1, forward strand.
ATGTCAGTATGAAGTTTAAATATTCAACAGTTTGATGAATCAAGCCTTAATGAAAGGACTTGACATTTAAGCCACGTGGGAAGGCTGCTCAAGAGAAGTAGGACCCCAGCAGGCTGGGACAGGAAGCAGGGCCATTGAGCTCATGGATAAAACATCAAGGCAAAGCCACAGGCAGGGACATCTTGTGTCAGTGTGGCGCTTGCAGTGTCCAGAGAACACTGTAAAGGCAGATGAACAGTATTATATAATTTATGTGAAGCAGCTTTGCAAACTATCACTCCAAACGGGAGGCAGCATTTTTCCCCTGCCAGCTCCACCACTGGGGTAACGTGAGTCAGTCACGCTGTGGGGAAGAGCTCTGCTGTGGTCTCGGGGAGTTGGTGAGTACTTGAGAATCTTGCCCATTTATGATTTTCTGAATTAGAAAAATAACTGTCACATTGTTTAAAACAAAAAAGGCATCGAGAAATAATAAAGCCTTTAGAATATTTTAGTCTTAAATACATGTCTTATAGGTAACATGTCAGAAAATGTTACTAAACGATTTTTTTAAATGAAATACTCATTAAAAATTAGTATTTTAGAATACTGAAATGTGTTTCACTAAGAATTGGTATGGGGGTCTATGCAACCTTTGTTCATAAGCAGCCACCCTGATTTTCTTTTTTCAAAATAATTTAATAAAATTAACCAGCTTAGCTGTATTCCTATTATGTTAATGTGTGTGTGCAATTTAATTAGTAGTTTAAAGCCTATACATGCTGAAGTTATTACTCTACAAGAAGATATGTCAAAGAAATAATTAATCTTCCCATGTTTTCTTCCATCTGCTACTTCTATAGCTTTTCTTCTTCCTTCCTAATTACAACCCTTAAATAGAATTCGTGCCTCATATCAAATTTACCGAGTATCATAATTCTCCCAAGTGGTAAAGATACCTCAAGACAAATGCTGGGCATAGAAGCTACAGGGCATAAATATGCAAAGAAGTAAAAAGCTAACCTTTTCAAACAATGTTGCTTCTCTCTCACTTACCAACTTTACATTTCCCTGTATGGCCCCGGAAGATGACTGGTTAGCCAGAGACGGGTAAGGTTCCTCAAGGGAGGAACAACCTAAGACAGGCACAGTCGCAGGGGGGCCATCGGGTGAGAAATTGGGGATCAACAGAGGTGAGGCTTAGAACCTCTCCCCCCCTGTTTTGAGAGAAATCTTCTGCATCCATGGATGTTTTGTTGCCCTTGTCTAGCTTGGATTAATATTTAGTCTATAGGCACACACCTGATCATCTACATTTTCCCTCTTACAGCACTAAACTATGTTTTCTACCTTTATCTTGCATCTACCTACCACTTCAGCATTTTATTAAAAAAATAATAATAATAATAATAAGGGAGAAATGTGGGATTCACATATAAATCAAGTATAAAAATCAAATGAATATTCAAAAAAAAAATTAACCAGCTTAGAGTCACACAAAGATACATTTTTCATACAGAACTCAGAGAAAAGTAAAAATTCTTCATATTCTTTCAGGAGATTAACCTTCAGTCTTTCTCTTTTAGTGCTACTCTAGTTAGCAGATATTTGAAATATGTATCTTTAACGACTTTTTTTTAACTGCTGTATCTGGCTTTTGCCAGAACTTCAATGTGTCAGAGATTTCAGGCTACATATATATATGTGTGTGTATATATATATGAGATATAGAGATTAAGTTTAATTTCTCATTTAGCAAATATTTACAAAGCAAAATTGACCTCTAGCTGCATGTTATAGTCTAACATTAATTGTTGCTCTTGGGCATACTATTGGCTACATTTTTTAATGGCTCTAAGAACAAAGAAGGATGGGAGTAGTAATGGAATAAAACAGACTATTGTCATTAATCATTACTTCTTTTATGTTAAGACAATTTGTGGAATTCTGTGGGAAGTAAATAGTGATAAACGTCATTCATCCAAATCACATTTCCCACAATTGATATCTAAAAGTACATTCACAAGAACAATAAATGCACATTCCCCAGTTATTTGACATATGTCTTAAAAACTGCCCACTAGTACAAAGGTACATTTTGGGAGTTAGCATAGTGAAATGAAAGTACAACTAGCTTATAAAATTCACTGACTCTTAAAAATATGCCATCAAGGGAGATGAGCTGGTTAATAACTGTCAGTAGTTTAAACTTAGGTCCATATATAAAAGCTCATCAACTTCTGAAGCCATATTCAACCAGACTAGAGATAATGATAAGTAAACATGTCCTTGGATTCATCTTGTCTACAGATATTTATTAGATTTAGTTACACCCCATATGATTTTTTTCATGAGGTCAGTGAGGTAGCGTGGCTTACACTTTGTTCTTGATTGAATTGGAAAATGCAGAATAATAGGTCACTATTTAAAATCATTACTGACAGTTGTTATTCTGACATTTGTTATGGAAGTTAATACTTTCTCATTTGTCCAGTGAGGTGTATGCAAAAATTAATGGCATGTGTATTACTAACAGATGTTCCAAAGGGCCTTTTTAAACCATTGTTGGCTTATTCAGAGTTTTCCCGTAGACCAAGATTTCTCGACCTCTGTAGTATTGACATTTTGGACCCAGGTAGTTCTTCGCTGTGTGCTTTGTAGGACGTTAGTAGCATTGTTGGCCTCTGCCCACCAGATACCAGTAGCATCTCTCCCCTGTGCTGTGACAAATTTCTGGGGGACAAGAGCATCAAAATTGCCTCCCAGTTGAGAATCACGGACATATACTAGTACATGCAAAAATGTGTGTTTTTATTATGCATCCAGAGTTCATTTATAGACCTGGTTGTAGACATAGTTTGGCTTCAGGATTAACTGCTCTTTATTTACATTTATCTGTGATGGGATATATGTGAACCAGTTTATTATTATTTCTTTCTCTGTTGTGGAAAGAGACAAAATTAGTTATAACTAATTATTTTTGGTACACAGTTGTAGCTCAGCAAGAAATTTTCTCTTCATTTTTTTTTCAAGTTCATGTTTTCTGATCTTAGCAAAACAAATGTATCCATTTAAGAATGCAATTGATTTCATTTAGAAACCTCTGAAATTTTTTAAAATCATGGTAAAGTACACATAAAAGCTACCATTTTAATCATTCCTAAGTGTGCAATTCTGTGGTATTAATTAAGTTCACATTGTTCTGCAGCAATGTGTTCTGCAATCTCCACCATCCATTTCTAGAACTTTTTCATCTTCTCCAACTGAAACTCTGTACCCAATAAATACTAACACCCCAATCCCCCCTCCCTTCACCCCAGCAGCCACCATTCTGCTTTCTGTCTTTAGAATTTGACTACTCTAGGTACATATTCTAAATGGAATCATACAATATTTGTCTTTTTGTGATTAGTTTATTTCTTTAATGTGCTGTCTGTAAGGTTCATCTGTGTTGTAATATTTATCAGAATTTTATTCCTTTTTAAGGTTGACTAATACTCCACTGTATGTATACTCTGCATCTGGTATGTCCCTTCATCTCTGGGTGGATACTTGGGTTGCTTCCATCTTTTGGCTGTTGTGAATAACACTGCTATTAACTTGGGTGTACAAATACTTACTAAAATCAGTTTTTTTGGGGTATATACTCAGAAGTGGAATTACTGATTCATATTGTAATTCTTTTGTCAATTTTGTGAGGAAGAGCCATACTGTTTTCCACAGTAGTTGTACCATTTTATATTCCCACCAGCAGTGCACAAGGGTTCTATTTTCTCCACTTCTTGCTAACAATTGTTATGTTCTGTTTCTTTGATAGTAGCCATCCTAATAAGGTGTGCGATGGTATCTCATTTTGTTTTTAATGTGCATTTCCTTAATGGTTAGTGATGTTGAGCATCTTTTCACATGCATATTGGCCTTACATATATCTTCTTTGCAGAAATGTTTGTTTAAGCCCTTTGCCCACTTTTTTAATCAGGTTGGGTTTTTTTTGTTATTGTTACTGTTGAGTTGTAGGAGTTCTTTATATATTTTAGGTATTAACCCCTTACCATATACATGATTTGCAAATATTTTCTCCCATTCTGTGGATTGCCTTTTCACTATTGATAGTGTCCTTTGATACACAGAAATTTTTAATTTTGATGAAGACCAGTTGATATAATTCACTTTTGTTGCCTGTGCTTTTGGTGTCATATCCAAGAAATCCTTGCCAAATCCAATGTCATAAAGCTTCTCTCCTGTTTTCGTCAAAGAATTTTATAGTTTTAGGTTTTACGTTTAGGTCTTTGATCTATTTAGAGTTAGTTTTTGTATATGATGCAAGGTGAGGATCCAATTTCATTTTTTTGCATATGGATATCCAGTTTTTCCAGCATTATTTGTTGAAAAGATTGTCATTTCGCTTTTGAATGGTCGCACCCTTATCAAATATCATTTGACCGTATATACAAAGGTTTATTTCTGAGTTCTCTGTTCCATGCTGTTGGTCTATATATCTGTCTATATGCCAGCACTACGGAGTTTTGATTACAATAGCTTGTGGTAAGTTATGAAATCAGATAATGTGTTTTTTTAAATGTGGGTTTTTTTATTATTCAGATAGGGTGAGGGCAGCAGATCAGGGAATGATTCATGGAAAGATAGTTTGTTCCTCACAGTTTCCAAGAGGAGGGGACATGCCATTCCACTCAGGACCATATGGGGAAGCATCAGGATTAGTCAGGAGGCAGAGTCAGAGGGGAAAACATGGACAGGAGTTTTTGTTGTAGTTGCCTCAGGAAGGAACATGCGAGGCAGGGTAATAAGCAGGCTTAGGATGGACTAGTTGGAATAATTTCAGCAGGCTCTTGGGGCCTAGCAGCTGTCTCTAGTTGTCTGGTACCTGGCCCGGGGTAATTAAGGCAGGTGGGCAGTAGCCCATAATATGAGAGACCAGTGAAGAAAGTTGTTTGGCATTTGGGCTCTGGATTGTATATAAAAGGTACACTCACAGGAGGGTCATTTACTATGTCTAGGAATAGGCGAGCCGTGGGAAGGACAATCTTTCCAGAGTCAGCAAGGCCCCAGATTTCAAAGCATCAGAAACACATGGTTATAGAGTGTGAGCCCCCCAACTTTGTTCTTTTTCAAGGTTGGTTTTGGCTGTTTGGTGTCACTTGAGATTTCATATGGATTTTAGGATGGATTCTCCTAATTCTGCAGAAAGCATCATTGGGATTTTAAGAGATTTCATAGAATCTGTAGATCACTTTGGATAGTACTGACATATTAATATTAAGGCTTCTAACCCATGAACATGCGATGTCTTTCCTTTGATTTGTATCGTTAATTTCTTTCATCATTGTTTTTTAATTTTCAGTTTACAAGTTTTTTGCCAACTCGGTTAAATTTATTACTAAGTATTTTATTCTTTTTGATGCTATTGCAAATGTAATTGTTGTCTTAATTTCCTTTTTGGATTGTTCATTTCTAGTGTATAGAAACATAACTGGTTTTTGAGTGTTCATTTTGTATCCTGCAAATTTACTGAATTTATTAGTTCTAGACTTTTTTTGTGTGGAGTCTTAGGGTTTCTACTTATAAGATCATTTGTGACCATAGATCATTTTGTTTCTTCGTTTTCAATTCGGATGCCTTTTATTTTCTTGCCTAATCGCGCTGGCTGGATTTCCAATATTATGTTGAGTAGACGTGACAAAAGCATGATCTTTGTCTTGTTCCTGTTGGAGTTTTTCATCATTGGGTGTGATATTAGATGTGAGTTTTCACATACAGTCTTTATTATGTTGAGGTAGTTTCCTTCTATTACTAGTTTGTGGAGTGTTTTTATCATGTAAGGGTGTTGAATTTTGTCAAATATGTTTTCTCTACCAATTGAGATGATAATGTGCTTTTTCCCTTCATTCTGTTGATGTGGTGTATTTAATTTTCATGTTTTTGAACTATCCTTATATTCCAGGAACAAATTCCACTTGATTATGGCAAATGTTCCTTTTAATATGCTGTTGAATTCAGTTTGCTAGTATTTGGTTGAAGATTTTTTTATCAGTATTCATCACGTGTATTAGTCTGCATTTCTCATCTTTTAGTGTCTTTGGCTTTGGTATCAACACAGTGCTCGCCTCATAGAATGAGCTGGGATGTCTTCCCTCCTCTTCAATTTTTTGGGAGAGTTGAGAAGGATTAGTGTTAATTCTTTTCTAAATGTTTGGTAGAATTCACCAGTAAAGTCACCTGGTCCTTTTGTGATTTTTAATACTACATGTTTTCATATGATGTCTTAGTAGGAAAAACAAAAACTAGCCCTAAGTTAATTATATTTTTGTTTTTAAAGTTAGTATGAGACCCACATACAAATTCCTAAGTAACCACAATGTGTGCTTCTAGACTCTTTTCTGCATATACAAGCATATTCAGTCAGTTTTCCTAAAGCTCCTATTACTTTTGAAATTGGAATGTAAAATTCTTGTTTTTGTCATCTTTTAAAACATTGCCAATCCTGAGAGATGATAATGTAACATATTTGGCTTAAACAACATTATATAGTAAAAATGAGCAAAAAACTGGGTTTTTACTCAATTCTACCCCATTCTTGCTGCGTGACCTTGGAAGGGTGTGGATTGGGGTAGTGTACTTACCATATTTGACACCTAGAATAGATCAGTTTTTAACACTACCCTAGAATCATTTTTAATAATAATTCTGATGTTAAGGAGTAATGATGAAGGGGAAAAAATAGTGTTTTTCTTTAACTTCATGTACATAACCATAAAATTAAAAACTTTAAGAAAAGTACTGTAACCAAAGAGGAAAAAAAGATTAATAATTTGAAGTACTTTTTTTAAAAAAAAGAAAAGCCTTATATCTACATATTGGTCTTTCATAGTAACAATAATAATATGGTTTGTTTTTGATCCTTATGCACATTTGTTAATGACATCATCAAATTTGATCTTTGCCTATTAAAATTAAATAAATAGTATAGACAGATTTATCAATTTATCTTGACTCATAGTTGACTAAATATAATTTTTATTATAATTTTGAGAAATTTATCCCACATGAAGCAACAGAAATACAGTTCGGTGAAATTTCAAACATAAGCATAAATTTAGAAGAAATTCATAAAAATCAAATTTAACAATAAATCCCAGAAATTGAAATGCTCTTATCTTTGGAAACTATTCTAGTGGCTCACAATGCCTTAAAGTATAAAAATTTTAAGTACAAATAAAAACATATACAAATTTAAGTACCAAAAATTCTAATGTACACTGATAGATTTGAACTAATTCAGGCTGTATTTCTGCAGTTGCTCTACTATCATTGTTTAAATGCAAGGATATTTAATTACCCAACATTTGGAAGGGCTAAACTTCAAAAGAAAGCTACAGTGATTCTGAACTATTAGGAATTTGCTTTTGAAATGAACACTTGTAGCTGATCACCTTTATAACTGGGAGTCCTCTAAACTAACTTAAATCTAGAATACATAGTTTGCTGAAAGATACAATAATAAAAATGTATTAATTTGAAACATATATTATTAAAATTCAGTAGTAACTTCAGCAATTGTTTAGCACTTAGACTAAAGAAGGATTTTTGGTTTAAGAGTACTTGATCACAGACAGTGTTCTATATGGCCAGTTCCTGGTGATGGAAACAGTCTTTGAGTTGTTAGCTCTTTCAGTTGTTAGTACTGATTTAAATTCTGTGCAGTTAGTTTACCCCTTTATTGTTTGCACCAGGTTATGTCACTGGTACATATTGTATCTTTATTAAAAAAAAGAAATCTGCAGATCATATGTAATATGACTTCATTTGTTGTTATTAAAGAAATATGTTTGTATAAACATAGGAAAAAAATACGTATGGGAACCCATTCAAACTATTAATAATACTAGGTAAAAGAATACCAGGGAAACTATTTGATATGTATGTGGGGGAAACTTTAACTTCCCCTTATACTTGTATGAATCGGTTTGAATATAACTATAGTGAGCTATATCATTGTTTTATAAATGTATTTTAATTAGAGGAACCCTTATTTCAGACTAAATCTTACACAGAACCCCATTTATTGAACATGAAAGCGGAATTACTGAGTTGGAAGCAGTGATATGCATGGGTGATGATGGTTAGCTCAGTATTTATATTTTTCCTTATTTAGTTGTAAACAGATTCATTAATATGTTAGGCTAAATCTTTGGATTTTATAACTTCCTCATGTATGAACTAGGATGCCTGCTAATGTTAGAATGGCTTCAGTGGAACTGAAGTATTGTGACCCTCCATTAAGAGGTGGAATCTTTGCTGCTTCAGATTAAGCAACAGTTCGGCCCCTTGGCATTCTGTTCTAGTGAAAGTTGTAGCTGGCTAAACTCTTATTTCCTTACATTTTTAATATACCCTAAGATACAGATACACCCTAAGATAACCTTTACTCCCGTTGGCTTAGAATACTTTTTAACTTTCTCCTAGGTGATATGCAAGATACAGTTAATTTGGGATTTTTCTGACATATACAATAAAACCTCATCTAGTCATCTTAGAAAATGAATTGTTCCACCTAGCCAGCTAGGTTTACCACAAAGCCGATATTTTTATCTTATCTAAGCACAGTACTTTTATAACTTAAAAAATTTTGAATGGAAATCTTTAAAAACATATTCCAGACTTTTCTGGCTTTTTCAAAAATTTATGAAGTATTACAGGATGGTTTTCTTCATGTGTTAGGAATTACTGAGAATATTTAATTTTACATTATGGTGAATATGGTGATGTTTTTAGAGAATTAGAAAGAAGGCGTGTTTCTCTATTCCAAGTACCTTCTTCACATACTGGTTTTCAGTTTTTGTATCTGTCTTCTCCTTTACTTGAGGGCTGGTGCCTGTCATTTTTTACTATCTCATCTTTTTTTTCTAATTTGTAATTTTTAATATGACACAGTTTTAGAAACCAGTTAACTAATAACGTGATTAGAATTATGTGTAGAGTAAGATAGATTCAAAGTCAGAAGGGCTTTTCATGAATACTGCAATATTTGTAAATGGATTTTATGATATCTTTTTTTCTTCTAATAGTTTATATGTCTTACCATATAGTTCTCAACTAAGTTTTAGGTAGATGTTATGTCCAGGTAGCTGAGTTTATTTTTATCATTGTCAGTACATGAATGTATAAGCTGATCCTCCTTTCTTACTTTATTAATTGTGAAGAATGCAAGATTGCATAGCACTTATTGTTATTAAAAGGGGGAGACAAAGAAACGATAGATAAGGTAGAGTAACTTCAAGAACTTCATGATAAGAAAGCAAGGGTATATTTTTAGTTGGGTCAAGGAGTAGTCAGCATTCAAATTTTCACCTGGACTATGAGGCCAAGAAGTGATGTGTCTTATGTAAAAAAGCTACTTGGTTGTATGTATCTTCAGCCATAATATTCCAAAACTACAGATTTGAGATACTATGTCTGGCAACATCTTAAAGTCTTTTCTCATAGCTGAGTGGTAATTGGTGGAATTATCAAGGAGGATTGAATTGAATATGGGAAAGGGAAGGGAAGCTGTTACTTTTATTTGAGTTTCCTGTATTGTTTGAATTGTTTCAAGAATCTATTATTAAAAATATTAAAATTAAAGAACAGAAAACAAATTGGGGAGGATATAAAGTGGTTTGGTCTGCCTTCTAGAAACATTGCTTATGATTTGTATAGTAGTAAATATTATTATTGTATTTTATTAAGCACCACAGGCACTGAGCTAAGAACTTGACATGTATTACCTCTGGTCCTCTTAAATATTATTTATGAATGTCAAGTATTATTTTCCTCATTTTAAAGTTAAAGAAACTTTAACTTGCTCAGAATCACACATCTGCTAACAAGTGAATCGGAATTTGAAGTGAGGTTCATATGCCTCCCAGATCTTCATTTTCCTCCACTGAGCTGCCCCGCACATAGGCGGGCCGCGGACCTGGGGCTGCTGCCTTGTGGGGTATGTTTTAAAAGAATACAAAGAATAATCTGTTAAACAACATCTGAGCATGCATGTTTAGTGTTCTCTGTACTTAATAAAAAGTAATTACATCTAAAGCAAGACACCATCTTGAGAAAATTTATTTGCATTTTTTTCTCTTTTTAATCTGACTATGGCTTTTCTCCTAGACTGTAATAGTTTTTGTAAAAGTTCCATGGAAAGAGTTTAATGAACTCTTAATGTTTAATTCATCTTTTGGAGAATTAAAACCTATAAGGCTTTGGAAAGTAATGTTTTTGAGTTTGTTTAACCTGTTTCCCAAATTTATTGGACCAGCAAACCCTCCCTGTCCCTCTCTCCCTGCCACTGTAATGCCTATTCAGATCTCGAGGGTCTGTGGGACATACTTGAAGGAATGCTTGACTATAACTTAAATTTCAGACTCACGTCAGCCTCTTTTGAAAAGCCTGGTGCTGAGGAGCTTCAGATCAGATTGGAAGCAAGACTTCTTGAAGTAGTTTTGTTTTGTTTTTTGTCTCATGAAAGAGACTTTTAGCTACCTGTGGAAAACTTCCTCTGGGAAGATCTGATTTGTGCTTCGTGACAGAAAAGTCATAGATTCAGAGTCAGAAAGACCTACATTTGAATCTGCAACTTAATACCTGAATACTCTGGAGAAGTAAATTTAGTGTCCTTAAGCATTAATTTCTTCATCTGTAAAATGAGAATACTGTAGTCTTATAATAGGGAATTTTAGAAGTAGATAATGTGCAAAACAGGCAGCACAAATATGCATTTCATAGATACTTAGACTGTGATGGCTTATGTAGCTCTCCATCCTACTTCTCATCATGACCCCGATGGGAGAGAAAATAAGAGCAGCGAGGACCCCAAGGGCGGCACGAAAACAGTTTGCGTCTGCTTCCTGCTGAGCTGTCTTGCTGCTGGCCAGCATCTGGGTTACCAGTGTTTGAGAACACCAGGTGTCCTGTTTTCATTAGCGCACTGGAATTAGTGATGACTTTAAGTGCTTTGTAGGTTTTCATGGTTTTTATCTGCCACAGTTTTTAACAGGACTTAGTCTGTATCAAAACTTAATTTCTAAAGACGTGTGTAGAGTATTTGAGGCAGGGATGTCAAGTTATTTTTCATACTCTTTTTCTATTCAGCTTTTTGTACATCCTCAAAGCTAATTGAAATTATACCAAATTTATGCTTTTTATTTATACGTTGTTTCATCTTTATTGTTGAGGTACTCAAAAAAAACTTTTTCATCCTCATAGAAATATTAAGAAGCATTTAAAGAGGAACTTAGATATTCGGCACAGATACTTTTGTGTCTATTTGCTTTAAGGAATGGAACTGAACTGAAGAGATTTATGGAGCCTCTCTTCCAGTGATAAATATCTATGATTCTTTTTAATGTATCTAAAAAATATTTTCTACAAGTCATGGTTTTAGTTTCTTATCATAATGGTTCTTTTGACATGTGTTCTTTAAACTTGATTTAAAATTTTTATAAAGTTAAATGGAATTTGAAGAGAAATAGAGATAAGAAAATTTACCAGATTGCGTTTGATTTTGTCATTTAAAGATAGTAGATGTTTTTGAAATTTCAGGAACATGATCACCTATCTTCAGTCATAGTAAGAGAAGCTTTGATGTTTCTCATAGGTCATGTTCATTAAAACTAGAATGCAGTTTGTCATTGTGCTGTCAATTGATTGCTATCAGAACCAAATACAACAGGTAAAGGTATGTTTGTCTTTTCTGCATAAAAAGTACTTGTCTGAAAAATATCACATAACTTTCAAATTTTCTTTTCTCAGATTCATAATGACCATTTAATAGCTAGTGAAAAGCAGCATAAACTCCAGTGGGAGGATTTCATGAAAGAACAACACAACAAACAGGCTGAAGTGGATGAAGAACACAGAAAAGCCATGGAGAGGCTTAAAGAACAATATGCCGAGATGGAGAAGGACCTAGCAAAATTTTCAACCTTTTAAGAACTTGATCCACAGTAATGATAAAATAATAAGAAAACATTGACTTCCCCTCTGAAAAACTTCCCACCAAACCATTTAACCTCTGGTTCACACTTAGCAGTATATTCAGTGGCACCCTTACATCAGAAGAAAGACACTTGCACTGGAGTCTTACTTAAATGTTTAATAGAAGAAGAGTGCTACATCTTTCCAGTTTTAAGTGCCTATATGTGATTATTTGAATAGGAAGGAGTAAGAGGAAAAGTGGGATAAATTTACTCTTTGTTAATCAGAATCACTCATCTTTTTTATTGATAATCTCAGAGAGCTGTAAGCATAGACTTAGAAAAATAATTTTATTCATTCTTATACAGGGTTAGTATTAGTTTGTTATTGTGGCTGAGAAGGCAGACACAATGGCTGCCTGTCATAACCTCCTTGGCTATTGGAAGAATATAAAAAGTATTATTCCACGAGTGATGTAGACAAAAAAACAACTGACCTGGAGCAGCGATCGCATTTAAGAGAGGCAGGAGTTTCAGAACTTCATCTCTACAGCAGCCAAGATGGCTGTGTTGGTCTCTGGGCTGCCTGTTGGGAGAGGTTGCAGCGTTTTCAGTGCAGCATAATGCCATGTGTTCCACTGAATGACAAGACACACTTGTTAAGTTTTGTGGCCTTCCAGCACTTAGTATTTTCAGCTTTTAAAACATGTTTAGGAGGAAAAGCTCACCAAAAATATATTTGACATTTAACCTTTCCAAGAACCATAATCTTATCCATAATATTTACCTCATTTTTGTGTCTGTTTTGCTGTGGGTAAACTTTGTAAGATAAATGATGTCTATACATGTTTCAACCTGTTCAATGAGTAATCAGCAAAATCTGCCAAGGAGTCCCTCTGGAACCATATAAAGATTTTGGCTCTGAATAAACCAGAAGTGTTAGCCCACATGGCAAGTTATCCATGTTAAATGTAAATCCTTTTTAGTGTTTAATGTCTGTTCTCATAAGCAGGTGTATTATGATGAAATATGTACCAATTCTGTCATCGCTGTGATCTTTAAAAATCTGTGTTTAACAGTCTTATTGAGGAACTAAGTTGACTTTTTATTTGCCATAAACCAAGCAAAATTAAATGCAGTGATTTCAAGAGATTTATGGCAAATGAATTTTTTTTTATGGCAAATGAATTTGAGGTATGGATAAATCTTTCAAATATTTTTATTGCTCTTCAGTAAAGAAGGGCACAAGGAAGAAAATTCCCAACTCCCTCGTGTTATCTCAGTGTTGCTACTGCAGACAAGCAACAATGCTTGCTTGTGCAAATTTATGGCTTACTGTCAAAGCTGCATTCTTGGCTGTATGTTGAAAATGTGATTAAAATTAATAGAGGAGATGAAATAAGTATTTGAGATTTCTTTCAATAACATTGAACTTCTGCCAACTTTCTCTGTCTGCTACTGTAGGCTTGACAGGTTCATCAATCATCCTCTGGTACCTGGCTAAAAAGAGCACTTGCTGACACTAAGGCATGTTGGAATTTTCTTAATTCTCTTTCAGTGGATGGAAAAAAAAAATACTTCCAAAAATAGCCCACACATGAGAAGGGAGGAGAACCGTAAATGAAAATTCCCTTTGTACTGCAGGCAGTTTTTGGAATGCTATTAATTGCCAATGCACCATTGAACAAATGCAGTCGCCAAGAAATCAGGACTGAGTCTTTGAGAGATAATGTACTTTGAAGCGTGGTTACTCAGCTTGTGCAGCAAAGGTTTCAGATAGTGTTTGTTCATCTTGTATGAATAATATGTTACCATATAAATTTGTATATATTATATAAGGATCTGAGAGGCTTCTTAAGCCAAAATGAATTGATGTGCTTTTGGGCTTTAAACATTAAGATACTAAATTTTCTTTATAACTTTGTTAAGCTTTCCTCTTAGTATTTTTAGTACACTTTAGAACACTGTCACTTAGGTTTCCCAGTTTACAAATCAGTTTTGATAGGTAATTATTTACAATTTACATATAAATATTGACTTTAGTAATTACATAATTTATAAATTTTTTGCTGTTTATGTTGTTGAGCAGAGATAAATGGGTTCTGTGTGGCTCATAGGATTATTTTTTAATGGCCAAATTAAATAACATTCTGTCATATAAAACATGGTAGCACAATATTTTCAAGTTCTGAGTATTTTCTATTTTTATGATTTTATGACTTTTTTTTCATTTCTTAACGTAATTTTCAAATTCTGTTCTTACTGTTAACTTCTGCTTTAATTGGATTGTGGTCAGAGAATAGGTTATATAAGACTGATAAGGTGAAATTTGTTGAGATTGCTTTATGAGCTGAAGTATAAAGTAGTGTCTGTTTTTTTAAGTATTTCATTAGTACTTGAAAGTATGCGTATTTTCCAGTTGTTGGCTGTCCATTAGGACAAACTTGTTCACTTGTGTTGTTCAAATTGTCAGTTTTAATGTTGTTTTCCTTCTACTTGATATCTCAGATTCTGAGATGTGTTGAAATTTCCTATACTAGTGGATTTTCTAATTCTCCCTGTATTTCTGTCAATTTTGTTTTATACATTTTGAACCTTTGTTGTTAGTTACATCTAAGTTTAGGCATTTTAATCTTCCAAATTAAGAATTTAATCTTTTATTTATAGTCATAGTCTCTATTTCTAATAAATGCTTTTATGTCATTTTGATTTAAAATTTAGTTTTGTGGGTTTTTTTTTTAATTTACATAGTTTTAAAAATTAATAGGCTGCCCTAGCTGGCTAGTGTTGAATGTATATATTTATCCTTCTTTTGTACTTTTCTGGTATATTTTAGATATGCCTCTTGAAAGAAAATTGTAACTAGATAATTCCATTATTCACTCTTTTTCTTTTCTGTAAATGTATTAAATGTGCTTATTTTATGCTCTGAATATGGTAATCGCAATTTTTTTTTTATGGATCTGAACCTACAGTTTGTTGTTTTGTCTGAAACAATAAGTTTATGGTGACTTGTTTTCTATATGATCAGTGATTTTTTAATTGTGAGTTCATACTCCTCTAAACTTTATTTTGGGGAATTTTTTTTTGTGTGTGTGTGTGTGAAAATATATACCTGCAGAGAAATAGGGTTTTTCTTTTTCTAGCACACTGGTCTATTTCTTGTGTCATTACTGGCCCTCTACCACTTGAAAGTCAATTTCACCTTGGCCTTCCTGCCTCTCCCTCCCCTGTCCTTCAGGGCATGCATGCACATGTGCACACACATTTATGCACACGTAGTGTGAATTTCATCCTTAAACATGTGAGTGTTGGACTGTGAAAAGGCATTCCCAGAGGAGATCTGCCACCTTCACAGCTCTCCTCAGAGTTTAGAAGAAAGGAAGATGTACATGTTTTCTAGTTCACTTGCTAAGAGTGCTTCCCTCTGGGGGTGCAACAACCCTATTTTTCATCCAGCTCAGCCCCTATTATGAACTGAATTGTGTTCCCCCGCAAATTCATATGATGAAGCCCTAACCCCCAGTGTGCCTGTATTTGGAGATGGAGCCTTTAGGGAGGTAATTAAAGTTAAATGAGAGCATAAGGGTGGGGCCCTAATCCCGTAGTAGTGTCCTTATAGGAAGAGGAAGAGAAGACAGAGCTCTCTCTCTCCACCTGTGCACAGGAAAAGGTCATATGAGGACACAACTAAAAGGCAGCCATCTGTAAGCCAGGAGGAGAGGCCCCACCAGAAATGGAATTCTCTAGCACCTTGATCGTTGGACTTCTTTTAGTTTTCTACAATTGTGAGAAAATAAGTTTCTTTTGCTTAAGCTACGCTGTCTGTGGTATTTTGTTATGGCAGCCAAAGCAAATTAATAGAGCCCCAGACCATGTGATTCCTGTCCCTCGTGTAGTCATAGCTATTTAATACTGAGATCCTTCTAGGACAAAGGGATGAGGAGATGCCTTTAGGCAAATTACCAGTGTAAGACGTAAATGTCACTTCCTAATCTCTCTTGAGTTATTTTCATTAATTTGCCATGAACCCAGCCATAAGTGAAATATATTGTTAAATTTTTTTCTAGCACTTTTGTTGTTCAGTACCTACTGAGGTTTTTCTATACAGAAATGGCATGTTAGATAAGTATATGTTTATTTTATTATGTTAAAGTTTCCCCCAAAAAGAACATGTCCGTATTCTGATATAAAAGATGATGCCTTTTCTTTTGACTGTTGTGTCAAATACTTTCTATTTGATTACCTTTTACTATCGGAACTAATTTGATTGTTTCTATTGAATTCTTTGTTTTTACTATTCAGGAGCTAATGAAAGCAAATAAAAGAACTGTAGTCTGTTTTGAACCTGTGTAGCTTTTATCTGAATACTTCATTTTGGATTACCTTTTTCTGACACAACTGTGGTTTGTGAAAAGGTCCCAGGTCCCTATTATGGATGTGTGGATAGAGGTACTAGATGTGTGGTATTAAACCCAAAGTGCCATGAAAATCCGGAGGAGTCACAAATGCCTCCAAGATACGTTGTGAATTCTCTTCTCTGTCCCTGTAACACACAGGCTTTCTATTTGAACAGTGCCGTTTACTTACTGAACTATTTTCTAATGTACATGTATTTTGATGTATTGCGTTCTGGTTGCCATTGCAAATTAAAAGATAGAGGGTTTTATTACTTTGGATTTAGCATAATGACTGCATTTCCTGAAACTATACCCTAGAGGCTCTTTTTTTTCTCCATTTGGGGCTATGAGTCCATAATCTCAAGATGAAAAATAACAGGAAAATATTTTAAATATTAATTCAGTCAAAATATTTGAAGCTACCATTATATAAAATATGTTTTCAGGTGTATGTTTATAGTCCTTCAGGAAAGTTTTGTAATTACATCATTAGTTTTCAACTCCAATAAGCATGAATATTAACATTTTACTGACTTAGTGAAACTCAGGGTCATACAGTGAATGGAGGGTTGAAATCACTCATATCACTTACTGCTCTTCTTTAATATTTTCAGTTTAAAATTTTAACTACTTAAAGGTGCATTCTTGTGACTGGTTTGGGAACATTAAAGTAGTATTTCCTCTGGATATTTTCATATTTATGTTCCATAAAGGAGAAAAGAAACAGATTTTCAAATGTGATGTACTACACAGCAATAAATTAAAAAGTACACAAACATTTGGTCCTCACAAAAATTCAAGATTCAGATTATCTCTGAAGAAATAGTCAAAACTTATTTAAGGTAAGTAAACATAATGCTTACATTTGTATGATGCAGCTTATAGTTTACAGTTTATATTGTACTTTTAAGTGCCTTATATGTAATTTTATCTTGCTTCATCCTTATAACCAAGATGTACTCTGTTCTTTTAGAGAAAGAGTAAACAGTAGAAATTCAGGGAATGCAATGTTTACTTACCTAATGTATCAGCCATGGTGAGATAGATAAACAATACTTTTACTTTTTTTTAAGTCCTTAAATGATACCATGAAAATCCTTACTAAGGATATATCCCCAAGTTTTTCTTTACCATTAGAGAGTCTTTTGAAAAGAACACTTCATGTACTACAACCATTAATACAGGACTCTGTGAGATTTCAGTGTTCTAAAATGTTCTGAATTCTTAGAAGTATTTAGTACTGTGTCACAATTCACTGAATGGTCAGGCTGTACCACAGGATAGAATATGACATGAGTGCAGCCAAGGTTAAAAGGTAGATTAAGTGCCGCCCACGAAGAGACCAATGCATGATTTGAGGTTGCTGAGAACAGTCAACATGCACACCAGGCTCAAGGGGGAGAGACGGGCACAAGACCCAGCCCCTTGCAGTGCATCTGCCCTCACGGCCAGTGGATCCAGTCTCCAG
Organism: Manis pentadactyla; assembly: GCF_030020395.1. NCBI lineage: Eukaryota > Metazoa > Chordata > Mammalia > Pholidota > Manidae > Manis > Manis pentadactyla. The sequence goes on from NC_080034.1 coordinate 61,031,919, forward strand.
CCAACATAGTCAGTACTATACCTAAAAATTGAACTAAATGCAGGATATGTGATTTCCATTATTCCTTAGAAGTAATTGTTTCCCCTCCTTAAACTTAAAAAAGAAAATCAAGTTTGGTTGAGTCCAGGTGGGCATGGAAAAGTTAACCTCCACAGCAGATATCACCATTTCTGAGTGAAAAATGTGACCATAAGAGAAGTCAATGTCATCTGCAAATAGAGACAGTTTCATTTCTATGATACAAAATCAATATACAAAAATCAGTTGTTTTTATACACTAATAACAAAAGTTAAGGAAGAAATTAAGAAACAATCCCATTTAGAAATGCATCAAAAGGAATAAAATGGCTAGGAATAAGTTTAACCAAAAAGGTGAAAGATTTCTGCACTGAAAACCATGTGATATTGGTGAAAGAACTTGAAGACACAAATAAATGGAAGATATTCCATGTTCGAGAATTGGAAGAATTACTATTTTTTGTATCCATACTATCCAAAGTGATTCACAGATTCAGTGCAATATCTATCAAAATTACAATGGCCATTTTCACAGAAATGAAACAATCCTAAAATTAGTATGGAACCACAACAGATCCCAAATAACCACAGCAATCGTCATGAAGAACAAGGCTAGAGGCATCACACTTCCTGATTTCAAAGTATATTACAAAGCTATAGTAATGAAAAACAGTATGGTATTGGTGTAAAACATAGAGTCCAGAAATAAATACACACATACATTGTCAATTTATATCAGGGTGCCACCAATATACAGTGGGGAAATTACAGTCTCTTTAATTGGTGGTGCTGGGAAAATGACAGTTGCATGCAAGAGAATGAAACTGGAGTACTGTCTTACACCATACACAAAAATTTACTCAAAATGAGCTAAAGAATGTAAGACCTAAAACCACAAAGCTCCTAGGAGAAAACATAGTCAGTAAGCTCCTTGACATTGGTTTTGGTGATGATTTTTTGGATTTGACACCAAAAGCAAAAGTGGGACTATATCAAATGCAAAAGCTTCTGCAAATCAACAAAATGAAGGGAAATCTATGGAGTGGGAGAAAGTAAATCATATATCTGAAAAGGATTTAATATCCAACGAATGTGAAGAGCTCATATGACTCAATAGCATAAAAACAAGATCTATTAAAAAATGCAGAGAACTTGAATAGACATTTTTCTAAAGAAGTTGTACAGATGTCCCGCAGGTACATGAAAAGATACATTACTAATCATCAAGGAAATGCAAATCAAAACCACAAAGAGGTATCACCTCACACCTGTTAGAATGGCTACCATTAAAGAAAGACAAGAAATATTGGCAAGGAATGTGGAGGAAAGGGAACCCTTGTACGCTGTTGGGAATGTAAACTGGTGCGGCCACCATGGAAAACAGTATGGAGGTTCCTCAAAAAATTAAAAACAAAGCTACCATATGATCCAGCAATTCTGCCTTTGTGTATATATCCAAAGTAACCGATAGCACTATCCAGAAGAGAGATCTCCACCCCCATATTCATCACACCATTACTTACAAAAGCCAAGCTATGGAAACAAGTTTGCATCAACAATTGAATAAATAAAATGTAAAAAAAAAAAAAAATATATATATATATATATATATATACACACACACACACACACACACAGTACATATATAAATGTACAATATAGTATTAGTCATGAGAACGAAAATGTGTCATTTGGGACATGGATGGATCTAGGGAGTATTATAAGTGACAAATTAGAGAAAGACAAAATACTGTATGATCGCACATGTAGAATCTACAAAAAAACTAAACTCACAGAAAAAGAGAACACTGGTGGCCAGAGGTAGGGGGTGGAGAGTGGGGGAAATGGGTGACAGTGGTCAGAAGGTACAAACTTCCAGTTATAAGATTAATACGTTCTGGGATGTAATGGACAGCATGGAATGTAAGAAGAAAAAAAATGTATACCTTAAACTAATACAACGTTATATGCCAATTATACCTCAAAACTGGGAGAAAAAGATATTTGAAAATTGCTAAGAGAGTATGAGGTTAGCTAGTTGTATTTAAAAGTTGAACACACAAATGTAAAACTTAATTCTTGACTTTTATGAATTACCCAGATTACTGAAATTTCAGTTCTTCAAAGAAAATATTCTGTAGATGTTTTTAAGGTTTAATATAATGCTGCTTTCCCTTAAAATAGAATTTGTAGATAATCTGAAAAGAAAGCCTCCGTTAAATCACTTTTTAAAACTTTATGCACAGTTGGTCCTTGTACAACATGGGGATTAGGGAAACCAACCCCCCGACCCCTGCGGTAGAAACTCTGTGTTTAGCTTTTCACTCACTAAAAACTTAACTCCTAAATTAGCCTACTCTTGACCGGAAGTCTCACCAATAATATAAACAGTCAATTAGCTCATATTTGTATGTTATATGTACTGTATACTGTAGTCTGACAGTAAAGGAAGCCAGAGAAAATAAAATGTTTTTTCAAATTGTCACAAATCTTCAAAAACTTTTCCAGTATACTTACTGCAAAAAGTCTGTGCATAAGTGACCCTGTGAAGTTCCAACCTGTGTTGTTCAAGGGTCAGTTGTGCTTTGAAATGCTTAAGCAGGTTTTTTTGGAAATGTATCACCTTTTTAAAGGAAACAATTCATAAAGTTACAGTGAGGTCATTGTCCCAAAATAAAGAAAAATCCTATGTGGTCAGTTGTATAATACATAAATTTGTTTTAAAACTTAACTATACATCTATTTAAATGGCAGCAATACTTAATTTTACTAAGAATAATTTCGATGCTGAAGAAATCTTTTACTTGGAATCTAAAATTTGTAGGTAAAACCAGCAGGTGTCACTGTGGTAACAGATTTTTTTCCCCCCCTCTTTCTAAGCAGATATGTGTAGACAGGTACCTCCCATGTATGAACAAAGATGTGTAAGATGATGAATTTAAGTCATATCGCCGAACAAAAATACCAAAATGTAGAAAAGTATGTGCAACATCCCTGGAGAGTTGTTAGTATTTTGAGAATTGTATTTCTTCCTAACTTTTTTCATGTCTCAAAACATATTCTTTCATTATATATTTGATGTGAGGGTTTTATTAGCAGTAAAATCTGGTGATGGTTTGGACTTTATACTGAAGTATAGAATAGTGTACAAATCATTAGGTTGCAGCTTATGTCCCCAAAATCAAATCAAGAAACAGAGCAATCTTAGTAATGTTTTTAAATGAATTTTTTAAGTTTTGGTCCTTTTCTCCAAATTAAAGCGATTATAATTTCTAAATTTCTAGAGACAAAAACATGGTAACTGGTGGAAAATAATAGGACTTAAAGAGCTCGTTGTCGGGGTTTTTTTTTTTCCACCTAGAGTGGAAACCAAAGTAGAATTTAATAATCATTTATTCATTAAATATCATGCTGTGTCTAGATTCTGTTCCGAGATGAATACAGTTAGTTAAATCTGTTTTAAAGGAATTTATAATCAAGTTGTGCACATGTTAATAATAAAATAGGAAAACTAAGACCATATTATGTAATATGATATCAAAGACCATTACATACCAGGCAAGCAGTTTATGATTAAAATAAAATTCCACGTTGAAACTATCTTTGTGACTTGTAATCAGAATTGTTCTTAATAAACATAAAATTTCAGTGGGATTTAGAGAATGAAAAGGATGACAAAATTATTTCTGGTTCATTTTACTTCAAGTAAGCATTAATGAGCACGTATGTTCTGGCCATTTGTATTCCTAGATAATACTAGAGATAATAAGTGAATAAAACGTGGTTTCTGCCCTTGTTTATCAAGAACACAATTCAAATGATTATTTGTGGACTCCCTGATGTTTAGAACAGTAGTAGATAATACAAAGTTGAAAACTGCACCAGTTTGAGAGTCGAAAGACCTAGATTTTAGTCTTGCTTCTGTCACTGAATTTATACAGGAACTTAATCACTTCACTTAGAAAATTTTCACATCATTTGCAACTTTAATAATTTGTGCTTATTCTTTAGGTAATGAAACCATTAGAGTAAGTGGCATGATGAAAGTTACAGGAAGGTTATTCTGTGGATGCAGATACATGACTGATAGAGGAAATTACTATCCTGTCCATGGCTTTTTGAGAATGTAGCTGAAAATAGCAATTCCTAGTCTAGACAGGGCAGGGGTAAAGATGAAGATTGTGGTTTGGAATTTCAGATAGTGGGAGTTAATAGCCATATATAGATATGTCATATGTACTGTTTGTATTACTTAGGACAACTGCTAGCTCAGCTTCAGATTTTGATAGCCCAAGTTAATGAAGTGTTTGCTTTGAGAACACCATCACTACAAATTAGGGGAGTAAAATACATTAAGGGTTCTTCTCCTCACCTTTTAGAACTAATGCTTTTATGCAATTTACTGAGAAAATGCTCTTGGGTTTTATTATGCAGTTTTCTTTTCCAGAAGACTAAATGGTTCAGGACAAAGAATGTGTTTTATACTATTTTATATCCCATGCTTGGAACATGTGCTATATATTAAAAAAGGAAAATTCTCCCCATCTTGTAGGGCTAGTCATGAGTTTGGTTAAGGAAGACTTTTAATTCTTGCTATTTACTTTGCATTTGTGTTTTACAGGGACTGAATATGAAGAAATACATAAGGACACCTAATGATATGTTTTTTAGTCTATCATCACCTAACATATTTGCTGTTTCCCTCAGGAAAGCTTTTTAAGAATAACTACATACTGCATAAGTAGAAACCTGAATCTTAACCTTGTTGAAAAAACACACACATACACAATTACTCCCAATTAACATTTTTTTTTTCCTAAAAATTGAGGTCATCTGTTTGGAACTTGGAATGAGTCTCCAAATAGGAACAATGATGTAAATAGTAAGTGGTCTCTTAGGTAACCCACACAGACTCATATGTCTGAAAATATTACAGGACTGTGGTAATATTTTGTATTGCTGTTAAGCTAGTCATCAGCCACTATATTTAATCCTTTGTTTGTTTGTTTGTTTGGAGAAATGTATCCAGAGTTTCAGTTAGTGAGACATGGCATGTCACCTTCTTGCTGTGACTCTGAGAGTAACGTTGGTGCCCGGTAGGAACAGGGCAGCGGATCCCTCAGTCCTAAAGGGAGGTGTCTACAGTTGAGGCCAAATCCTTCTTTGTCCCCAGGCCCACCTCCTGGTCTACTTCCTTTTCTGTTGTTACACTGTCTCAAAGCAGAAAATTCTCCATCTCACTTCTAAGTTTCACAGTTTCTCTTGTCTGGTGATGAAGAGATCTTGAAGTTTTTAATGACTTGTTGAGAATGAAGTAGATGAGAGAAGAAAAGCACCTTTGCCCCGCCCCACCTCTCACATTTTAGAACATAGTTAGGCGACCATGGTAGTTCTTTAAACCCACCTCTGGATAAAGATGACTCCGTTTCCATATTCCGTGAGCTTCCATACATTTTGTCCTTGCTTCTCCAAGTGTGGGCTGTTCTGTGAGGTCGCCGCCTGCAGGCTTCTGCTGGGGGAATGACAAGTGGCTATAGGGAGCAGCCCCCAGGGGTTTATTTTCGGCCTTTCTTACCCAAACTAGTGCTGCCATGACCGACCTGGGTTACCATGAAGTGAGTTACAGGGTGTGGAGGTCCCATGGTGTCTACAATAATTATTTAAAATAATAAACACAAAACACTTATCCTATCTTCTGTATATATACGTGCATATCTCCTGTATCGATCTCAGGTTAATTGTTTTACAATCTCATGTAGGTGTCTTACCAAGGACATAATAAAACTACTTGAGTTCTGGGATGCATGGGCATTACCAATGTTAATAACCTGAGAAAGTGGTGATTCGGTTACATGTGAAATCCTCTCATCTCCCTTTTTCCCCTCCCATCACATCTGGGCTTTCAGAAGTCTAGGCACACTTGACAGCACTCCTAGTTGGAATGGGTCACAGGTAACTTCTGCCACATGGAGGCAGTCAGGGAGTAATCTTTGTGGAGTGTCAGAGCCAGGAGTGAATGAGTTACATTTTGTAACCAGATTATCTAGTTATATTTTACTTTGTGGCTGTTTGCATTTTGTGACTCGCAAATCCTTGGTGAAATCTTGTTTAAATGTTCCAGCATGACCTTGGCTGTGTGAGGGAATTAAGGAAGGAACTGTTGTCTGTTGCATCCAATATGTGGTGGTGATAGGGAGTGATCACCCAGGAAAATGTGTGAATTGTGCCTGTGATGTCTTATTCTATGCAGGCGGAGTTTTCATCTTAAATATCCCCCTAGGAGCTTGTAGATTTGATTTCAGTAAAGAAAAAGGCAAGTTCCCTTTCAGGTGTTTGTTGGAGAAAGGAAATCTCAGGACTGTGGCAGAAGTCAGAGGCAATACTGTAGTTGCTGTAGCCAACAGACTGGCCAAGCCAAGTCTGGATGCCCATTTCTATGCCCCCTCATGTCCTAAACAAAGCCAACGTTAATTAAATGTGTCCTGAAGAGAAATGCATGTTTCAAATGCATGATTATATACTTATAAGCAGTTAATTTCTTTTTTCAGTTTTAGAGAAGATGAAATAAAAATTCAGAGATTATGCAAAAGAATTAATTTAACATATTTCAGATGTGTTGTGACTGTCACCTAAACCCAAGTCTCCCTCTTTGGGCTTCACTTTTACCCTTTAGTTACTGCTCTGTTTATCTGCTCACCTTTGTAGCAAAATGTCTGGAAAGAGCGGCAGATGTTTGCCGCTGCTCTACTTGCCTTACCTTGTTATTCTGCTTTGAGCCCTTTCCAGCCTGACTTTCAGTAACACTCCTCCCCTGAAACCCATCATGTCAAGGTTCCAGCAGCCTCCCCCAAGCCAAACCCAGTGACTGGTCCTGAGTTCATATTTTTCTACGTCAGCAGTTGACACAGATGATGACTCCCTTCTCCTAGAAATGCTTTCCTCACTTGGCTTTCTGATGGTCCTATATCCTGGTTTGCTTTCTGTCTTTCTGGGTATTCCTCTGCTTTCCAGCCACCAATTGTTGACAATGTGTCAGAGTCAGACTTGCAACCTGTTACCTTCCCTACAGCCAGTCCCATGACTTTATCAACTCCCCAGTTTATATCTCCAACCCTGACTTTTACCCTCACACACCCGAGAATTTGTCAGATGAGCATCTCCATTTAGATACCTAAAAGGTATCAAACTGCAGTGTCTAAACAGAACCCTTGGTGCCCCTTCCTCCCAAATCTGCAGCCCCCAGGAGGTTTTCCCCATCCCAGTATACAGCATCACTGTTTATCCAACTGCTTGGAACAAAAGCTAGACATTGGGCTTGATCCTTCCCTCACACCCCACATCAATCCGTCAGTCAGCCAGGTTGGCTCTCCCTTCATAAACATCCCAGATCTGACTGCCAGTTCTTACCAGCTCCGCTGCTGCGGCACTAGCCTGACACTGTCCTCTCCCACTCAGTAAAATCCACCCTCCTTGGCATAGCCCAAGAGGTCCTGTCTATGTCACATTTCATCTCCCACCCCTCTGTAACTTGCTTAATTTTATCTAACCATGCTGGCTGGCTTGCTGATCTTCAGACACACCTGAGCTCATTTCCACTCGGGAGTCCTGCCTGACATGCTATTCCCCTAGAGCCTGTTGGCTCTCTCACTTCCTCTAGCTCTCTGTTCAAAGGTTACATTCTCAGAAAGACCTTCGCTGACCACTCAGTCTAAAACAGCACCCTCACATTTATATTTAATGTCTCCCCTACTATAATATACGCTCCATGAGGGCAGGAACCCTGTCCATCTTATCCATCTGTATTCCCAGTGCCTGGCATATGGGACTTGTTGATTGGATGGATGGGTGGGTGAGTGGGTGGGTAGATGGATGGATGGATGGGTGGGTGGGTGGGTGGATGGATGGACGGATGGACGGATGGGTGGATGGATGGATGGACGGATGGACGGATGGGTGGATGGATGGATATGCTGTAGTATGGCACTCTTTTCACCTGTATTACTTTACATTGATGTTTTTGAGTTTAATATGAAAGAACAGGTACTTCTTAATATCTTAATTCTTTACTCATAATGGATTTTTTAAAAGCATTTAAAGATAATAAATACATCCTTAAACTTTTGAATGACAGTGCTAAGCATAGCTATTTCATAGTAACAGTTCCTTCTTTATTGGAGTATCCTATCATATAGCAATATGACATACTATTCAAGGGAAAAATTAATCCTCTCTGCAGCAACTATTGGCAACTAATATTGAATCATAAAAGATCTAACAAAAAATCTTCAGTACTTCTCAGTTCATTAACAAACCACCCAAATAACCTCTATAAAGAGGGATATGACCATTGTCATAACTGATCATAACTGAATCAGACAGAAGTGCCTGAGAACCATGAGAGATGAGAGAGCCGAGGGATTAAGGGTTCACTATGAGTTCAAATTCACCTCTGCTGCTTATTAACTGAGTGATCATGGGCAGGTTGCCTAACCCCTCTGTGCCTGGGTTTCCTCATCTCTAAAATAGGGGTGGTAAAACTATCAAAACTTACCTCGTAACTTTGTTTTGAGGATTAATTGAGTTAACTAAGTAATATATTTAAAACTTAGCCTGACATTTAAGTGCTATATTAAGATTTGCTTTTATAACAATTTTATCATCATCATCATCATCATCATCATCGATTCTAGATGTCCATTTGGGAATTTGCTCTTTGTAATCCATCCATAAAAAGGTTGATAGGTTAGGATCATAAGTAGTTTAAGTTCCCCTTGGAGCACTTAGCTGGGTTAGGCTACTTTCTATGATCTTGAAGTACATATTAAAGCCAAAGAAATACTACTTTTGTAAGTCCTTAGATGGCACACCCATACAGCTGGTACCACAAATGATGTCACATTTCAGGAAGATCAGCTAATATATTCCATGGAATCAAAGGTACTTCTCAGGATGAAACGTGTTTTACTTCTAGTACTCAGGCTGGTCTTTGATTCAGCCCCAAATTAAAGAAAAATCTAGCCTTTCAAATAGGTCTCTGCTGAATCCATTTTGACAGTACTTAATTTACTGAAGTTGTGTATTACCACATTTAGTAATTTTGGTGAAATTTCTCATTTCTCAAAACAAGTTTTGCTTACATCCTTTCAAAAGAATTTTATTGGTATGTGGTAGGTTGTCTGGGGCCAGCCTCTTATCTAGAGACCAGATTCAGAACGTCTGAGTTCAGTGAAGTGACTTAGACGGCATACTTTTGTTTTGTTTCATAAGCATGTACAAGTCTTGCTGAAACAGTGCTACCCCCATCTAGGAACAATGCCGCACACATCATTTCCTGAAATAATAGAGTTGGAAGGCAATTATCTACTCACAAAACAGGCTGAAACAACAGTTCCTGATATTCTTCTCAAATACTTTAACTTCCCAAGGAATCCGGAAAAAATAATTCCATGAGACAGCGTTGTGAATGAAGGTGTGACATTCCAGCTTCCTTCACTGGAATCCAGTGACCAGCAATAATGAATTTCTACCCAGGGAGGCCCTGGCTGGGTGAGTTGTTTGTTTTGGGAACACTGTACTGCCTTATAGCTTCCTGTGGGACGATGGCCTTGGTTTCCTTTCTGTTTGCTTTTGGGAACCATCCCAGAGATTACCTGCAGCTTCTGGAGCTATACTTATTTTATGGCATTGTTTTCCTTTTACTCCTGAAGAGAATTTGGGACTTCTGTTTCAGAATTTCCAGATAAGGAATGTAGACTTTCTAGAAAGAATGAATATCCATTTTCATCAAAACATGTTTTTGAGTAGTTTGAGAGCCTTAACCCCTGGCTCCTTTAATTTGAGTGTGGGTTGGTATTCATAATAAGAGCTGTCTTCTCTGTGATCCTTAACAAACTGGGCATCACCAAGGTAGTTTAGTAATGATATTGGCAAAAAATAGAAATTAGGAAGATTTCTAATATTTAGACATTGCCTTCTGGAATTCTCATCTGAAGGAGAAGTGGCACAATAAATTATTTCTTCAGCAATGCACACAAAGGTTTTCTTCTTCATGTCCTAAGAAAAAACTGGGGACAGTCATCTGGATGTTGAGCCTGTACTATGCTAACTGTAGACCTATTTGGAAATTTCCAGAAGATTGTTTCAGATTTCATCTGAGTATTTGACTTTGTGTTGACATATCTTCCCTACTAAATAAAAGTTATAAAATATTGTGTGTGTCACAGGGAGTGACATTTAGCAGAATGAAGAGAAACTCGAGATGCTGTAACATTATTTCGGGAGGTTGTATAAGCTGTCTCTGGATGTTTTTCACAGAAGGGTAGACTATTTCCAGTCCGACTTGCTTGGGTATTCATAAATCTTCTCCCTGTCTGAAAATGTAGGTAGTGATATAGTGTCTCTTCACTCTGATGTAGCAGAATCAAATTGTTTGACATCTTCTGTAGTGAAATACATAACTTTCAGAAGTGTAATGTGAAATTTGTGTTTAAAATTGTTTAGTTCTGATTATATGGGAAATTGATGAATTTTTTTGGAAATAGTGGAAATAGCTGTATTGGGATATTCTTCCTTTAAGATGTCTTTCCATTTCCCTGGGCCCTTACTTACTGGGCTGAACGGCAGGTGTGGATGGCAGCCTTCTTCCGGCGCCTGACAGCCACGTGAACACAGTAAGGGATTCCTTACCACTTGGCATTGTCTCCTTTGATTCCCACTGACTCTTTTCCAGCCAAGACACCCAAATTGAAAACTGTAGATGGAAATGGGTCAGTTTGTTCCTTAAAAAGGTAAAATTAAGAACATCTAAAGACTTCATGACAAAAGCTAAAAGCAAAAGTAGGGCTTGTGCCACCATGAAGTTGTGAGTAGACAGTAGACCATGTGTGGTTCTGGAGGTTGTGGGTAAGGTGGTCTTTCTGGCTAGAAGAGGGCCAGACATAGGTCTTGGCACTTTGTTCCTTCTGTGGACTGTGCCGGGGCTGGGTGTCAGTGGTCTGAGGTGTAGGTTAAGAACGTACAGAGAATGAACTGTCTGGGGCCTTAAATGACTTGTCTTTGTTGTTTGGGCTCTAGTTTATATCTGTGGAACCATTTTTGGCTTCTTGTCTTGGCTCACTCCCAGAATTGGCTTAACACAATAGCCAGCCAATTCTATAAATTCCAGTTACCTTAATAGTCTTTATAAGTACCTCAGAGGGAAATCACCAGCTATGAAAAATCAACACATCTATGAAGGGCTTGCATCCTAATGACTGCCATCTATATTTAAAGATGCATTTTCTAGTGTCAACATTATTTCCCTGGTAATACAACAGTTCAGTAAAATAGAGTATAGCTTTTTAAATACCAAGAGTTTGTTAGCCTTCAACACTGGGCACATCACAGGTTGTAAACAAAGTAGGAAAGTTAAACTAGAGATCCCTGTTTTCTGTTCATTGTTACCCATGCTGCATAAATGATAGATTATGATGCTGCATTTACCGTAATAACTTTTAATAAGCATTTTAAATATAGAATGACATTTTTCTAAAGCAAGATCTATCTTAGATTGCAGCCATGTGTGCCTTACTAACCCAGTCAGCATTTATCTAGTTCTTATGATGTACTTTGCAAAGTGCAGGGGAGGTAAATGAAGTTTCGTACATGGTTATTGCCTATAAAAAGACTTTAGGTGAAGACGCATTGGAAACTTAAATGAAAGAGCTGGAGTACAACGTGAAACTAAATTTTAGAATTCTTGGATTGTGCAGGAGGAAGAAATCACTGTAGGCTGAAATTGTTTGTTTTGTCTCCCAAGGAGGCTTCATGGAAGAGGCAGGATTCAAAAGACGAGGGGAATGTCATTGGACAGAAAAGAAAAGAAGCAGAACCATTTATGGAGACTTTTTTTGAATGCCAGACTCTTTGCTGGTAGCTTCATATACATAATCTCATTAATCCAGTCGAGTAGACATTTATATCCCTGTTTACACATGAGAATATTAAGGAATGGAGAGATTAAGTGCTTGCTCAAGCTTATACAAATAGTGAGTTACTAATAAGTGATGGTTAAGATTATTGGCTCTGAATTCCAGGCAGTTTTGGATCTGAATCTCAGCTCCTCTACTGACTAGCTATGCTTAATTTGTGTTTCAGTTTTTTTCACCTATGAATTGGTGAAAATAATAAAAGCTACCTCATAGGCTTAATATGATGGATAAACTATTTAATGAGACAAAGAATTTAACACTGTTCCTAATGTACTAGAACCAGTCAATAAATGTTTTAAAAATATAGTTTGATTGAGATTCATACCTACATCTTGTCTGACTCTGAAGTCTACACTATTTGTATTATATTACACTGCAGGTAGAAAATTCCATACAAGAGAGTAAGAACAAACATTTTATCTGCTAAAAAAAAAAAAAAAATGAAGCCCCCTTCATGCCTGAAGTAGGGTTGGATTGATGAAATAATGAAAAAGTGATCGTATAAATCAGATGCAAGCTAATTAATGAGTAGCCAGGCAGAGGGCCTGAGACTACACACCATAGGGTCCAGGAAGCCAGCGGGATCCTGGACCGAGAACGGCACGATGAGCACGTTGCTGTAAGCGGTGCATGTGGACAGGGTCGGGGTGCTGGAAGTCTACTTGGGAAGCTGCCAAGTAAAGCGGGAGGTGATGTGGTCCTGCACTGGCGGGATGGCGGGAAGTCCACAGGAAGGACACGTGTGGGAGGATGCCCGTGCTGGCGGCGCCACCTCGCGGAGCCGACCGCACTACCGGCTCTCGGTTCGGCAGTGGCGCCCAGTAGACCCTGCCCTGTTACTGATCACCGCTGCCGCAGTTTCTCCACCACGGGCCCTAAGCTACCCAGGCTGCAGTCAGCTTTAAATTAACTAAAAATGATTCTGTCCTGATTAAAAGAAAAAGTCAATACTTTTTATTTTAGATAAATCACCAAGTAAATTGAATGAGAAAAACAAGTGTATTGGAGATTCTCTCAAGGTCCAATTATTCAGTTCAGCAAGTTTCACATGCTGTTTTGATGCCTACCTATAATCTATTAACAATTTAGTAAATTAACTACATGTCTCAAATCAGCTTCTCATTTCTAATTTATATCCTGTTTTATATATTTTCACTCAGTGACATATGTCTGGTTTGAAAACAGTAATGCCCCATCTGCTTTCTTAGCCATATAGACCAGGAGTTATGTCCCTAGGTCTTATTACTACACAGGTTAATATCTGAAGATAAAACAAAAAAAAACAAAAAAACAAGTGACATGTATTAGCTGAATGGTTCCTGATCAAATCCTTTGTTTATTAAACTAAAAGCTCTCATCTTACAGGTATTGCTACCCTATCAAAGAAGCCTGAGTCTAGCAAATTATTAATAATTATTGGATGTATAGCAAGTAGCTGGAATTAAAACATACAAGCATTGTAATAATCATAGTAATAATCATATCATTAATTAGGAGAGTATATCACAATGATCAAGAACATGGAATTAGAGCCAGACAGGGGGGCAAGTCCTGACCATACTCTCACTAGCTGAGCAAACAGCGTAATAAACTTACTCTCCTCTCACTGTCCTCAGCTTCCCTGTTTGGCTGCTGTGAGGGCCATATGGGATAATGCCTGTGCATAACAGTATCTGGACTTTTAAAATGCTCTGTAAATGTTAGTACCTAAAGTTGGTCATGTATTATAGTTTACCAAAAATAAAATCTTGCTCACATATTTATTTGAACATGTCAGTCCTATAAAATAGGTAGTAGAGGTGTTACTCTCCTCACTGATGATAGAACTGAATTTCAAAGAGAGATTAAGTCACTCAACAGAAGGTAATTAGTGGCAAATCCAGGACTCGAAATCTGGTGCTCTTTCCTCTACATCTTACAGTTGCACATATCAGAAACAAAGGAGCCCTGACTTTCTTGAATTTAAGAGTAGGTCCCTGACAGCAGTAGTTTCCAAGTGCCTGTCCAGACAGTGATAATACATGAGAGAGTTTTCCTGTCTCCTGTATTCAGATTCTCTAGCTAGATGGTGAAATGAGAAGATGAAGGTCAGTGTAGTGAGTTTTAAATAGAGTTAGATTTATTCAGCTTAAAAGACTGCCTTTTCCTCTAAGGTTGTATCTTTCCTACTTTTTGATGTTTAGATATTCTTATAAAATGATGACAGAACATAGTAAGTTTTTTTTAAAATAACATCTCTATTTGATGTAACTTTGGGCCACAAAATCACATTGGGCCACAAATTTTGTTTTAGGAAGTTTTCCAGTACAAAAATTGAGAATCGCTGTACTAGCATGATTTCATTATTTTATACATTAATAGTTTAAGTTTACAGTGCTACTTAGTTTATCTACATTAAGCTGTAAAATCAGGCACTTGGATTTTTATACAATTTTAGTTTTATCTCTTTCCTTTTTTATTATCCATGTCACTGATTCTTAGCTTTTATTTTACAGAAGTCACAGATTATTTTGAGAATCCGATGGAAACTGCGATTCCTCTCACCACCTCCACCCCTAAAAACTCAAATACTGGTTGGTACAAATTGAACAGTTTACAAACTTGGTGGCTCTGAAGCCGAGGAACCTCTAGGTGGCGCTGGTTGGTTTGCTCATGTAACCCATTTTGGGTTTGTTTTTTTTTCATCTTGTTGCTCTGTTAAGTAAGTCTTATACAGGTGAGATTGGTTTTAAATGAGACTGTATGGACTCAGTGTCAGGATTCAATGTTTATTGGGAGGTCCCTCCACCTTGTGTGATTTTTCAGGTAAAACTGGCATGTAATGGAAGATTGTGAAATGTTAGAATATACTGTGTTGGCAAGGAAGTAGGAAACGAAGACTCATATATAACTGGTGAAAGTATAAATTGATGTTGGAGGGCAATCAGGAAATATCTATCAACATTTAAAATGCACTTGTATTTGTATATTAAGATATGTTCACAAAGATGTTTGTTGGAGCTTTTCATATATGAGCAAACTAATGGAAACAAATGTAGGTCAGCATGGAACTGGCAGATAAATTATGGTGCATTTAAATTAGGATACTAGGGAGCCATGAAAAAGGATGAAGTAGCACTATTTATGACAAAATGGAATGACCTTCAATAGTCATTCTGTATGAAATATTGCTGTATGAAAATGCATCTTTAAAGGAGGAAATACACAGTGGGTTTAGCTATTTCTGGAGTATACACCAGCAGCTGGTAATGATGAGTGCCTTGGAGGTGGGGACTGGGAGCCAAAGGCCTACAGGGGAGAGATACTTACTTTTTCTATTTATTATAGTCCCTAAGTATTTTGAATTAGGTCCTTGTATTACTTAATTTTTTAAAAAGCTAGTTCAAAAAAAGAATTTTTAAATTAGTATGCAATATGAGAAAAAGAGGTTAGAGGATATTTAGATTAAATTGCCTAAATGGAAGGGGATAATGCAAAATGAGGTCTTTTCCTTTTGCCTTGTTCTCTAAAGTGAGAACAAGCGGACACCCGATGGAATTGAGAACTGGTAAATCAATAATTCAAAGGAAATAACTTTTCACCCAGCATGTGGCAGGTCTAAGGAATTTACCACCACAGGCAGTCATAGAGTCAAATATTGTGGCTGGATTTTTTTATGTGGAAGTCTGGTCACTTATGTCCAGTCATAACATTTGTAGTTATGCAAGTTAAGATAAGAATAATCAAATGTGATGGTGCAGGATGTAAGCTGATCATTACAAAGGAAGGAATTTCTCCCCAGCCTCCCTACTTTTTTGGCTTCTTCCCGTGCCTCAGAATAACATTACACAATTAGCTGGGTCCACTGTGAAGAATTGACGGGACTTCCTCTGAATCATTAGGTATTATCCACGGCCAAGGGAAGGATTCCAGACCGGCCAGGGCCGCAAAGCTCATAACTCTTTTTGCACCCAGAGCGATGGCCCCCTCAGTTCAGAGTTAAGCGCTTTGGCAGGACAACCCTCCTGCTGCTGCGCACTCCTGCCATTCTCAGAAAGAGCAAATTCAAAGGGAAATAATGGGTTTCAGTTCTTCTCCTGCAGAGCTGGCGATCTCGTATAAACAACAAACCCTAGATTATGAAGGGAGGGACAGAACAGATATTCAGGAAATAATTCATGCTTCTTTCTCTTTCTCTTTCCTTCTTGGGCCCCACCTAGTAATGAATCCCTCCACAAGGGAGTAGACAGAAGACCTAAGCTGTTGCGGGTTTGACCTTGTTACTGGTCTCATTTATCCACAGGACTAGAAATTGTGCACCCATTTGCCGCTGTCTTGTGTTTTAAGATCAAGAGTAGAATGTATTGAATTGAGCAAGTAAATGGAGTGTAGAATAGCATAATATGTCAATGTGAGCAAGAGAAGTTGCATTTAACAAAGTTTACCACAGAATGACCATTCTGTCTCATCCGTGTGATCAGGTCAAGGCAAACCTATAAGTGCCTAATTACATGACTAAGAGGACCCTCTTTTTAAAAGGGATCTCTCTCTCTCCCATATTATGGGCTCCAGTAGCAGGTAGACAGGGTATTTGTCATGTGTGCAGGATAAATGTGCTTCCCTTTTCCAGTGTTTTGCTTTGTGGGGCCTTTTCTCTTGGCAGACAGCTGGATGACATGGAGACAGCAGTTAGTGATTCCTGCCCATTTGGTGGCTGGACGGAGGGGCACAGCATCTTGCATATCCCACAGACAAGATTCAAAACAGTTGGTCATCCAAACACCCAAAGCCAAGAGCAAGTTTGTTTCCATTGTTATTGATTTAATTACATGCTAGAAAATTCCAACTGAACTTCTAGAAAAGTCTCTCATTAAATTTGATTATAATTTCTTTTTTTGCTATCCAAACCTACTGGTACCTTCAACCTTTCTAGGGGACCCATTCCATTTCCAGCCTCATTCAATAGAACTTTCTGTGGCGACGGCGATGTTCTGTATCTGTGCTGTCCAGTCAGGGAACCATAGCCACATGTAACTACTGAGCACCTAGAATGTGGCCAGTGTGACTGAGGAACTGAATGTTTAATGTGATTGGAGGTTAACTAACTTGTAAACAGCAATGCCACCTGAGCTTTAGCACATTCTTTACATTCCCAGCCCATTAAACATTAGCATCCCAGCAATTATATAAAAGTGACATAGCCATTTTCTTCTTTCCTGGGTAGAGCACTGGCTCTCTTTTTTGTCATTAAGACTAAAAAGCAATACTAAAATGTCATTTTGCTGTGTTCCCACAGTTTTAGGAAAGATCATGCAGTCCTGTCTCTGCAAAGGCTGCACTTGCCCCTCAGATCCTGTCATGGGACCTGCTCTCGTACCTGAATGGTGACTTCCATGAACAACAGTAGTGAGGCCTCTTTTTCTAAATAGTAAAAATCTAATGTTTGCATAACCAAGAGCACCATGGGGTTCTGAGAGATTCTATCACTAAGCCAAGCAACTTCTTGGCAGCAGGGGCCATGTCTTTTCCCTGTTTCCTTAGTTTAGTTCCCAGAATAACTAGTGCTTCTCAAACGATGAGTTAGTGTGTGAGTGGACAAATTAATACGGCTCAGAATTGATGCTAGCAACCTAACATTGAAGAGATCTTCTTTAAAGCACCAGCAGGTCTCTACTGGCAGATGTTATGGAAATGCACATGCAAGTAGTAATGTTTTGGGCTTAGGGAACAACTGATATAAAAACTCAAAATTACAAACTCATCTATGACTAGTTTGAGTACTGTACAGAATAGATGGTATCCTACATTTATAAAATTTACGAGTCTAGAAACAAATTTCCATTTTCCACATTTTTACTTTTCTTTGAATTTGGTTTTTCTTACAATGTTGTTTTCATCCTTTCCTGGCCTTTCCTTTTCACCTTCATCTGCTTCCCTCTCTGTGTTGAGAGGCATGGCATGGGCAGCGGCCTCCCTTCCACTACTCCTGCCCAGTTTTACCATTATCATAGTCAAATGTATGAAATTACTTTGACACTAAAGCACAGGCCCATTCCTTTTGCAGATAACAAAACAAGAGCCTCACTCTTCTGCTGGAAGATGCTTTCACAGGATAACCTCAGCTTTTCCTAGATCACCTGCTTTCTTCGTTTTTCTCATTAAAGTGACCCATCAGTATTTTCACCTGATCAGCCCATTCCTGCCAGTAAGCCTCTCTTGCAAGTTGTACCTAATGACTTGAGTGTCCGAGTATGTCAAGAACTCTAACCTCATTTCCTCCTTAGTATCAAAACAGACTTGAAATCCCAACTCATATGTAGAAGCTTTTTCAAATAGCAAAACCAGTGTGTTGTCGAAGAAATAACTCAGAGGTCCAGGAAGTGTGATAACTGATTTTAAAATTTTACTTGAGCCACTAGTTGGCTTTATGCCCTTGGATAAATTACTTGACTTGCCTGGGGTCGTTTACTGCTTCTGTAAAATGGGAAGGGAGGAGTCTAGGGGGCCCAAACAATCCCTCCACACTAAAATGTGAAGGATTGAGGCATGCCATTTGCTCCCTACCATACTGTCAAAGCCCGTGATAATGATACATTCTCTGTCAAATAGTGCTGCACATATATTCTGTAATGGATTAGATATAATTTTATACTTAATTTATATGAACTGAATTATGTGCACTACTATGCTGTCAGCACACTACCAAGAATGGATGATTGTTTAATATGTGATGGTAATAAAAACATTTATAGTAGAAATTTACTTCTGGAAATGTAGTGTGGATGGCAGAGTAGTCAATTTAGATAAACTCTCCTGAACAAATTATTTTTAAAAAACTGGTTGAATACATAGAGTGCTAACAGGTTGTGAATAATTATAGTGCCACGATCTAGGAAAAGGAAGAATTACAGAGAAGTGAGTGTCTGGGCCCAGCATTTCCTTAAAGACCTCTGCCTGTTCCTTAAGTGGTAACTGAGAGACTACAAAGCTGAGCAGAGTTTGTGGCAAACTCATAGAAAACCAAAGACTGAGTTTGGGGTCTGTCATGGCAGCAGGCTGATATACCACAAAAACTCAGGATTGGAATGGCTACCCCATAGCAATAAGGGTGGATGGAAACAGACCAATCCACGTAGACACTGCACCTCACCTATGTACCACCTCAATCCCCGTTTGAATTAATGTGATTGAAGTTGCTAGTGTCCCTAAGTACCTGCTGAGAACAATCTTATATTCTTCTTTGGAGGACTATAACATCATCCTAGGAACATAATATCACACTTAAATTCTCTCTATAATTTCTCATATATAATGTCCATAACTCAAAAACAATCATGCACATGGGAGTTACGACAGTGTGATGAAATACCAAGAGAAACAATGAATGATAGAGATGGACCCATAGGGGATCTAGATAATTATATAGACTTTAAAATAACCGAGTAATATGTTTAAGAAAATAAGATAGGATTTATAGCAGATTAGATACAGCTGAAGCAAGAACCAGGGGGGTGAAAGAAAAGTCTTAAGAAAATATCCAGGATGAAGTATGGAAAATAAAAGTTTAGAAAATACAGAAAAGAGCAAAAAGGGCGATATAATGAAAAATATAGCATGTGTACTGGGAGCCCCAGAAGGAAAGGAGAGAGAAAAGGAGACAGAGGCAATATTTGAAGAGATGATGGCTGAGAATTTTTCAAAATTGAAGAAAGACATAAAGCCATAGATTACAAAATCATTATATGCACTTCAAACAAGATAAATATAAAGAAAACAATATAGTAAAATCTTACTGAAAAGCAGAGACAAAGAAAAAATCTTTAAGGCAACTAAAAGCAAAGGAAACAGATGATTCTCAAAGCACCCACAATAAGATTGACAGCTAACTTCTTCACAAAAATAATAAAAGACAGAAGAATAAAACCTTGGAGTTTGTAATTCTAAACCTCAAAAAATAACTTTCAAAAATGATAAGAATATGAAGAAAGTTCCAGGTGAAAAATAACTGAAAGAATTCATCACAAGCAGACCTGAAATAAAGAACACCAAGGAGCGTTTTTTAGGCGAAAGAAAAATGACCCTAATTGCTTAGACAGGGAGGAAGAAGAGCAAAGAAATGGGTAATAAATGAGTAAATCCAAATACATGTTATTCTGTATAGAGTGATATTAATGCTATATTTGGGGATTTAAAAATATATAGGTTTTTAAAAATCTCTGCAACAGTCAGGTGGGGTATTAATGAAATTGTTCCAAGGTCCCTTGCATTTAGAAGTAAAAGTGCTAATGATATTGGCTTTTGATATTCAACAATACATGATATTCAAAGAATAATCTGTGCTACTAAAAGAATAGTAGAAGATTGGAAACTGACAAATGAATGGGAAAAAATTATTTTAAAATACTGAGTCTTTTTCAAAGAAGGCAAAAAAGATGAGGGGAAAAAAGACCCAGAACAGGTAAGAGAGCATAAAGCTGATATGAAGATGGTAGGTTTTCAAACAAATTATATTAAGAAATACATTAAATGTATAGTAAAATTCTTTGACTCAAATATAAATATTGATAGCTGAGTTTATTTTAAAAGCCTTATGCTTTTATAAGAAATGCATTAGATTATGAGAACACAGAGTGAAAGCAAATGAATGGAAAAGATATGTTGTAGAAACACCCACCAAAAGAAACCTAGTAACTAAACTAATACCACAGAGAGAACACACCTAGCAAAAGATATTCCAAGAGATAAAGAGAGATGATTCACAATGATAAAACATTTAATTTACCAATAAAGTATAGGAATTTAAATTTGCAATAAATAGCAGTGTCCTCAGTAATTGATAGAAAAAACACTAAAAATCAATAAAATTATAGAAGATTTAAACAAGACAATTAACAAACTTGATCAAATTGGCATAAATAGGACAGGGCACTTAGTGTTACACAATATGCAGAATACATATTATTTTTAAGTACAGAGAAATATTTATGAAAAGTGACCACATGCTGGGTCATAAAGCAAGTTTCAACAAATTTCAATATATTAAGATCATACAGACTATGTTCTGACAACTTAGAATTGAGCTTAAAATTAATAACAAAAATATTCCTAGAAATAGCTCAAATATAGCAGCAAATTAAACCTAAAAAAAGTAGAAAGAATGAATAAATAGATGAGAGGAACTAATAAAGTAGAAAAATATAGATCAAGAGGGCCTTTAAGGCCAAAAGTTGTTTATTTGAAAAGGCTATTAAAATTTATAAATTAATAAACCCTTGGTGAGACTGATCAGGACAAAACACAATGTTCCTCCTGGGCTGTTGGCTGAGGGCCTTGGTTCCTCAGTGGCTGTTGGTCAGAGCCTCACTCAGTTCTTCACCCTGTGGGCCTCTCCATAGGACATCACAGCATGGCGACTGGCTTCCTTCAGAGTTAGCACCCAAGACTACAGCCATAGTCTTTCTGTTACCTAATCTTAGAAGTGACATCGCATCACCTCTGCTGTCTTCTGTTCTTAGGAGTTGTAAAGTTTGGCCCACACTAAAGGGGAGGGAATTACACAACAACAGAGATGCCAGGATTCCAAAACCTTTGGGAACCATCTTAGAATCTAGGCTGCCTACCACAGTGACCTTGCACGAACTCTCCCAGAGGTCAACAAAAGAGGGAACATATCCCAATGTATTTTAAGGACCAGCATAAGTCTGTCACCAAATTCTGACAAGGATTACTTGGAAGGAGAATTATAGGCATTCATTGTAAACATAGATGCAAAATCTGACCAAATTTTGACAAATTGAATGGAGCAGTATATTAAGTGAATAATCACAATCAAGTTGAGTTTATCCTAGGAATTCAAGGCTGGATTAGCATTTGAAAATCAATTAGATCATTGTAACAGGGTAGAGATTATAGAAATAGGCACATGTGTATATGGACAAGTGGTTATGACCAGGGTGATATCAAAGAGCTGTGGGGAAAGTAGTCTTTTCAGTTACTGGTTCTGTGTGTTGAATATCCACATGGAAAAAAAAATTTAGCCCCTACCTCCATACCGTGGAAAAAAATTCCAGGTGGGCTGCAGATTTAAATATGAAAGGTGAAATTATAAACTTCTCAGAAGACAATTTAGCATAACTTCATGAGCTTGGAAAGGGAAGGATTGCTTGCTAAGGACACTAAAAAGCTTTAACTATCTTGGTCTTCCTTAAAGTTTGGAAGTATTTGTTATCAAACAGTGATAACATTAAGAAAGTGAAAAGCCAAGCCACAGAGTGCAAAACTGTATTTATAATATCTATAATATAGGACTTGTAGTCAAACAAATTAGTAAGAAAAGTCATAAAGCCCAACAGAAAAGATGGGCAACAAATTTGAACTCATACGGAGAATATCTTATGAGAACTCGTAAAGGAGAATATCCAAATGGCCAGTAGATATACGAAAAGATGCTGAATCACATTATTCATGGGGAAATGCAGATTAAACCACAATGGATTACTATTACACACACCAGAATGGCTATAATTTAAAAGATTGACAACACTAAGTGTTAGTCAAGATGTGAAGCAATGGAAATCGGTACAGTGCAGGTGGCAGTATAAATTACGCATTTTGAAAAAAACTGGTCATTCTCAACTAAAGCTGAACATAGGTTTCCTCAAAGATGTAGCAAGTCAGTTCCCATCAGAAATGGGTGCCCATGTATACCCTAAGTCATATATATGACTATTTATAAGAGCATGATTTGTAAGAACCCCAAATTGGAAAGAACCCAAATACCCATCAGTAGCACAATGGATAAGTAAATTGTGGTATGTTCATACAATGGAATGCTACTTAGCCCTCCAAAATGAACTGACTCAGCTACACACACTAATATGGATGAATCTCACAAATTCAATGTTGAATGAAACAAGCCAAATATAAAATTATATATACTATATGATTCCATTTATATAATGTTCAAAACAGTAAAACTAATATTTGGAGGAGAAACAAGGGGAAGTCAGAGAACGTAGGATTGGGGAAGGGACTTAAGGTGGGCTTCTGGTATGCTGGTAATTATTTAATTATTGACCAAGGTGATAGTTATATGTTCTCTCTGGATGGTTCATTGAGTTGTACAGTTTTTTCCATTTTTTATACTGTTATTTCTTAAAAATTTTTTATTAAGGTATCATTGATATACAATCTTATAAAGGTTACACATGAACAACATTGTGGTTATTACATTCATCCATATTATCAGGTTCCTCTGCCACACTCCATTGCAGTCACTGTCCGTCAGCATGGTAAGATGCTATAGAGTCACTACATGTCTTCTCTGTGCTATATACTGCTAGAACCGCTAGTCCATTCTTGGATTCTGTGAGTCTGTTGCTGTTTTGTTCCTTCCATTTTAGCTTTGTTGTTATACCCCACAAATGAGTGAAATCATTTGGTGCTTGTCTTTCTCCAGGTGGCTTATTTCCCTGAGCATAATACCCTCTAGCTCCATCCATGTTGTTGCAAATGGTACAATTTGTTTTCTTCTTATGGCTGAACAATATTCCATTGTGTATATGTACCACATCTTCTTTATCCATCCATCTACTGATGGACACTTAGATTACTTCCATATCTTGACTATTGTAAATAGTGCTGCGATAAAGGGGTGCATATGTCTTTTTGAATCTGGAATCTTGTTTTCTTCAGTTTAATTCTTAGGAGTGGAATTCCTGGGTCAAATGGTATTTCTATTTTTAGTTTTTTGGGGAACCTCCATACTGCTTTACACAATGGTTGAACTTATTTACATTCCCACCAACAGTGTAGGATGGTTCCCCTTTCTCTGCATCATCACCAGCATTTGTTGTTCCTTGTCTTTTGGATGTTGGCCATCCTAAGTGGTGTGAGGTGATATCTCATTGTGGTTTTAATTTGCATTTCCCTGATGATTAGTGATGTGGAGCATCTTTTCATGTGCCTGTTGGCCATCTGAATTTCTTCTTTGGAGAAATGTCTGTGAGGATCCTCTGCCCATTTTTTAATTGGGTTATTTGCTTTTTGGGTATTGAGGTGTGTGAGTTCTTTATATATTTTGGATGTTAACCCCTTATTGGATATGTCATTTACAAATATATTCTCCCATACTGTAGGATGCCTTTTTGTTCTACTGATGGTGTCCTTTGCTCTACAGAAGCTTTTTAGTTTGATGTGGTCCCATCTGATATAGTTTGTTCATTTTTGTGTTTGTTTCCCTTGCCCGAGGAGATGTGTTCAGGAATAAAGTGCTCATGTTTATATTCAAGAAATTTTTGCCTATGTTTTCTTCTAAGAGTTTTATGGTTTCATGACTTACATTCAGATCTTTGATCCATTTTGAGTTTACTTTTGTGTATGGAGTTAGACAATAATCCAGTTTCATTCTCATACATGTAGCTTTCCAGTTTTGTCAACACTAGTTATTGAAGAGGCTCTAATTTCCCCATTGTATATCCATGGCTTCTTTAATGTATATTAATTGACCATGTACATGTGGGTTTATATCTGGGCTCTCTGTTCTGTTCCATTGATCTATGGGTCTGTTCTTGTGCCAGTACAAAATTATTTTGATTACTGTGGCTTTGTAGTAGAGCTTGAAGTTGGGGAGTGTAATCCCTCAGTTTTATTCTTCCTTCTCAAGATTGCTTTGGCTATTTGGGGTCTTTTGTCATTCTATATGAATTTTAGAACTATTTGTTCTAATTCGTTGAAGAATGCTGTTGGTATCTTGATAGGGATTGCATTGAATCTGTAGATTGCTTTAGGCAAGACGACCATTTTGACAATATTAATTCTTCCTATGCATAAGCATGGGTTGTTTATCCATTTATTGATGTCTTTAATTTCTCTCATGAGTGTCTTGTAGTTTTCAGGGTATAGGTCTTTCACCTCCTTGGTTAGGTTTATTCCTAGGTTTTTTGTTCTTTTTGATTAAATGGAATTGTTTTCCTGATTTCTCTTTCTGCTAGTTCATCATTAGTATATAAGAATGCCACAGAATCCTGTGTCTTAATTTTGTGTCCTGAAACTTTACTGAATTCACTTATTAGTTCTAGTAGTTTTGGGGTGGATTCTTTAGGGTTTTTTATGTACAATATCATGTCATCTTCATACAGTGACAGTTTGACTTTCTCCCTACCAGTCTGGATGCCTTTTATTTCTTTATGTTGTCTGATTGCCATGGCTAGGACCTCCAGTACTATGTTGAATAAAAGTGAGGAGAGTGGACATCCCTGTCTTGTTCCCAATCTCAGAGGAAAAGTTTTCAGGTTTTCACTGTTAAGAAAGATTTTGGCTGTGGGTTTGTCATATATGGCCTTGTATACCCATTTTGTTGAGGTACTTGCCCTGTATACCCATTTTGTTGAGAGTTTTTATCATGAATGGATGTGGTATTTTGTCAAACTCAACATCTATTGAGATGATTGTGTGATTTTTCTCCTTTTTGTTGATGTGGTGTGTGATGTTGATGGATTTTCAAATATTGTGCAATCTTTGCATCCCTGGAATAAATCCTACATGATCAAGATGGATGATCTTTTTGACATATATTTGAATTCTGTTTGCTAATATTTTATTGAATATTTTTGCATCTATGTTCATCAGGAATTTTGGTCTGTAATTTTCTTTTTTAGTGGTGTCTTTGTCTGGTTTTGGTATTAGAGTGATGCTGGCCTCATAGAATAAGTTTGAAAGTATTCCCTCTTCTTTTTGAAAAACTTTAAGGAGGATGGGTATTAGGTCTTCTCTAAATGCTTGATATAATTCAGTGGTGAAGGCATCTGGGCCAGTTCTTTTGTTCTTACATAGTTTTTTGTTACCAATTTGATTTCATTGCTGGTAATTGGTCTGTCCAGATTTTCTGTTTCTTCCCAGGTCAGTCTTGGAAGGTTGTATTTTTCCAGAAAGTTGTCCATTTCTTCTAGGTTATCTATTTTGTTAGCATATGATTTTTCATAGTATTCTCTAATAATATTTTGTATTTCTGTGGTGTCCATCATGACTTTTCCTTTCTCATTTCTGATTCTGTTTATGAGCATACATTCTTTTTTTCTTGATAAGTCTGGCTGGGGGTTTATCTATTTTGTTTATTTTCATGAAGAACCTGATTCTTTCTATTGTTTTATTCTTCTCAATTTTATTTATTTCTGTGCTGATCTTTATTATGTCCCTCCTTCTACTGACTTTAGGCCTCATTTGTTCTTCTTTTTCTAGTTTCATTAATTGTGAGTTTAGACTGTCATTTGGGATTGCTCTTCTTTCTTGAGATAAGCCTGTATTGCTATATACTTTCCTCTTTTAACTGCCTTCTCTACATCCCATAGATTTTGGGGTGTTGAGTTGTTGTTTACATTTGTCTCCATATCTTGCTTAATTTCTGTTTTTATTTGGCCGTTGATCCATTGATTATTTAGGAGCATGTTATTAAGCCTCCATGTGTTTGTGGGCTTTTTCACATTCATTGCATAATTTATTTCTATTTTTATACCTTTTTGGTCTGAGAAGCTGGTTGGTACAATTTCAATCCTTCTGAATTTACTGAGGCTCTTTTTGTGGCCTAGTATATGATCTATTCTTGAATGTTCCATGGGCACTTGAGAAGAATGTGTATCCTGCTGCTTTTGGGTGGAGTGTTCTGTAGGTGTCTGTTAGGTCCATCTGTTCTAATGTGGTGTTCAGTGACTCTGTTTCTTTATTTATTTTCTGTCTGGTTGATCTGTCCTTTGGAGTGAGTGGTGTGTTGAAGTCTCCTAAAATGAATGCATTGTATTCTATTTCCCCCTTTAATTCTGTTAGTATTTGTTTCACTTATATGGGTGGTCCTCTGTTGTCTGCATAAATATTTATAATAGTTATATCCTTTTGTTGGACTGGTCCCTTTATTATTACATAGTGTCCTTTTTTGTCTTTTGTTATCTTCTTTGTTTTGAAGTCTATTTTATCTGATACAAGTACTGCAACTCTGGCTTTTTCTCCCTATTATTTGCATGAAATATCTTTTTCATCTCTTTACTTTTTGTCTGTGTGTTTGGGTTTGAAGTGAGTCTCTTGTGGGGAACATATAGATAGTTCTTGCTTTTTTATCCATTCTGTAACTCTATGTCTTTTGAATGGTTCATTCAGTCCATATACATTTAGGATGATTATCGATAGATATGTACTTATTGCCATTGCAGGCTACCAAAGGTTCAAGGGCAGCTTCTTTACTATCTAACAGTATAACTTAACTTGCTTAGTATACTATTCCAAATCTAAAGTTTTCTTTGTTTTTTTCTCCCTTCTTTTTCTTCCTCCTCCACTCTTTATATATTAGGTGTCTTATTCTGTGTTCTTTGTATATCCCTTGACTGACTTTGTGTGTAGCTGGTTTAATTTAGCATTTGTTTAGTAATTGAATGGTCTACTTCCTTTACTGTGGTTTTATTTTCTCTGGTGACAGCTATTTAGCCTTATGAGCACTTCTATCTGTAGCAGTCCCTCCAAAATACACTGTAGCGATGGTTTGTGGGAGGTAAATTCCCTCAACTTCTGCTTATCTGGGAATTGTTTAATCCCTGTTTCAAATTTAAATGATAATCTTTCCAGGAAGATTATTCTTGGTTCAAGGCCCTTCTTTTTCATTGCATTAAATATATCATGCCACTCCTTTCTGGCCTGTAAGGTTTCTGCTGAGAAGTCTGATGGTAGCTTGATGGGCTTTCCTTTGTATGTGATCTTTTTCCCTCTCTGGCTGCTTTTAATACTCTGTCCTTATTCTTGATCTTTGCCATTTTCATTATTATATGTCTGGTGTTGTCTTCCTAGGGTCCCTTGTGTTGAGAGATCTGTGCACTTCCGTTACCTGAGAGACTATTTCCTTCCCCGTACTGGGAAACTTTTCAGCAGTTATTTCCTCAAAGAGACTTTCTAGCCCTTTTTCTCTCTGTTTTTCTTCTGGTACCTCTATAATAAGAATGTTTTTTCATTTGGATTTTTCAGACAGTTCTCTCAATACTCTTTCATTCCTAGAGATCCTTCTTTCTGTCTGCCTCAGCCTCTTTGTATTCCTGTTCTCTCATTTCTGTTTCATTTACAATCTCCCTTTACCTCATCTAATCTCCTTTTCAATCCCTGCATTGTATGTTTCATTTTAGATACTGTATTTTTCAAAGTTTCCATCTCCTTCTTGAATTCCTCCCTGAGGTCCTGAATATTTTTCTGTAGCTTTGTATGTTATGATTTTTATTTTGGAATATTTATCAAGATGATTGGTAATTTTAGTTTCATTTAGCCCTCTTTGTGGTATTTGACATATTTTGGTTTGTACCAGGTTCTTTTGCCATTTCATATTTGTAATGATTACTATGGAATAATAACTTTGTGTAGGTGACACCCTCTAGTGATGAGAAGCTCTACTCTCTGGAGCTGCCCAGGCCCTGCAGTGATGGTGGGTTTCACAAGCATGCAGTACCAGTGCCTGGTAGGAGGAAAGTGCTCTTTCCTGCTTCCTGGATGCAGTGCGTGCCTCCCCTGCCAGGGCCAGTGGGCCGAGCATGCAGGATGGAGCCTCTGTGCTACACCCCTGTAGCTCTCATAGGTGGGGCTGCCCTCCAGCTGGTCTGGCGCAATGGTGGGGGCAACAGGTTTGTAAACCGGTGCCATTGGGAGGAAGGAGTGGCAGGCTCCTTGTTGCAGTGGGGGGCCTCAGTGCTGTGCTGCCAGACAGGGGGATGGAGCATCTGAAGGTCCTGGGAGTTCCCAACCTGCTGGGATGAGTGCACTGGGACAATTTTGTCCACTTGTCCTTTCTCCTGAGCAGTGAGCTCTGTGTATCCCTTGTCCCTTTAGCAGCCCTCTCACTGTTGGTAAGTCTTTCAAAGTGCCCCCCTTTTCTTTTGTCCTGGAGTTGCCAGTTGTGGGACCTCTTCTCCACAAGCAGCTGGAATCTCAGTCTCTCCAACTATTCCACCTGTCTCTGCTTTCCAACCCCTGTAATCTCCAGAGCACCATGTAATGTGGAGTAGATCTTCAGGGTGGATATTTATCAGTCCTGGGCCTCTGCTCTTTCCCACTCCATTTCTCTTCCTCCCACTGGTGAGCTGGAGTTTGGGGAGGGCTTGTGTCCCTCCAGATTGCAGCTTTGCTCCTTTACCCTTTTCCTTGAAGTCTTCTCTCCCAAATGTAGGCCTTCTACTGTAGTCTTCTTTTCTTTTGCTCTTTCAGGATTAGTTATATTTTCTGTAGTTTTGTGTTATATGTGTTTTGGGGAGGAGTTTTCTGCCTCACTTCTCATGCCACCATCCTGTTTAATCCTTCTGCATAGTTTTTTTTTTAATCACTCACTGAACTCTGGGCTGAATGCTAGAATTGGAAAGTTGAATCAGACAGGGTCTGGCTTTCAAGAATTTGGAGCCTTGCTGTAGAATGATGACTTAAACAGAAATTGCTATGACATAATAATGTGCCAAGTGCTATCAAGGATCAATATACAGAATAAGATTAGGACTATTCATGCCTCATAGGATCAGTATTGGTTTTTCTTAAGGTACTGACATGTGAATTGGGTCAAAGTATGATCAGCCTTTCATCAAATGAAACAGACAGCTAAGAATGTTCCAGGTAGCAAAGTTTAAAAGTACAGGCATATTTGCTCCACCAGTAAAAACATAATGAGAAAAACCAATACTTACTAAATTTTTCATTAGTGCTGAAAACTGAGACTAAGACTTCCAGGAGAATGGTCTGTAGCCAGTAGGTATGAGTTAAAATAGAATTGGGGGAGTTGTCCTTGTTAGTCTTAAACTTTATGCCTGTATTTTAGCTTCTTTAGAGGGGATTTATTTTATATATTTGGTAGAAGCCAAGCACCAATAAAAGGAAATACTGAAATTAAAAAGTGTGCGTATCTTTGGGGGAAAATGGGAGTGCTACTGTGCTCCTGTTCACACTCTGCTCTCCAGATCTTGATAATGATACCTGAAGCACAGCAGGAAACACATCCTCGATTGTTTATGGTTTACTGCCTACTCACACTGCTCATGCCACCACTACTATCCCCACTTGCAAGCCAGCACTTACCGTAGGTGATTCTCCAACTGGGAAGGCAGCTCTTCACCAAACTGGCGTTTTGAAGAAGCACTGAGGTCCTATTTTGTACATGCCTCTGCTGTTCTTTTAACACAGGGCACTATAGTCATCTGCTGATGAGTCTGTCTTTCATACTCATGTTGTTGTCCACTCTGCCTAGCACAGTGCCTGGCACCCCATGGGTGCTGAATAAATGTTTGCTGAAACCACATTAAATGAAAGTCCAAGTGGGAAATGGCCCTAATAATGGCATCAGGAGAGCTTATCTTTAGCCCCATTAGGGTGTGCACTGACAAGGAGACCATTTATCATCCAAATGAAACATTTTTGAGGGTGAAAAGATGTTATTAATACATATGCCACGGTAAACCTAAGATTTTCTGAAGGAAACAGAGATGTGGTCAACCTCTTAGGACTGTCACCAGAGGACTATTACAAGTTGTCCCCAATCACCCTAGGAAGTCCCATGTGTCCTGCGGTCCCAATTCCACGTGATCTTGGAGAGTCTGGTCTACCCAACACCACTCTTGCCCCCCCTAGATCTGTGGGAGGAGAAGGTCCTGGGACTAGGTGAGGCTTCCTCCCCTGCATCTCCTCGAGAACCCCAGTTATGACACCCCACATTTTCAAGGTTGAGCTCTTGCCTTGTGGGCCCTCTGGGTTCCTGCTGACTCACTGAAACCTGTTGGTGGCCCACATGTGACCCAGGCACATGCTGTGAGCTACTTGGTTCCTGTGGCCACTGTTGAGTTCTCAGCATCATGCTGTGTTTGCCGGGAACACACGATGTGCAAGGTGCAACACGCTCTTACTCTGTCCTGGCTGCTGCCACAGACCACCTTCCCCGGAGCAAGGGTTCTGTGCTGCTTCTCTACTTCAGGGAAAAGCTCCCCGATTTTATCTCACTTCAGGCACTTCCAAATCCACAGTCGGGATGACGTCCCTGATGGCATTTGGTAAGTTCAAGAGACAATAAATGTCTTGGTAGACTGGGGACTTCCTAGAATATGGAGTCTGACAAACGGGAAGATGAATGATGAAAATAAAAATTTGCAGTGAAAGAAAACAGCACTCCCAGCACCAAAAAATACTTTCCATGCTATGTAAGTAATACATAAACATTGCAGCCGATTAACATTGGATAAACTATTAACTTCCCCATTTCTTTGATAGGAAGGCTGTGAAGTGAGATAAAGCAGGGGCACACTATGGAGGACAAACATCTCGGCATCCAATAAACCTCAGAATGTTTCCTTTTTTGTTTTCAAGACTGGTTGCTATTTCCTCTGTGACTCTTGTTTATTAACGTGTTGACTCATCTAGAATCAAGCCCCTTGTTTCCACACTGAGAGATGGACTTGCACGTCTGCCAAGTGGAGTCAAAGCGAGAGATAACAGCCAGCGACAACAATAGTCTTCCTCAGTCTGTCGGCCAAAAAAACTTCTGGCACAGTGGGCTGAGAATAACTTATCATCAGTGCCCTGAAGCAGAGAGTGGTCGCTTGCCAGACGGAGATAGCAGGCAGGATGCGACAGAGAGCCAGACTCCCTCTGGAAGGCAGGGCTGCACCTGGCAGACGCTGAAAAGGAAAAAGGGATGAAGCAGCCAATTAGCACATGGTTTCCTGGTTGCCCCGTCCCTGCTGTCAACACAAGCAAATGCTCTCCAGTTAGACGAAAGGACTGAGTTTATTCCGGAGTTGTGTAAAGAACACTTAACGGTTTATGCTGCAGGGAAGAATTGCCACACGTGTGATTTAAAAAAATTTTTCTTTTATTAAGGTATGATTGATATACACTCTTATGAAGGTTTCACATGAAAAAGCAATGTGGTTACTACATTTACCCATATTATCAAGTCCCCACCCATACCCCAATGCAGTCACTGTCCATCAGTGTAGTAAGATGCCACAGAGTCACTGTGTGCCTTCTCTGTGCTACACTGTTCTCCCCATGATCCCCCACACCATGTGTACTAAACATCATACCCCTCAGTCCCCTTCTCCCTGCCTCCCCACCCGCCCTCCCACACCCCTCCCCTTTGGTAACCACTAGTTCACTCTTGGAGTCTCTGAGTCTGCTGCCATTTTGTTCCTTCAGTTTTGCTTCATTGTTATACTCCACAAATGAGGGAAATCATTTGGCATTTGTCTTTCTCCGCCTGGCTTATTTCACTAAGCATAATGTCCTCCAGCTCCAACCATGTTGTAGCAAATGGTAGGATTTGTTTCCTTCTTATGGCCGAATAGTATTCCATTGTGTATATGTACCACATTTTCTTCATCCATTCATCTACTGATGGACACTTAGGTTGCTCCCATATCTTGGCTATTGTAAAAAGTGCTGCAATAAACATAAGGGTGCATATGTCTTTTTGAACTGAGAAGTTGTATTCTTTGGGTAAATTCCAAGGTGAGGGGAGGGCTTGATTGTTGTGTAAATCAGCCACCCACTGGTTGATACATCCTTCTTTCTCAAAAGATGGCTTTGATAACCTATAGATCTCCAAGATTGGAACTGCTTATTCTGAGCTGCCACAAGAGCATATGAAACAGTTTTAACTGTTCTACTCACCAAACTTGCCCTTCGACATAAGGGTGCTACACATTGCTTTGCAAACCTCTTGTACTCAAGGCATCAGATGCATGAGGTCGGCATCACCCTTGACAGTTTCTGCAGTAAATCTGTGATGAAAATTCCCTTCATTGTCTCATAGGACTTTTTAAAGTAATAACGAAAACAGAGATAAACAAATCATTGCTTCTGTCATAAGTTCAATGCTGTACTATACATACTTAAACAAAAAGTGCTACAGAAGTCCTATATCAGTTAGTGCTAAAGCATTGTTAATTTGAGGGCAGGGGAGAGCCAAGAATCTGAATTCTGTTTCTTCAGTTTTCAAAGTCAGAGAACTTGTTCTTTCACAGTGACTGCAAGCGAATGTCATAGCCTGCTGAGTTATTGGAATTCTGATACATAACTGATACTGATAGATAATCAATTTAAGATTCCATCATGAAAGCTCCTATGTCAATGTTAAGTAACATAATTGCACTGTGTGTGAATGCAGTATATTCTATCCCTTCACCTAACACTTCCATCCTGACAGTTATTAGAAATTAATCAGCATGATCTCCAGAAATATTTATCAGGCATCTGTCAGTGTATCATGCTAGGTCACCTAAAAAAAAAACCCTCCAGGTTTTATAGCACTTTTTTTTTAATATGCACATAAGTTTGTTTTATATGCTGGTCATTTAAATCCCCTGAAGAGGGGGATCTCATCAGAGTGTGAATCTGACCTCAACAAAAAACATGTTTACTGGCTATTATGCAACATTCTCAGTAAGATTTTGGCAAGGGAAGGTGAGGCTCAGCTATTAGTTCCTTGGTCTTGAATGAGGACCACACACTTTGGCTGTAGCATTTTTGTCATTAGTTTCTTGGTCTAATGAAGATTGTGATTAGCTATGTGATCTCAATAATAGCCAGTTTCTCATACTGGGCAGTTCACTAATTTAATATAGACAACTCAAAAAATTTTTCAAGGTCAGAAAGACATAAAATTGACTTACTTGTGATGAGGGGATTTTAATGTACAGAGCCCTAAAATTAGAATTCTGAATTTTGTGAACCTGCCTTCCTTGGGTGGGCCATCTGGAAGGCAGGTGGGAACTGACATAGCAATCTAGATCCCAGCGTTGACTCCTGAGTCATCTTCTCTGTATAGAAAAACAGTATCTAGTGGGGAAATGATGCCCACTCCCTCCACAGAAAGCTTGCAGTTTATATGCCTATATAAGACGAAGCTGGTTTCTGTCAGTCTGGTATGAATTAATGTGTGAGTACTGAAGAATTGTTTTCCAAAATTCAGTTAATGTGGAAAGTTAAGTGTTTTTTGATTTTCAGAATGCTTATTACAGAATGAAATAGGCCCTTGTCTTATTTCGGCCATTTTACCCCCAATCCGGATATTTTATTATAAACACATTTTTGAGACAGTAATATTTTAGAACAGAGAATTCACTAAGGAAAGAGTGATTACAATGAACATATTTAGGGAAAACCATCAGAAAGTTACAGAGAAGCAAAGACGACCTTTTTTTCATGTTACCATTTCTGAAATGGAGAGAGTCTTACACTGGATGTGTGTATTTAATGTGGTAGTGTTACTTTCCTACCCACCTCCCCAGAAGTCTATTCACTCACCGTCTTAAAAATCAATGGCATCAGTGATAAATTTTCCCATATTCCTCACAGCCTATAATTTTGCATATTCAACTTAAAGACTGTTTTCCTCTTGGAGTAAATGCTTGTCCTTAAAAGAGTGTCCAGTGCAAGGGTGACCATCCTGCGTGTTCCTTGGATAAAGTGTCAACAAAATCATCACCCATTAGGACATTTGGAATTCCTTAATTATTGCTGGTTAGTGACTCAGAATAGTGAGAAATAAAATAAAATATAAAATTCAGTAATGTTTCCGTTTAGAGCTAGGTCTCTAAAAGTCACTGTATACCTTAGCAACTGTTGTGTAATACATGCGTGCCTTCTGCAGGCAATGTGTAAATTCCCCATTTCCACCCCAAGAGGGTGTTCTCCAACACAGTTCTACCACCAACCCCCTGGCGTTAGCATCACACTTCACAGGTTCAAGGGCTCTCCTGCAGGGCTGCCCTCAATCCAGACATCAGCCAAAAGTCTTAGGGCCACCAGCACTTCTTGCTGACTGGCTAAAATTTAAGGGTTCCCTTGACCCCCACAGGTTTGATCACTCATTAGAATAACTCATAGAACTTAGTAATGCACTATTCTTACAATTACAGTGTTATTATAATGGCTATAAATCACAACCAGCCAAATAGAAGAGACACCCAGGGCAAGGTCAGGGAGGGCCCTGGACACAGCACCTCCATGCCGGTCCCTGTGGAATCTGGCCACGTTACCCTCTTAGAACAACCATAAAGCTCCACTGAGACTCTGTATCCAGAGTTCTTACTGAGGTTTCACTAAGTAGGATGGTTGATTAAATCATTCGTCACAGACATGAATGAACTGTCTCCAGTCCCTTCCCCTCCTTGGAGGTTGGGTGGGAACAGAGTTCCCTCCCTCTAATCACATGGTTTGTCTTTCTGGTGACCAGCCCCCATCCTGAAGTTATCTAGGGGCTCACCTTGTATCATCCATTAGCATAACAAGGACACCCATGTCACCCTGGAAATCCCGAGGTTTGTGTCAGGAACTGGGGATGAAGACCAGATAGGTATTCTCCAGTATACCACAGGGCATAATCCATATTTTGCGTAAGGTTCTCATTTGTGTCTCTCTCTTACATTTCTACTGGCTTGCTCATAGTCTTTTGCAGTCTCTGAACTGCATAGACTGTGCCATCTGCAGCTTGGCAAATTCAAAATGATGCTTAGCTTTATCACCCAAATTAGCTTGTCCTTAAATTCCCCATAATGGTTAATAGAAACCACTGTCCCCTTGGACATTAAATCTCTAAATTTCAGATTCATCCTTGAGTCTCTCCTGTTGAGATTTCCTATAAATCTTGTCTGATCACAATGTTTAGATTACTTCCCAGTCTTTTGAACCTAGACCCCCTGATAAGTGTTAAAAATCCCAAAGCAAACAAAGAAGTTAGAATCTAGACCATGTTCAACTCCACACCCTTCTTTCCTTTGTCTTTCCTTCCAGAGATTTTGTTATGTTCCCCCTGGTTGAGAATTTTGGGGCTAGCTTATAGATGAATCTCAAATATGACCTTAATCATCCCCAGCCCCTCTGAATCAAAGACCATCAGCAACGTTGCAAGGGAACCTGCCCCACACCGCCACGGGGCATCTCACAGAGCAGGTTTGGGGATTAAAATCCGGGGTAGGGCTGGGTAGCTTGGGAGTGGCAGGGAGACCTGGCAGACGGGAGATGATTGCAGGTGGCAAACACTAATCTCATATTTCCTTTTCTTTTCTTTTCTTCGTTATTCTATTTTATATACCCCACAAATCAGAATTTCCTGACCCACTGTAGTGCATCCATTTGCTCATTTGCTCCTTCATTTACTCACTCCTCCAGTATCTCTAGAGATCTCCTCTAGGCCAAGCACTGTTGCCTGAAGATAAAACACAGCCCTTGCCCTCCGGGTGTTCCAGGCCAGTGGCAGGGGCAACAGGTAAGTGAAGAGGTGTACAGGATGACTTCAGATTGGGGCGAGTGCTATGAAAACAGTGTTACAATAGGCTAAGGTGATAGGGAGCTGGGGGGCAGTGCGTCGCTTAGCTTGGACGTTCAGACAGGCCCTTCTTTCTGAGGAGGCAGCCTTTGAGCCAAAACCTGAATGATCTGGGTCTTGTCTCTTCTCCTCTGTTTCCCAGAGACAGCCAGAGGTGTCACGGCCATCCCCACAGAGAGGAGAGGAGGAGGGGGCATCCGAAGGCACACTGCGTGGAAGCCAGGGATCTGTGGCAGATGAGAACATGGATTAGATGAGTAGACCTTCCTTAGGACCACAAAGGACTATTTGATCTTAACTCTGAAATGAGAGAAATTGGGCCCAAATTTGTTGAGCTGGCGTTTGCTCTCGGTTCACATCAGGGGACCTGTGCTCTGAGTCCCAGCATTCTGTTCCGGAGGTTCAGTCCCACAAAGCCCGTGCTCAGCTTGCAGGTCCTCCTGCATTGCCTCTCCTCGTGTCCCCTGAAGAGCCCCCGGGGATCCATAGTGGTTTCCTACCAAAGGGGGAGCTCAGGAATGAACCTCTCCATTTCTGCTCTTTTAGATTCTATGGCCTCCTCTCTCCCTCCCTGTCCCCATTCCTCTCTCCCCACAAGTAAACCTCCTTTCTGTTTATCTAGGGTGGTGAGTGAGTCTATTTTCATGGCACACAAGGTCACAGTCAGCCTAAGGGCCCTCCTTGAGGTATTCTGCATTCAGGAATCTTGGGGGGGCACCCCTCTAGGGATTAATAAGAACAGGCACGGCAGTGACAGGGAAATGTAAAGAATGTTTTGGGGGTGGGGAGCCCTCTGCAGGCATATGGTGCATTTTAATAGGCAGGCAGCCCCTAGGTGACTGAATGCCTGATTGTTAAGTCACACAGGGAAAAAAAACCGTTTTTGGACTGAAACCAAATTTGGGAACTTTCACCACCAAAGGCAGCTTTTTCATAATATTTTATAGGGAACTCCGTTTTGAGTTGCAAATCAATATAATATCAGGCTTAAAGATATACTTTTGTTGCAGTTCTGTGACACATTTGAAATACAGGTATACATCAATTCCCAGTCATGGGCTTTAATGCATAAGGACAGTGCTGTGTTTAATCACATTAATATAAAAGATTATAAATACTTCTTGTGTATACTCCTGCCTGGAAGGTCTGGGAATTCTTCTGGCTTCCTACTCTTTTCCCTCCACCCATCTCATGCCCACTATTCCCCTACCCACACCAGTCCGTGGGAGAATCTCTTTCCCTATCTCATTCTATTCTCTGAGAATCACAAGTAAAAAAACAGAAATTAGTAGAGATTTCTCACTGGTGTTTCCTAGGGATAAGCTGGGGTTCTTTTCAGGTGGTTGCCTTTCTCGCTGCTGCCACGCTGACAGCTGTACCCAGTGTGAATCCACAGAGAAAAAAAATCAACAGCAGAATTGACTCCAAACCAGAACACTGCCCTAGCTCTACTACAGCTGAATTTGTAAAGACTTCATTAAATCAGGACTAGCCTGCTCAGGATAATTAAATTTAAAGTTGCCCATAGAGACCAGATTACACTCAAGAGCATCAGTAGTATCAGTGCTTGAGGTAGAAACAAACAAGCCAGCCATTCCCAAGACCTTTGTACCAACAGTGCTGTGAGCTCCGAGAACCGGAGGCCTGCGGGGCCCAGGAGCTCCTGCTCGGTGTTGGACAGCTCAGGCTAACAGACAGCGCTTTCTTTTATTGAGCTGAAATTTCTCTCTACGCGCTGGAAAGAGCTGTGTCTGGTGGGGTCCATACAGAAATAGGCCCAATTTTTCTTTTGCTTGAAAACACCACCCTGTCTCATCTTAGGCTGAGCACATTGATTTAAGTGAATAATTTTCACATGATGTTTTTTCAAGCCCCTTGGTAACTTGCTGTTTCTCCTGAATTCCGATTCCCTCCCACACTGGTGTTCCAGACCCCTTCCTTCGGTGCCCTCTCACTCTCACAGTCACCCCCTGCCCTTTGGCCCCTCTTCCTCTGGTGAAACACTGGGATGACGTCTGCTAGCTGCTGCCCCGCCTTGTAAGTTTGGTTTCATGGCTCTGCTCCTTTTTATGAAAGAACCACCTAGAGTTCT
The DNA here is from genome assembly GCF_030020395.1 of Manis pentadactyla. NCBI lineage: Eukaryota > Metazoa > Chordata > Mammalia > Pholidota > Manidae > Manis > Manis pentadactyla. The sequence goes on from NC_080034.1 coordinate 61,070,299, forward strand.
AAAAAACATTGTTGATGTATGTGTAAATTTGAATATATAGTCTTGATGTGATTGGAATTCATATGTATTTCTCTCTGTGTCTGTTTACCCAGGAAAGGCCAACTGTAGAAGAGTCTGTCTGTCCAGAGAGAACTCAGGTAAATGTCCTGTGATACTAAAAATAGCAGTATACTTTATATTGAGTGCTATTTGATAACAGTCACTGTTGTGAAAGCTTTAAATAGATACTCTCATGTAATTTAGCCCTCACAAAATTACAAGCCAGATGAAGCTAATGCTAAAAGGATTACATACCTTGCCCACGGCTGTGAGCAGGGGTGGCAGGGCCAGGATTATAACTCACCCTCACAACCACTGTGATATCCTGCAGCCACCTCTGTGGTCTTTGCTATGGTGGCTGCAGAAATACTTGTTCATTTACTAATCAAAACCAAACCTATTCTGCCCATCTTGAGCTCTCATCTAAATAGTTCTAAGCAAACACACTCAAAGTGTTTTTTATGTCAATTTCCTGGATAAAAGTACAAAGATTTCACCATATCAAGACATGCACTTATTTCTTCAGGCTTGTTCTTTTAAGGTTTACAGTGCAATTATCACAAACACTCCAAAATTGTATAAATGTCTGTCTTACTAGATGAACTATAACAAAGCGATTGTTTTTTGGGTTTTTACCCAAATAAACTTTATGGAGGTATAAATTGCATACAATAAAATGAGTACATGCAACAGCTTGATGAGTATTCATAAATATGTACATCCATGTAACACCACCCCAATCAAGATACAGAACATTTCCATCAATCCACAATGTTGCCTTGTGCCCTTTTTACAATGGGTCTCCCCTCCCCACCCCCCAACCAAAAGCAAACAGTTCGTCTAATTATACCACTAGATCTGGTTTCTATCACTAGAACATTGCATAAGTAGAATTATACATACATAACTGGGATCTTTTATATCCATCTTCTTTCACTTGCCTAGTGTTTTTGAGAATGGTTCGTGTTGTTCTGTGTATCAGTAGTTCATCCCCTTTTATTGGTGAGTATAACATTTTATTGTATGAACATACCACAGTGCTGACCACTCATGGGTAGGCATCTGAGTTTCTACTTTTTGGCTAATATGAACAGAGCTGCTATAAATATTTATGACAAGTTTTTTGTGGGCATATAGTTAGTTTCATGTCCCTTTTGTAAAAACCTAGGCCATATGTCAGTGCATGCTTAACACCAAAGTGTTGTCCAGAGTAGTTTTGTCATTTTATACACACCAGCTGTATATGAAGGTTTCAGTTGCTCCACATCTTTTCTGTCATTTGGTATTTGTAGAGTTTTTATTTTTAGCCTTTTCTGTTGGGCAGGAAGTCCTATCTCTTGGAGGTTTTAAGTTGCATTTCCCAGATGAGTAAAGACGTTGTGTACCACTTTTCATGTTATTTTTGGTCATTTGTATGTCTTTTTTTTGGGAAAGGGTTTATCCTTTCAGTTTTAGCCAATTTTTTGTTTCTTTTTTTGTTTCATTTTGTTTCATTAGTGAGTAGTAAGTGTTCCTTATGTATTCTAGGCGTAAGCAATTTGTCAGATTTATTTATTACAAATATTTTCTCTTGGTTTGTTGCTTGCCTTTTTATCTTCACAACAACATATTCTTATTTTTATTTTACTTTGTATTAACACATTTTTAATTCAAATTGTAAAACAAAGTCAGACTTTTAAAAACAAAGTAAGTCTCATTTACCACTTACCACTTTTTTTTTTTAATGAATAGAACTGACTGCCTATTAGATTATATGGTGGCCATTTTCCATGAATGGCATGAACTTATATCAGTAGCTCAAAAGTTTTCTTCTTCCAGCTTTATTAAGTTTCAACTGCCATATATAACACTGTATAAGTGTAAGGTATACAAAATGTTGGTTTGTTACATTTATAAATTGCAAAATGATTATCACTGTAGTATTAGCTACCACCTCCATCATGTAAACATAATAACCATTTCTTCTTCTGAAGGAAAACATTAAGATCTATTCTCTTAGCAACATTCAGGCATATGATCAGTGTTATTAGCTATAATCACCATGCTGTATATTAGTTCCCCAAACTTGTTAATCTTATAACTGGAAGTTCGTACCCTTTGACCAGTATCTCCCCATTTCCCCCACTCCCCTACCCTTGGTAACCACCACTCTACTCTCTGCTTCTTTCACTTTGTCTTTTTTTTTTTTTAGATTCGACACATAAATAATATTGTATGATATTTATCTATCTGATTTTTTTCACATAGCATAATGCCCTCAAGATCCATCCAAGTTGTTACAGATGGCAAGATTTCCTTCCTTCTCCTGGCTGAATAATGCTCCATTGTGTGTGTGTGTGTGTGTGTGTGTGTGTGTGTGTGTGTGTGTGTGTGTGTGAATTACATCTTTATCTTGTCATCACTGATAGGCCCTTAGGTTGTTTCTATATCTTGACTACTGTTGTGAGTAATGCTGTAATGAATATGGGAGTGCAGATATCTCTCCAAGATCCTGATTCTAATTCCTTTGGATATGTACCCAGAAGTCAGATCACACAGTAGTTCTATTTTTAATTTTTTGAGGAACCTGCACACTGTTTTCCATAGTAGCTGTACCAATTTACACTCCCACCAACAGTGCACTAGAGTTCTCTTCTTTCCACATCCTTTCTAACATTTGTTATCTCTTCTCTTTTTGAGAGTAGCAGTTCTAACAGTTGTGAGGTGATTTGCATTTTTAATCAAGTTGTTGGTTTTTTTATTGTTGCTTTATATGAGTTCTTTTATATTTTGGACATTAACCCCTTATCAGATATATGATTTGCAGATATTTTATCCCATTCTGTAGGTTGCCTTTTTTAGTTCGCTGATTGTTTATTTTGCTGTGTGGAAGTTTTTTAGCTTGATGTAGTCCCACTTTTTTATTTTTACTTTTGTTCTTATGCTTGAGGTGTCAATCCAAAAACTCATTGCCACACCTAAACAATGCTTACCACGTAGGCTTTCTTCTTGGAGTTTTATGGTTTCAGGTCTTAAATTTAAGTCTTTAATCCATTTCAAGTTCATTTTTGTGGGTGATGTAAGATAGAGGTTTAAGTATAATTGATACTACATGAAATGTATGTTTAAAATGTACAATTTGATGAGTTTTGACATACACACACCATTGAAACCATCATCACAATCAAGATAATAAACATTTCCATCAGCACTCAAAAGAATAGTTTCTTTTGAAGAATAAAAATTTTTTATTTTGAAAGTTTCTAATTTTTCTTTCATGGTAAATGATTTTTATGTTCTCTTTGGGAAATCTGCAGAAATTTTCACCTCAAAGAGCAAAATTTCTGTCTTTTTTTAAGAAAGTTTGCATATTTAGCCCTTACACTTAGGTCAAAAACTATTTTAAGTCAATTTTTGTGAATACAGAAGCAGGACTCAAGGTTCATTTTTTTCCCTTAGATGGATATCTAGTTATTCAAACACCATTTGTTGAAAATGCTGTCTTTTCCCCTATAGATCTACCTTTATGACTTTGCCAGAAATTGGCCATATATATGCAGATCTATTTCTGGACTCTGTTTTATTCCATTCAGTAATACCACTGTATTAATGATTGGTATTTTATATTAAGTCCTGACATCAGATAGTATAAGGTCTTTAACTTTTTCAAAATTAATTTGTTCTTTGTTCTTTCATTTCTATTAAATTGTAGAATCAGTTTCTCAAACAAAGTCTTCTAGAATTTTGTTTGGGGTTGTGTTGACTTTATAGATCAGTTTGGGCAGAACTGGTACCTTAACAATATTCTATAAGCATGGTATATCTCTTTTACTTAAACCTCGTTTATTTATTGAAATCTTTTCTTTCTTTCTTTTTTACTTGAAGTATAGTTGATATACAATCTTATATTGGTTTCAAGTATTCAACACAGTGGTTCAGCAATTACTCATATTATTAAATCCTCACCCCCACTAGTGCAGTTACTATGTGTCAATGTAGGAAGGTGCTACAGAATCATTGGCTGTATTCTCCATGCTGTGCTGCTATCCCCATGATCAACTTATATTATGATAGAGAATTTTTGTGCCCTTTAATCCCCCTTACCCTCCCCACCACCCCAGTACCTCCCCCATGGTAACCACCAGTCACTTCTCAGTGTCTGTAAGTCTACTGCAATTTTGTTCATTCTGTTTTGTTTTTAGATTCCACAAATAAGTGAAATAATTTTATATTTGTCTTTCTCTGCCTGACTTATTTTACTTAGTATAACACCCTCTAGGTCCATCCATGTTATTATAAAAGTTAGTATTTCTTTCTTTCTCATGGCTGAATAATATACTGCTGTGTATATGTACCGCATCTTCTTTATTCATTCATCTATTGACAGACACTATGGTTGCTTCCATACCTTGGCTATTGTATATAATACGGCAGTCAGTATACAGGTGCATATATCTTTTGAATCAGGGATTTGGTTTTCTTTGGGTAAATTCTTAGAAGTGGAATTACTGGGTCATATGGTATTTCTACTTTTAGTTTTTTGAGGAACCTCCCTACTGCTTTCCACAGTGGCTGCACCAATTTACATTCCCACCAACAGTGTGGGAAGGTTGTCACACCTCCACATCTTTGCCAGCACTTATTTCCTATCTTTTTGGTAGTAGTCATTCTGACTGGTGTGAGGTGATATCTCATTGTGGTTTTGATTCGCATTCCCTTGATGATTAGTGATGTGGAACATCTTTTCATTTGCCTCTTGGCCATTTGTATTTCTTCTTTGGAGAAATGTCTCTTCAGGTTCTCTGCCCAATTTTTAATTGAGTTATTTGTTTTTGTTTTTGTTTTTGGTGTTGAGTCATGAGTTCTTTATATATTTTGGATGTTAACCCCTTTTCAGATAAATCATTTATGAATATATTTTCCTATATTGTATGTTGTCTTTTAGTTTTGTTGATGGTGTCCTTTGCTGTACAGAAACTTTTCAGTTTGATGTAGTTCTACTTGTGAATTTTTTATTTTGTTTCGCTTGCCCAAGTAGATGTGTCCAGGAAAAAATAGCTCATGCTTATGTTCAAGAGATTTTGTCTGTGTTTTTTCCTAAGCATTTTATAGTTTCATGTATGACATTTAGGTCTTTCACTTATTTTAAGTTTTCTTTTGTGTATGGAGTTAGACAGTAATCCAGTTTCATTCTCTTGCATGTAACTGTCCAGTTTTCCCAACACCAATTATTGAAGAGACTTTCTTTTCCTCATTATATATTCATGGCTCCTTTATCATCTATTAATTGACCATATATATGTGGGTTTATAGCTAGGCTTTATTCAGTTCCATTGACCTGTGGGTCTGTTCTTATGCCAGTACCATACTGTTTTGATTACTGTAGCTTTGTAGTACAGCTTGAAGTTAGGGAGCATAATACCCACAGCTTTGTTCTTCTTTCTCAGAACTGCTTTGGCTATTGAGGTTCCCTATGAATTTTGGATTATTTGCTCTAGTTCATTGAAAAAATGCCATTGGTATTTTGACAGGGATTGCATTACTATAAATTGCTTTGGGAAGGTTGGTCATTTTGACAATGTTAATTCTTCCTATCCATGAGCATGGGATAGGTTTCCATTTATGTGTATCTTTAATTTCCTCATGAGTATCTTACAGTTTTCAGAGTACAGGTCTTTCACCTCCTTGGTTAGGTTTATTCCTAGGTATTTTACTCTTTTTCATGCAATTGTAAATGGAATTGTTTTCCTGATTGCCCTTTCTACTAGTTAGTTGTTAGTATATAGGAATGTGACAGATATCTGTGTATCAATTTTATATCCTGCAACCTTGCTATATACAGTTATAAGTTTTAATAGTTTTTGATGGAGTCTTTAGGGTTTTCTATATATAGTTTCATGTCATCCACAAATAGTGACAGTTTTACTTCTTCCTTTCAAATTTGGATATGTTTTATCTCTTTATCTTGTCTGATTGCTGTGACTAGGGCCTCCAGTATTACGTTGAGTAAACATGGAGAGACTGGACATCCTTGTCTTGTTCCTGAACTTAGAGGAAAGGCTTTCAGCTTTTTGCTATTGAGTATGATGTTAGCTATGGGTTTGTCAAATATGACCTTTATTATGTTGAGGTATGTATCCTCTGTACACATTTTGTTGAAAGTTTTTATCATAAATAGTTGTTGAATTTTGTCAATCACTTTTTCTGCACCTATTGATATGATCATATGGAATTTACCCTTATTTTTGTTGATGTGCTATATCATATTGATTGATTTATGAATATTGTACTATCCATGCATCCCTGGAATACTGCTTGGTTGTGATGGATGATCCTTTTGATGTACTTTTTAGTTTGGTTTGCTAATATTTTTTTGAGGATTTTTACATCTATATTAATCAAGGATATTGGTCAATAATTTTCTTTTCTGTAGTGTCTTTGTCTAATTTTGATATTAGAGTGATACTGGCCTCATATAATGAAATTGGAAGTATCCCCTCCTCATCTACCTTTTGGAACACTTTAAGGATAGGTATTAGCTCTTCTTTAAATGTTTGGTAGAATTCAGCTGTGGAGCCATGTGGTTCTGGTATTCTGTTTGTTGGAAGTTTTTGATTACCAATTCAGTTTTGTTACTGGTAATTGAATTGGTCTGTTCAGATTTTCTGGTTCATCCTGGGTCAGCCTTTAAAGGTTGTATTTTTCTAGGAAGTTGTCCATTTCTTCTAGGTTGCCCAATTTGTTGGCACATAATTTTCATAGAATTCTCTAATAATCCATTGTATTTCTCTAGTATCTGTTGTGACTATTCCTTTTTCATTTCTAATTTTGTTTGTGTACTTTCTCTTTTTTTCTTGACAAGCCTGGCTAGAGGTTTGTCTATTTTTATCTTCTCAAAGAACCAGCTCTTGCTTTCATTGATTCTTTCTATTGTTTTATTCTTCTCAATTTTATTTATTTCTGCTCAGATTTTTATTATATCCCTCCTCCTACTAAATTTGGGTTTCATTTGTTCTTTTTTATTTCTAGTTTCTTTAACTGTAATTTTATTTAAACTGTTTATTTGGGATTGTTCTTGTTTCTTGAGGTCGGCCTGTATTGCTATGTACTTCCCTCGTAGAACCACTTTTGTGGCAACCCATACAATTTGGACTGTTATATTTTTATTTTCATTTGTTTCCATGTACTGCTTGATTTCTAATTTTGTTTCATTGATCCATTATTTAGAGGCATGTTGTTTAATCTCCATGTGTTTGTGGGGTTTTTTTGTTTTTTCATGTAGTTTATTTCTAGTTTCATCCACTGTGGGCTTGAGAAGTTTTTATACAATTTCAAACTTTTTGAATTTATTGAGGCTCTTTTTGTGGCCTAGTATGAGATCTATTCTGGAGAACATTCCATGTGCACTGAAGAAAAATGTGTATCCTGCTGCTTTTGGGTGGAATGTTCTGTAGATATTTGTTAAGTTCATCTGATCTAATGTGTTGTTCAGTGCCTCCCTTTCCATATTTATTTTTGTCTGTTTTACCTGCCCATTGATGTAAGTGGCATGTTAAAGTCCCCTAATATGAATGAGTTGCAGTCTATTTCCCCCTTTAGTTCTGTTAACATTTGTTTTACATACTTAGGTGCTCCTGAATATTAGATGCATAGATGTTTATAATGGTTATATCCTCCTGTTGGACTGATCCCCCTTTATCATTATGTAATGTCCTTCTTTGTCTCTTGTTACTTTCTTTGTTTTGAAGTCTTATTTTGTCTGATATAAGTATGCTACTCCTATTTTCTCCCAATTATTTGCATGAAATATCTTTTTCCATCTCTTCACTTTTAGTCTGTGTATGTCTTTAGATCTCAAGTGAATCTGTTCTAGGCAGCATATAGATGTGTCTTGTTTCTTTATCTGTTCTGCCACCCTATGTCTTTTGATTTGTGCATTCAGTCCATTACATTTAAGGTAATTATTGATAGGCATTCACTTACTACCGTTCCCCTAATTGTTTTCTGTTTTTTTTTGTAGTCCCTCCCTGTTCCTTTCTTCCTGTCTTACACTCTTCTCTTGTTTGATGGTTTTCTTTTTTCAGATTTTTTTTGTGTATCATATGCTTTAGATTCATGGTTATCATAAGATTGATGGATAGTTTTCTAACTCTATCTATCTATATATATTAAGTTGATGATCACTCTATTTCAAACACAATCTGAAAGTACTTCTTTTTTATTCTTCTTCCTCCACACGTTAGGTATTTGATATCATAATCTGCATTTTTTTGTGTATTCCTTGACTGATTTTGTGTATAGCTGGTTTTACTACTTCTGTTTTGCTTTGTTTTGTTTTGTAACTTAATACTTGCTTGGGAATTAATTGGCCTATCACCTTTACTGTGGATTTATTTTCACTAGTGAAAACTATTTAGGCTTAAGAACATTTCCCTCTACACAAGTTCCTTTAACATATCTTGTAATGCTGGTTTAGTGGTGGTGAATTCCTTCAGCCTTCGTTTATCTGGGAGACTTTTAATGTCTTCTTCAATCTTGAATGATAACCTTGCTGGGTTGTGGATTCCTCGCTAAAGATCCTTTTGTTTGAATACCCTAAATAGTTCATACCACTCCCTCTGGTCCATAAAGTTTCTCCTGAGAAGTCTGCTGATACCTAATGGGGGTTCCCTCATATGACATTTTCTGCCTCTCTCTAGCTGCTTTCAATAACTTCCCTTTATCTTTAATCTTTGTCATTTTAATTGGATATCTTGGTGTTGTCTTCCTGAGGTTCCTTTTGTTAGGGGTTCTCTGAGCTTCCAGGACCTGGGTGTCTATTTCCTTCCTTACTTTGGGAAAGTTTTCGGCAATTTTTCTCAAAGAGACTTTATACCTTTTTGTCTCTCTGTCTTCTAGTACCCTGGTTATGTGAATATTGTTTCCTTTGGGGTTCATACACAGTTCTCAGTATCTTCTCATTTCTAGAGATTTTTTTCTCTTCGTTCCTCAACTTCATTTTTAAATGTTTTCCTATTCTCTAATTTCCATCTCATTGATTTTTTCCTCTACTTGCAGCAATATATTATTCCTTCCCTCTATGGTACATTTCATCTCAGTTACTGTATTCCTCAGCTCTGAGTGGCTCCTTTTCAACTCTTCTATCTCTTTGTTGAAGTCCTCTCTGAGATCATCAATACTTTTCCATAGAGCAGTGACCATATTTATGACTGTTACTTTGAAATCTTTATCAAGGAGATTGGTGACCTCCCTTTCATTTAACACTTTTTATGGTGTCTGTCTTATTGTATGTTTTTTTTTTTGGAACATATCCCTCAACCTCGTCATTTTGGCAGGGTTTCTGCATTTCTTCCTTTGTATTAGATGGATCTGCTATGCTTCATGGTCTGGAGAGTAATGGCTTTATGAAGAAGGCATCCTGTGGTGCCTAAAAGCTCAAGATTCTTTCCTCTCCAGTGCCTGGTTCTCTTCGCAGTAGAGCTCCAATTGGTGTTTGTGGGCAATTGGTGGGGCTGCCTTTCTGTTCACTGATAGCACTTTATCTCAGTCTGCCATGGGTGGCAGCTCACCTCAGCCAGTCCTCTGTAAGCCAAGCAGCAGTGCTTCTGCTGGGATCATTGTGGGTAGGCCCACCCCACCCTCTGCATTCCCTGCAACAGTGGTGGTGCTGCTGGGCTAATGGTGTGGCTGGAGCAGGCATGCAGTGGGCTAGGCTGCCTAAAAGGAGCAAGCACTCAGAGCTGGCTCCCACAGGTGCCTCCCCAGTTGGGTGGAGAGAGGGCCGAGAAAGCTAGGAGAGCCTCCCTCTGCCTTCCAGGCAGCAAAGTCTCCTCTGTCTCCAGTTAGTAAAGTCTAAAGCTGCTGGTCTGAGTGGGCCAGCTGGGCAGGTGGATGCTCAGGGAAGTCCCTTGGAGTTAAGCTGCCAGCAAGAGAGATGGAACCTTAGGGACTCCTGCAAGTGCCCAAACAGTTGAGTTTAGGGAAGGCCAGGGAATCATCATCCACCTGCCCTTTTTCCTGTGGAAAGAGCTCCATCCACACCTTGCCCATATGGCATCCTTCCTACTGCTGGCACATCTTTGAAAATGCCACCTCCATGTTGGATCTTATGGGGCTGTGGAGCCTGTCTTCCACAAGCAGCAGGAGTCTCAGCCTCCCAGAGTACCTCAACTTTCTCTATTTGTTGCATGAAATATCTTTTCCCATCCCTCCACTTTTAGTCTGTGTATGTCTTTGGGTTTAAAGTGAGTCTCTTGTAGGCGGCATATAGATGGGTCTTATTTTTTTATCCATTCAGTGACTCTATGTCTTTTTATTGGTGCATTCAGACCATTTACATTTAGGGTGATTATCGATAGGTATGTACTTATTGCCATTGCAGACTTTAGATTTGTGGTTACCAAAGGTTCAATATTAACTTACTATCTAAGAGTCTAACTTAACTTACTTAATATGCTATTACAAACACAATCTAAGGGTTCTTTTGTTTTTCTCCTCCTTTTTCTTCCTCCTCCATTCTTTATATATTAGGCATCATATTCTGTACTTTTTGTCTATCCCTTAATTGACTGTGTGGATAGTTAATTTAATTTTGCATTTGCTTAGTATTTAGCTGTTTTAGTTTCTTTAGTGTGGTTTCATTACCTTCGGTGACAGCTATTCAACCTTAGGAACACTTCCATCTATTGCAGTCCCTTCAAAATAGACTGTAGAGATGGTTTGTGGGAGGTAAATTCTCTCAGCTTTTGCTTATCTGGAAATTGTTTAATCCCTCCTTCAAATTTAAATGATAATCTTGCCAGATAAAGTAATCTTGGTTCCAGGCCCTTCTGCTTCAGGGCATTAAATACATCATGCCACTCCCTTCTGGCCTGTAAGGTTTCTGCTGAGAAGTCTGATGTTAGCCTGATGGGCTTTCCTTTGTATGTGATCTTATTTCTGCCTCTGGCTGCTTTTAACAATCAGTCCTTATCCTTGATCTTTGCCATTTTAATTACTATATGTCTTGGTGTTGTATTCCTTGGGTCCCTTGTGTTGGGAGATCTGTGGATCTCCATGGACTGAGAGACTATCTCCTTCCCCAGATTGGGGGAGTTTTTAGCAATCACCTCCTCAAAGACACTTTCTATCCCTTTCTTTCTCTTCTTCTTCTTCTGGTATCCCTATAATGCGAATATTGTTCCACTTGGATTGGTCACACAGTTCTCTCAATATTCATTCATTCTGAGAGATCCTTTTTTCTCTCTGTGCCTCAGCTTCTTTGTATTCCTCTTCTCTGGTTTCCATTTTCTTTTATTGTCTCCTCCACCATGTCCAGTCTGCTTTTAATACCCTCCATTGTGCTCTTCAATGATTGACCAGAATTCATTCCTGAGTTCTTGAATATCTTTCTGTACCTCCATTAGCATGTTAATGGTTTTTATTTTGAACTCCCTTTCAGGAAGAGTCATGCAGTCCATGTCATCTTTCTCCAGGGTTATATTAATTTTACTCTGTACCAGGTTCCTTTGGCTTTCATATTTGTGTATGGCGCCCTCTATTGTCCATAAGCTCTACTCTCTGGAGCTGCTCAGCCCCTGAGGCAATGTCGGCAGTCACAGGGGAGTGGTATTGGTGCCTGGGGGGAGAAAAGATCTGTTTCCTGCTTCCCGGATGCTATGCCTGTCTCCACTGCCTGAACCAGTGGGCCGAGCACACAGGTATAAGCTTTTGTCCCAGAGCAGCCGGATATGGATCCCTGCTTTCCACAGTGTTTAGAGTCTCGGTCTCTCCAGGAATTCTGCCTCTCTTAGCTTTCCAACCCTGTAATCACGAGAGTATCATGCAAGCACCATGAAATGTAGGTTTGTGCTCCCAGAGCAGATCTCTGGAGTTAGGTATTCAGCATTCCCAGGCCTCCACTCCCTCCCTGCTCCATTTCTCTTCCCCCAAAGGTGAGCTGGGTTGGGTCCCACCAGGACACTGTTTTGGTACATTACCCTGTTCTGTGAGGTCTGCTCTTTTCTCCAGGTGTATGCAGTCTGGCACAGTCCTCTTTCCTGTTGCTCTCTCAGGATTAGTTGTATTAATTATGTTTTCATATTATATGCGGTTTTAGGAGGAAGCCTCTGTCTCACCTCTCACGACGCCATATTTAATCCTCTCTCTCAGAGAGCTCCAACTTTCTCTGGTGTCCAGTCCCACTAATCACCAAAGCCCAGTGCAATGTGGACTTATGTTCCAGAGCAAATCTCCAGGGCCAGGTGTGCAGAGTTCCTGAGCACTTACCCCTTATCTGCTCCATTCCTCCCACCTCTGAGCTGGAATGGGGCCAGGGATGGGGTCCCAATGGATCATGGCTCTGACACTTGTCAGTGTGATCTTCTCAGTGTGATCTTCTCTTCCTCACTAGTTGTAGGTGGCCTGTTCTGAAGTCTTCAGGTCATTTTCAGGGTTAGTTGTATTTGCTGTAGTTGCTTCCTTGGTGTACATGCGGGAGGAGTTAACCACTTTGCCTTCCTACTCTGCCATCTTCCCCCACAACACTTTCAAAATTTTTCATTTATCTCCGTAGTGTTTTATGGATTTCAGAGGTCTTACATATCTTTTGTTAAATTTATTATTGCTTACTATTTTTATGGGTTTTATGCTATTTTAAATAGTATTGTTTAAAATTTTACTTTCTAATTTTATGTTCCTAGTGTATAGAAAGGTAATACATTTTTGTATATTCTGACCTTGTAAACTATGAACTTGCAAAATTTATTTATTAATTCTAGTGGCTTTTTTCAGGTTTGTTAGGATTTTAAAATTTTCATTATCCAGAAATACAGTTTTACTTCTTCCTTTCCAATCTTTATGTTTTTTATTTATCTATACTGCCATGTTTCACTTGCAAGGACTTCCTATACAATACTGAAAAAACGTGAGAGTGGGCAACCCTGTTTAGTCATTACTGATCTTTAGGGAGAGGTTGTCTTGCCAATGGGTTTCAGCCCTGGGAAAGTTTCCTATGGATTCAGTGTGACCAAAGAAAATGACAACAAATGTTCTTTGGGGTGAAAGGGTTCATTACCTGGCATGTTCTCCCAGCAGCAGGTCAAGCACTAGCATCTCGACCTCTGCACAGAGCACTGGGCCGAGCTCTATGTATAGCACAACAATAGCTTATTGCCTAAAGGTGTGGAAGCGGTAGCCTAGCAACAGGCCAGTTACATCATCAGGTGGTTTAAGTTCAGTGAGGATCCTGGTCATAGGAACCCCAACTTCCCCACAGTCCACCCGTCCAGAATTCTCACCTTACAATCCACATGCTTTAAATCTTCCGTAATGGTCCCTGTGTGAGAAAGCTGGAGCACTGTAACCAGATTCCAACAGCAACAGAGGATAACAATTTAGAGATAATACCAAAAATTAAGATACAAGATACAGGTAACAAAAATTATAATAATCCTCAAGCCAGAAGAAATTGCCAATCCACAAAGACTTTAGGGGCGATAAGACACATGTTTTAATGCCACCAACATAGGCAAATCTTGTCCATCAGGTAGGATGCATGCAAGAGAGTGTCCTGTGATGGGACTGTAGCAGGAAGGGGGTCCCTTCCAGGTCTAGTATACCATACTTTTACTCATTTCCCCATGGGGGTTACAGAAGGGTCTATATATAGTGCTACTGGAGGTGCATGCACTGGCCATAATGATAAAACAAAACTCCCCAGTGAGATGCTCCTACCTTCTGGCCATTCAGGATATACTACTGTGACCTTAGGGGGCCACTCTGCTGTTATTCCAGGAATACACAGGAGGCCAGCTTCCAGGCCTTGTCCCCAAGGTGCCAGGAGAGCCAACCATCCTTGGTCCATGTGTCGAAAGTTCCAAGGCCACGCCCACTCAATGGAGTCTCCAGAGTTGGTGCTGGCAGCAAGATGTTATTCTGGTGGCCAAACCTTGGCTTCAGTGATTCTCCCTTGGTTTGTACTTGCAGTTGTATAGGGGAGGCATCCATATGTATTAACATGTCTATGGGGTCCGGGCTTCCTTTTGGGGTCTCTCATTCAAACACCATAGCATGGTCCATAAGCAGACTGACCATCCCTGCAGACTATTGGTACCTGACTTTAGTCCAGATTTTAATAAGCCATTGTGCCTCTCTGTCATGCCTGCTGTGGTAGGATTGTATGGCACATGAAACTTCAATTTGATTCTAAACTGTTGCACCTGTTCTTGCAGTGTATGTGCCCTGATCACTCTCAATTATCTGTGGTCAGCCATAGGTGGCAAAGAGGCACTCCAGGCCTCTTTTGGTTGTCTGCTGGTCTGCACAACAGGTTGGAAAAGCAACGAGAAGTCCAGTAGCTGTGTCCACACAAGTCATGGTATACCGATATCCTTCTGACACAGGTAGAGGCCCAATATAGTCTATCTGCCACCTGATGATGGGTATAGGCCTCTTAGCTATTGCCCCATGTTGCTGTGGAACTCGGTGTAAGTCCCTTTTGGAGCACATGACACACTCCTGATGGGCTCTACTAACTTCTACAATGGTCAAAGGCAAGCTCCACTGACAGGCTACAGCCCACATTGTCTTTTGCCCCACATGCAACAAACGCTGATGTAGCCATTGGGATACATCAGAGGTAGGCTTTCCTTCTAGCCAACGTATCTGGGCCAATTTATCTGCTTCATCATTTCCTGGGGATGCCAGTGGCAAATGACCTGTCACATGGTATACTGTAATTATTTCAGTCTGACCACAGGCCCATAAGTCTTGCCCCCAAAGGGGTCAGTGACCAACCAGCCAGTTGGCATGGTACCAGGTTGGTAGCCACAGGGTCAAGCCCTGATAGCCCAGCTGTCAGTGGAGACAACTATGGGGAGGGATCCTGGCTGATCACAAGCCACATAGACCACAACTCTGCCCATTGGCTGCTCTTCCCCTCGCCATCTTCCATCCATATTGTCTCAGTCTTAGGATGGAAAGCTATGGCCCTCCATTTTGGGAGCTGCCCATGGCTGGAAACATCTGTGTACCATGCATCTTTGGGTGTAGGGGCTCTTCCCTCCAGATAGGGACTATCTGCTACTAATGGTTCAAAACCAAGTTCTTTCTGATTTTCACTAACATGTCACCGACCCCAATAAGTGTTGGAGTTCTTCACTCAAGGGGCAACTAAAGAGGGCACCTACTTCTGTAGGCAAACACTCCACTTGGCCAGTGTGGTCGTTTGTGCCACACCACTCCTTGGCTTTTGGGTCCAGTCTCAAACCCACCCCAAGATGGGATAGGTGGTTATTACCTTTATCGAGGCCATTCTAGTGATGGGCTCTGTAGCCAGCAATGTATGATACATGGCAGCCAGTTATTTTTCTATCAAAGTGTATCGTATCTCTGCCCCTTTCCAGAGTTGTGATGAGAATCCAACTGGTTGGCGAGTTTGTTCGAGCCGCTGCCAGAGACCCCAGCCATAACTGTCTTCAGTCACATGAAAATCCAGCTCACAGGGCCTTGAAGGGTCTATCACACTCTAGGCCTACACAGCGTTAACTGCCCATTTTGCTGTAGTAAAGGCAGATGCACATGTCTCATCCCAGTCCCACCTGACTCCCTTTCGGACCAACTGATATAAGGGCTTCAGAATTTGTGCCAAGTGCAGGATAAACACTCTCCAGTAGCCTAGAAGACCCAGAAACTCCTGTAGCAATGCTACAGTTGTAGGGGTAGGAAAAGCCTGGACTTTATCTATAACTGCTCCTGGTATAACTTTGGTCTTACCTGACCAGACGACCCCCAAGAATTTGACAGACAAGCCAGGTCCCTAAATCTCGGTACTATTCACAGCCCATCCTTTCTCCTGTAGATGTTGCAGCAGTCTAGGTGCTGTACCTTCTAGATCTAAATGAATCAGACATAAGCATGACATCATCAATATAATGGTACACCTGCACCGTTGGCTGTTTCTCCCATGTAGCCAAGTCCTGGGCTACAAGTCTGTGACAGATGGTGGGGCTGTGGAGGTATCCCTGTGGAAGGATGATGAAAGTCCATTTCTGTCCTTCCTATGTGAAGGCAAACTGTACCTGACTTTCCTGCTCAATGTCAATAGAAAAGAAGGCATTAGCAAGATCTACCACATAGTGGTATGTTCCTAGTTCATGGCTGAAGGTATCCATCAGGCCTCCAACAGAGGGAACAGCAGCATGCTTAGGGGGTATGACTTTGTTCAATTCTCTGTAATCCACAGTCATATGCCAGCAGTCATCTGGCTTTTTTACTGGCCACACTGGGGAATTGAAAGGACTATGGGTGGGCTTTATAATACCCACCTTTTCCAGCTCCTGGAGAGTTTCCCCAATCTCTTTATGCCCTCCAGGCAGCTTGTATTGTTTGGTATTAATCACCCACCGAGGCACAGGCAAAGCTATGGGTGGGTACCTAGCATATCCCCTCAGAACTGCCTTCACCACACTCTCAGTCTGAACTCACCTGCAGTGGTCTGCAACCATAGACCGTGCAGGATATCAATCCCCAAAATATACTCAGGGATAGGAGATATATACACAGTATACTCTTTGGGGGGTTGATGCTCTATTCCCAAAGGGATTTGGGCTTGTTCCACTCTAATAGCCTTACTCCCATATCCATCTATGATAGTGGGGGTTCTTAGGAACCTCTCAGGGTTACCATGAATCAGTGAACATTCAGCTCCTGTGTTCACCAGAGCCAAGACACATTGTATGTTCACTGGGAACCAATGGATAGTTATTTCAACATGTGGCCTCCAGTCGCCACCCCCTCCAGTCCCTCAGGGCAGATACCCCTATCTTCCTCTCAGTCAAACCATGTTCCCAAATCATTTTCCTGTGTAGGCTCGAGTGAGGTTGGTTCGCTCCCCAGCAGGAAGTCTTGCAAACACACAGGCCAGACTTGTGGCTCTGTCTCTGACCTCTGCATCTTTGGTCTTAATGACTGGAACTGCTGCTCTGGTTTCAGTTGTTGCCATAGCTCTAGTAAGATCCTATTTGACTTCCCATCTAATTTTCTTCCATCTGCTCCTGCCCATATTAAATCAATCCACATCTGGGTCCTCATAACCTTCATGGGGCCCTTTAAATTCTTCTTGTGAGCAGCAGACCTTACTTCTTTCTGGGTTCTCATTGTTTCAGACTCTCCTAAGTCTGCTACTGTATGTGTCGCCTCGTTTATGGGGTGCCCTAAGTGAGGGGAAAGAATGGCCACTAGAGACCCAAAGAGGGATGTGGAAGCCATTTGAAGCACAATATTTCTCATCCCAGTAGTGAAAATCTCTTCATCTGGGCCATAATTCTCTGTACTATAGATGGCATTCCTTATGCCTAGCTCTCGTAGCACCTGTTGGAGCTCAGCATACGTCTGCCATCTAACAGGAGAGGATGGCAGATCACCCTGATTGGGCCACACAGCATGAAGTGCAGCCTAAGCTAATCGAGGAGGGAGTGAGTCCCTGGGTCTGTTGTGCATTTTGTAATCGCTGCCTCAAGGTGGGCTGCACTGTCAGGGAAGCCAGCTTTCCCATCTCTGCTCCCGACAGAACAATTCCATCCACCCCTAAGTCCCACAGACACAGGGGCCAAGGTGATACTGGCTCCAAGGGCTTCTCCCTAAACTGGGAGCCCAAATCCAGCAGCTCAGCCTGAGTATAGGGGGAGGGACCATAGAGTGCTCCACGACCTGGGGAGGGGCTGCTCCTCTCCTTGGGGAACTTTCAGCTTCTGGGTCTTTATTTTCTTTACAACCACTGGGTGTGCTTTCAATCCAAGAGGGGTCAGTGCCTCTGGCAACACCCCTTCATCACTCCTCCATTTCTGGGGCTGATGGCACCTTTCCCCTTCCCCGAGTGCCTCTTCTGCTACCATTAGCAGAAAGTTACCTTTTCTACTGTGCCTTGCAGCCACGCTAGTCAGTTTTCAGCAGCTCTCTTACCTTCACCTCAATGCTTTGCAGCTGGCATTCTCGTGCCACCTCCACCTGTGCTTCCCTTAGGAGTTCATCTTTTTCCTTGTTGGCCTTTTCCTCCTTCAAAGCACCTGGTAGTGCTACCATCTCATTCTGTAAGGAAACTTTGACCTTTCCAATGGCATCTTGCTGCCGGCATTCTTGTGCTGCCTTCTCTCACATCAATGCCATTTCCTTCGTCAGGGAATCCACAAGAAATTTGAAGCTCACATTCTCGTGCTGCCATTTCTTGGGTCTTTTTCAGGAGCATGTCCTTCTCTTCTGTAGACTGTGCAAAGCAGCCAACCCACAGTGTCCATTGCCTCAGGGGCACTCTGTCTCTCAAAAGACCTACTTACTATACCAAGGTCTACCCCTACTGCCTCAGGTATCACCTCCATTTGCCTTCAGTCCTGGGGTAGGCCTCAGTCCTCTAGGAGGCAAGCCACCTCAGACCACATACCCATTGGGGGACAATCTACTGTCTCCCCATTCACGGGGGCAGCCCGCTGGAGCACCCCTCCCATAAGGACAGCCTGTCTTTTTCCTTGATCAACAATGAATCCTGCCGACTACATCAATTGTCTTGCCAGTGGGTTTCAGCCCCCGGCAAGTTCGCTATGGATTCAATGTGACCAAAGAAAATGACAGCAAACGTTCTCTGGGGTGAAAGGGTTTATTACCCTGCTTGTTCTGCTGACAGTAGGTCAAGCACTAGCATCTCTGCCTCCACCCAGAGCACCGAGCCAAGCTCTCCATATAGTGGAATAATAGCTTACTGTTTAAAGGTGTGGAAGCAGTAGCCTAGCAACAGGCCAGTTACATCATCAGGTGGTTTAACTTCAGTGAGGATCCTGGCCATAGGAGCACCAACTTCCCCACAGAAGTATTTGATATTTTTCCATTAAATATGATGCTTGCTATAAGGTTTTCATCAGTGGCTTTTATAAAAATGAGGAAGTTTCTTTAATTCATTTGTTTAGGGTTTGTGTGTTTTGTTTTATTCATTAATGGATACTGATTTTTGTAAATGCCTTTTGTGCATACCTTTAGATCATGTAGTTTTTCTCCTTTATTCCGTAATGTGTTGAATTCCACTGACTGATTTATGAGCATAAAATCTTGTATCTCTTTGAAAAAGCTCACTTGGTCATGTTGCATTACCCTTTTTATATATTTCTGGATTTGCTTTGTTAATAATTTTTTCTTCTGTGTTTATGAGAGTTATTGTGCTCTGTATTCTTTTGCTTTGTATTCTCTTTGTATGACTTAGGAAACTTTCCTCCTCTTATATTTTCTGGAAGAATTTGTTTAAGATTGCTATTATTTCTCCCTGTAATGTTTTCTAGAATCCATTCATGAAATATCTAGGCCTGAAATTATCTTTATGGGAAGATGATAATGATGATTCAATTTCCTTAGTAGATATAGGACTATTTAGAGTTTCTATTTCTCCTTAATTCATTTTGGTATGTTTTATTGTTAAACTGTAATAACAGCTATTTCTACATATTTCTACATAAGACTTACTCTGGTAAGTCTTGTGTAGTATGACACTGTACACATGCAACCCAGCTCTTGACAAAGGACCTACAAGGAACTCTTATACAGATTTTTACCCACATACCTTCCCTCAACCCTGAACAGCTCCCTCTTTCTTATGTTCTTCCCCCAACTTCCCCAACAGCTCTAAACTCTGACCTCTGCCTCCTCCACTCAGGGGGACTGCCATTCCCTGTTTGATCTTCAGCTCCTTACACTATAATCAGGAAACTGTCCCTGGAAAACTGCCAGAGAAATCAAAGTCGCACCATGTGAGTTTCCCATTCAGTGATCACAGTCTTGTACTAGCTTGTGTGCAATGCCAGAAAACATTTGCTTCATGTGTTGTGTGCAGTGTTATAATTGTTTACAGTGGGAAGGCAAGTCTGGTACTAGGTACTTTATTATGGCCACAAGTGGAAATCACTTCTTGTTTTTATAGAAACAAAGATTATTAGTAAGGATGTCCAAACTTCTATACATAGAATATGTGACCTCTCCTGACCCAGCTTGTCTACCCTGTCTGTCCCCCAAATCTTACCTATTGTTACACTGCCAAGCACTTTCTGCTTCAGATAAACTACAGTATTTAGTGTTACTGTCTTTGCCACACCCACCCACATATGAGGCTGATATGCTTGTTTCTTTGGGTTCTTGGTTGTTCAGTATGTCACTTTTTTGCCTCAAATGTTGCCTTTCCCTTTTCCTAGCTAAATTATTTTTCCTTCAGAATTCATCTTGACCCCAGTGATCACATGGCTGTCTTTTTTTCTTCTCTGTGTTCACTCCTATCACAGTACTCAGCATGGTAACTTAGACTTGTCTATCCATTCCATTTCTGCCTTTTCAGCTGGTAGACAGCAACTATTTCTTATTTGTCTCTAAATAAATAAAAATCTAGCATGTCCTTAATAAATTTTTGTAGAATGACTAATGTAATACCATTAATAGGTACTTTAATATATGGTGCATTTTTTAGTGTTTCACTCTCTAAAATAATTAGATTTATTAATCTATCTTGATGTACCAGGCTGTACAAATAAACTGCAGTCTTTCAAGCCCAGTTTTTTCCCTGCAGCCTCAGTGAGGCAGCATCTTTAGGGAGTAGGGATTAGGAACAACGATGTGATTCTGCAGGGCAGACTCCATAGCAGCCTGGATTGAGATATTTCATGACTTTTCCCTTTTAGTTCTTGGTTCATTTGATATCTTGGTTCATGATCTTGGTGCTGGTTTTTCTTTGTTCTGATGAGTCACCTGAGAATCTGTCCAAAGTGATTCTTCGGGGTGTCCTAGTTTCCAAGGCAGCCCCACCCTGTGTACCCCACTGCTCTCAGCATTCTGCAACGAATGGCTTTCCTTGCTAGAGAAGAGACGTCTGACATCAAAATATTAGGTCTTGATTTTCTGGGGACTCCTTCTATTTGCATTCTATTTTAGTGTCCCTTAATTTTTCCTTGCTCTTCATCTGAGAGGAGATGGTTTCTTTTTTAGATGAATTACTGTCTCATTTACGTGAGCATTCTACAGAGGATTGGAATATCATATGTCTTAGAATTGCTCTAAATATGACATTAAGAAATATGCACCCTAATACTGAGACTAATACTTTCTTAGGATTGTGACTTCTCCCTAGAGAGAATGATTTATTGGTCAAAGCCTCTGCTTGCTGAGAGATCTTGCCTCTGTAGAGCCCCACTGTTGGGTTCTTTTACTTATCAGCGACTTTGGCCAGCTGCTGCCCTTTTTCTAAGGACCACTAAACCATCTTTTGTACCTTAAAACTACCCATGTTTACTTGGGTGAAGACAAGCATCTAGAAAAGAACCCTTGTCTTAAACAATACTGAGGACTAAACTTCATGGAAAATGAAGTTAATTCCATTAGCAATAGAGAGATCACTCTATTTCTTTACTGTATCTATTTTTCAATAATAATTTTATATTTGCTTTATAGATGTGAAGAAATAGTTTTCTATTTTCTATATATGGGAACACTTTCTATAGTGTAGAATTTTTTTCTTTATGAGTTGAATAAAACTCACCAGTAGAAATATCAGAGTTTCCTGGAAGGATTCTTTGATTACTTTCCAAGTTTCTTTATTGATAATACTCTATTCAAAATTTCATCAGTTTTGAACACCTTTTTCCCCCCAAATCTTTTCTTTGTTAAAAAGTTTATTGGACATGTAAGCATGCAGTTATCCAGAGACTTCTCTTGTAATTTTAGTGAATTATCTGATTATTTATTATTTCTGATTATTTTAGAAGTTGAGAAAAGATCAAGGTTTTTTTTTATTGTGTTGATGTTACTTGACCAGGAAATGGAGAAATCTCCAAATCTGGCCTTGGCCCAGCCAGTCTTCTTTTTTGAAGGGACTCCAAGGGAAATATAAGAACAGGGAACAATAGCAAAGTGAAACAAAGGAAAGCAAAGTTTAATTTCAGCTGGGACTTTACCTTAGCACTGCAGGGCTGAATAGGCTGAGCCGGGTCTGGATTGCACAGTATCTTCTTGATACTTGAGAATGGGCTGGACCAGAGTGGATATCTCTTTGTCCCCCTCAAATGATCCAGATAGAAGACAGAATCTGCCCAGTAACTAGCATTGAGCTGGCTGTGCTGCTGCCCCAGGATGCTTCTGACAGGCCAGCAGTTTCCTGTCCAGTTGCCGCATTGGAGGAAAGATCAAGGGGGAGACATGACTAGTGCCTCCCAACAGAGCCCCAGAAAGTAGGGACCTATGTACTGGGGGTAGGGTGGGGGGATGTTGAAGGAATATACCAGTAACAAATTGGGGGAAAGAAGAATCCCTGAATTGTAATTTTATTTTAATATTATTAATTAGTACAACTTTATTAGTGTTTTATTAGTTTTTTAATTAGTTTTATTAGTTAATTAGTTAATTAGTACAAGTTTATTAGTTTTAGTGTTGACAAATGTTAATGCTGACATTATAGTGGAAGCACAATCACTTCAGCCCTGTCGGTGGCTGGTTTGCTCCTGAATAACTGTAATGCATATTTGCTATATTAAATGGACATTTACTTTCAAATGTAGTCAGAAAAGGGATAGAGATTTAGGGCATCATTTTGCTCTAGCACTTCCTTCTTTTCTTCATTTTTTAGAATTCTTTATTACATCTGGTTCAAATATTATTTAACATCTATAATATTATACATGATTTGGGCATCTGTCCTCCTTGTGAAATTCTGAGGTGGCAAAGTAGACATTGTGCTTTTAGTTAATCCTCACTAGATGTGAAGAATTGCCAAACTGGGTTTTCTGTTGACTTATAGCCTAAATTTTATAATTTACTAGTACAACAAACAATTGTACAAAAATGGGCTAATGATCTAATTTCCATTATTCTGCCTTATATTATTATTGAAAATTTTATAAAATGAATTAGCTAAAAAATAATTGATATTTTTCCTAAAGTTATCTACCTAATATACTCTCTGACACATTTGTTTCAATTGTCAGTCTTGTTCTCTATTTAAACTTCTTAAAAGTTCTGCTGTCAATGAAGCAAAACTGAAGGAAGAAAATGGCAGCAGACTCAGAGACCCCAAGAATGAACTAGAGGTTACCAAAGGGGTGGGTGTGGGAGGGTGGGTGGGGAGGGAGGGAGAAGGGGACTGAGGGGTATGATGTTTAGTACACATGGTGTGGGGGGTCACGGGGAGAACAGCGTAGCACAGAGAAGGCACACAGTGCATCTGTGGCATCTTGCTGCACTGATGGACAGTGACTGCTTTGGGGTATGGGTGGGGACTTGATAATATGGGGAAATGTAGTAACCACATTGTTTTTTCATGTGAAACCTTCATAAGAGTGTATATCAATCATACCTTAATAAAAAATATTTAAATCCCCCCCTCAAAAAAAAAAAGTTCTGTTGTCCTGGTGCATAAAATAATAGTTTATACAGACATCATTTTACTCTTGCACAGCAAATATGATTTATATCATAATTGACTGATAGAATTTCAACCTATAGAGTATATAAAAAGTTTTATCTAAGTTTTATGAAGTGAACATTAACAATAAATTGTACTGGCATGTCGTACTGTAAAACAATGTCACGCTAATTAGGAACTTTGTTCACATGGTCGTTGATCATTCGCAAGTTAAGGAAAGCTAAAAATGAAATCGAATTAAGCTATTTGGACTTCCATAGGCTCAAGGGCTAAACTGAAACAGAATAAAAGGTTTATCCCAAATTGAAAGTTGCAACTGAAATTTGGCACCTTATTTACTTACGTTTTTTCTTAGTAACTAAAATTGTGGTGTATTCTGTTTCACCACTTATTTGGGAGAATTGCTTTTTGGAATTTCTAAATAGTTCTTTTAAAAATTTTCCTATTTTAAATTTTGTTATATTATGATCAAATAATGCATGCTTTTAACCATATGACTCATTTTTATATTTTATACATTTCTTATATACTTGACCTGTTCTATTTTATAAATTGAGGGGCCAACATTAATACAGGTATGTTAAAATGTCTTACAATGATTTGTTTTATAAAGTTTTCTTTGTATTTTTAAAAATAAATCTTCCTGTATATTATTTGATACTGTGTTATCAATGTATTAAACATTCACTCTACTGTATTCTACCTATGTGACCATGCAGGTTGCTTAGATTATCTGACTTCAGTTCCCTCTTTTATAACTTAGGGTAGTAAGGCCTATGTTTGCATAATATTTAATGGAGGATTAAATACTTTGTGTCAAGGAGAAAGGGCACATTTAATAGTTATCATATCTTCTTTGTGTATTATGCATTTTATCAATGGCATCTTTTATTGTTTGCTGCACTTTGAATTCTTCCTGGTGTCAAATTAATATTGTTGTCCTGCTTTATTTTGGTTGTAGTATGCCTAAAATATTCCCCATTGTTTTATTTTACTATTCTTTTTATTGTGGTAAAATACACATAACATAAAATTTACCATTTTAACCATTTATAAGTATATAATTTATTGGCATTAAGTACATTCACAATGTTGTGAAACCATCCAGAACTTCTTCACCATCCCAAACAGTAGGTCTGTACACATTAGCAACTCCTCACTCTCGTCTCCCTCCAGCCCCTAATAACCTCTATTCTACTTTTTTTTCTCTGTGAATTTGCCTTTTCTAGGTATCTCATATAGGTGGAATAATATATTTGTCCTTTTGTGACTGCTTCACTTAACATAATGTTTTCAGGGATCGTTCATGATATAGTATGTATCAAAATTTCATTGATTTTTATTGCTAAGTAATATTCTGTTGTATATACATTTATGTATATATATATATATTTTTTTAATTTTTATTTTTTGTAGATAATTATTTTTTATTGAAAGGTAGTTGACACACAGTATTACATTACATTAGTTTCAGGTGTACAACATAGTGATTCAACATTTATATACATGACAATTCTAGGTACCAGCTATCACCATACCAAGCTATTACAATATCTTGACTATATTCATTACATCCCAGTTACTTATTATTTTACCATTGGAAGTGTATACTTTTTTTTTTTTTTTGTGAGGGCATCTCTCATATTTATTGATCAAATGGTTGTTAACAACAATAAAATTCTGTATAGGGGAGTCAATGCTCAATGCACAATCATTAATCCACCCCAAGCCTAATTTTCATCAGTCTCCAATCTTCTGAGGCATAACAAACAAGTTCTTACATGGAGAACAAATTCTTACATAGTGAATAAGTTCTTACATGGTGAACAGTACAAGGGCAGCCATCACAGAAACCTTCGGTTTTGCTCATGCATTATGAACTATAAACAGTCAGTTCAAATATGAATACTCATTTGTTTTTTATACTTGATTTATATGTGGATACCACATTTCTCTCTTTATTATTATTATTTTTAATAAAATGCTGAAGTGGTAGGTAGATACAAGATAAAGGTAGAAAACATAGTTTAGTGTTGTAAGAGAGCAAATGTAGATGATCAGGTGTGTGCCTGTAGACTATGTGTTAATCCAAGCTAGACAGGGGCAATAAAACATCCATGTATGCAGAAGATCATTTATGTATATTTTTTATCCATTTGTCTGTCAATGGACATTTGGTTTGTTTTCACCTTTTGGCTATTGTGAGTAATACTGCTTGAACATTGTTGTGCAAGTGTCTGTTTGAGTCCTGACTTTCAATTCTTTGAGTACATACCTAGAAGTGCAATTGCTGCATTATATGCAAATTCTATGTTCAACTTTTTGAGGAACTGCTAAACTAGTTTCCACAGCAGCTGTCCTATCCTTTTATTTTTAACAGCACTGTATGGATTTGTTTTATTTATTTATTATTTATTTATTTATTTATTTATTTTGAGAGAGCATCTCTCATATTTATTGATCTAATGGTTGTTAACAGTTAACAACAATAAAATTCTGTACAGGGGACTCAATGCACAATCATTAATCCACCCCAGGCCTAATTCTCATCAGTCTCCAATCTTCTGACGCATAACGAACAAGTTCTTACATGGTGAACAAATTCTTACATAGTGAATAAGTTCTTACATGGTGAACAGTGCAAGGGCAGTCATCACAGAAACTTTAGGTTTTGATCACGCATTATGAACTACAAACAATCAGGTCAGATATGAATATTCGTTTGATTTTTATACTTGATTTATATGTGAATCCCACGTTTCTCCATTATTACTATTATTATTATTATTTTTTTAAATAAAATGCTGAAGTGGTAGGTAGATGCAAGATAAAGGTAGAAAACATAGTTTAGTGCTGTAAGAGGGGAAATGTAGATGATCAGGTGTGTGCCTGTAGACTATGTGTTAATCCAAGCTAGACCAGGGCAACAAAACATCCACGGATGCAGAAGATTTCTCTCAAAACAGGGGGGAGAGGTTCTAAGCCTCACCTCTGTTGATCCCCAAGTTCTCACCTGATGGCCCCCCTGAGTCTGTGCCTGTCTTAGGTTGTTCCTCCCTTGAGGAATCTTACCCGTCTCTGGCTAACCAGTCATCTTCCGGGGCCATACAGGGAAATGTGAAGTTGGTAAGTGAGAGAGAAGCCTTATTGTTTGAAAAGGTTAGCTTTTTACTTCTTTGCATATTTATGCCCTGTGGCTTCTATGCCCAGCATTTGTCTTGAGGTATCTTTACCACTTGGAAGAATTATGATACTCGGTAAATTTGATATGAGGCACGAATTCTATTTAGGGGTTGTAATTAGGAAGGAAGAAGAAAAGCTATAGAAGTAGCAGACGGAAGAAAACATGGGAAGATTGGTTTTTTTTCTTTGACATATCCTCTTGTAGAGTAACTTAAGCATGTATAGGTTTTAAACTACTAAATAAATTGTGTGCACACATTAACATAATAGGAATACAGCTACATAACCAAAGCAGACCTACAATTACCAGCCATATCCAGTGAAACCAAAAAAACCAGTTAGGCACCCTAGGCATTTGTGAAATCTTATCAGTGATATGATGGATATTGTCTAACTGAATTTGAATAGTTTGAGAAAAATCAGACAAATTAAAACAACACATTCCTGGGAACTGTTCACATCCCATATGTTCTTTTAACAGTAGATAGTCTATAGTTGCAAGATTTTGGAGCGCTGCAACTTGAACTTCTCCTAATTCTTGGTTGAGTTCCGACAGTATAGATCCAGTCAAATTTGTTATTTTACTGTATGCACAGGCCAGCTTAGGTATCTCCCCCTTCATTCCAATGGCAATTCCAGGAACCAGTGGGATGAATGCAGCTACAACTGCAACAGTGCCAGGATCTTTATTGAAGTTTTTTGATGATTATCTTCTGGAATGACACTTCCAGAGTATGTTGATGTTGGAACTTCTTCTTCACATCGTATCTTATTTCGTTTTCTGGGTAGCCAAATTGGGCTTTGATCCTCTGTAAAAACACAAGCAGACCCTCTGCCCACACTTTGATATGACCTTTATACCATTGTGAAGAACTTATTGGAGGTCACCACACAGGAACTGCTTTTTTTTTTTTTAAGAGAAAGGAATATTATCAGAAAAATGTACTTCCATAGCTGATCATCTGACACCCTGTTAGTCCATTCTTGGGTTGTGTAATTCTGCTGATGTTTTGTTCCTTCTGTTTTTCCTTTGTTCTTATACTCCACAGATGAGCGAGATCATTTGGTATTTCTCTTTCTCTGCTTGGCTTATTTCGCTGAGCATAATACCCTCTAGCTCCATCCATGTTGCTGCAAATGGTAGGATTTGTTTTCTTCTTATGGCTGAGTAACATTCCATTGTGTATATGTACCACATCTTCTTTACCCAGTCATCTACTGATGGACACTTAGGTTGCTTCCAATTCTTGACTATTGTAAATAGTGCTGCGACAAACATAGGGGTGCATCTGTCTTTTTCAAACTTGATTGCTGCGTTCTTAGGGTAAATTCCTAGGAGTGGAATTCCTGGATCAAATGGTAAGTCTGTTTTGAGCATTTTGATGTACCTCCTTACTGCTTTCCACAATGGTTGAACTAACTTATATTCCCACCAGCAGTGTAGGAGGGTTCCCCTTTCTCCACAACATCGCCAACATTTGTTGTTGTTTGTCTTCTGGATGGCAGCCATCCTTACTGGTGTGAGGTGATACCCCATTGTAGTTTTAATTTGCATTTCTCTGATAATTAGCGATGTGGAGCATCTTTTCATGTGTCTGTTGGCCATCTGTATTCCTTTTTTGGAGAACTGTCTGTTCAGTTCCTCTGCCCATTTTTTAAGTGGATTGTTTGTTTTTTGTTTGTTGAGGTGTGTGAGCTCTTTATATATTTTGGATGTCAAGCCTTTATCGGATGTGGCATTTTCAAATATATTCTCCCATACTGTAGGGTTCCTTTTTGTTCTATTGATGGTGTCTTTTGCTGTACAGAAGCTTTTCAGCTTAATATAGTCCCACTTGTTCATTTTTGCTGTTGTTCTCCTTGCCCGGGGAGATATGTTCAAGAAGAGGTCACTCACGTTTATGTCTAAAAGGTTTTTGCCTATGTTTTTTTCTAAGAGTTTTATGGTTTCATGACTTACATTCAGGTCTTTGATCCATTTTGAATTTACTTTTGTATATGGGGTTAGACAATGGTCCAGTTTCATTCTCCTACATGTAGCTGTCCAGTTTTGCCAGCACCATCTGTTGAAGAGACTGTCATTTCCCCATTGTATGTCCATGGCTCCTTTATCAAATATTAATTGACCATATATGTCTGGGTTAATGTCTGGAGTCTCTAGTCTGTTCCACTGGTCTGTGGCTCTGTTCTTGTGCCAGTACCAAATTGTCTTGATTACTATTTGTAGTAGAGCTTGAAGTTGGGGAGTGAGATCCCCCCTACTTTATTCTTCTTTCTCAGGATTGCTTTGGCTATTCGGGGTCCTTGGTGTTTCCATATGAATTTTTGAATTATTTGTTTCAGTTCATTGAAGAATGTTGCTGGTAATTTGATAGGGATTGCATCGAATCTGTATATTGCTTTGGGCAGGATGGCCATGTTGATGATATTAATTCTTCCTAGCCACGAGCATGGGATGAGTTTCCATTTGTTAGTGTCCCCTTTAATTTCTCTTAAGAGTGATTTGTAGTTTTCAGGGTATAGGTCTTTCACTTCTTTGGTTAGGTTTATTCCTAGGTATTTTATTCTTTTTGATGCAATTGTGAATGAAATTGTTTTCCTGATTTCTCTTTCTATTGGTTCATTGTTAGTGTATAGGAAAGCTACAGATATCTGTGGGTTAATTTTGTATCCTGCAACTTTGCTG
Source organism: Manis pentadactyla (assembly GCF_030020395.1). Taxonomy (NCBI): domain Eukaryota; kingdom Metazoa; phylum Chordata; class Mammalia; order Pholidota; family Manidae; genus Manis; species Manis pentadactyla. Next base: position 61,099,602 of record NC_080034.1, read on the forward strand.
TATTCCGATATCAGTTCTAGTAGTTTTGGGGTGGAGTCTTTAGGGTTTTTTATGTACAGTATCATATCATCTGCAAATAGTGACAGTTTAACTTCTTCTTTACCAGTCTGGATTCCTTGTATTTCTTTGTTTTGTCTGATTGCCGTGGCTAGGACCTCCAGTACTCTGTTAAATAACAGTGGGGAGAGTGGGCATCCCTGTCTAGTTCCCTGTCTCAGAGGAAAAGCTTTCAGCTTCTCGCTGTTCAGTATAATGTTGTCTGTGGGTTTATCATATATGGCTTTTATTATGTTGAGGTACTTGCCCTCTATTCCCATTTTGCTGAGAGTTTTTATCATGAATGGATTTTGAATTTTGTCAAATGCTTTTTCAGCATCTATGGTGATGATCATGTGGTTTTTGTCCTTCTTTTTGTTGATGTTGTGGATGATGTTGATGGATTTTCGAATGTTGTACCATCCTTGCATCCCTGGGATGAATCTCACTTGGTCATAGTGTATGATCCTTTTGATGTATTTTTGAATTCGGTTTGCTAATATTTTGTTGAGTATTTCTGCATCTACGTTCATCAGGGATATTGGTCTGTAGTTTTCTTTTTTGGCGGGGTCTTTGCCTGGTTTTGGTATTAGGGTGATGTTGGCTTCATAGAATGAGTTTGGGAGTATTCCTTCCTCTTCTATTTTTTGGAAAACTTTAAAGAGAATGGGTATTATGTCTTCTCTGTATGTCTGATAAAATTCCAAGGTAAATCCGTCTGGCCTGGGGGTTTTGTTCTTGGGTAGTTTTTTCATTACCGCTTCAATTTCTTTGCTTGTAATTGGTTTGTTTAACGTTTGTGTTTCTTCCTTGGTCAGTCCTGGAAGGTTGTATTTTTCTAGGAAGTTGTCCATTTCTTCTAGGTTTTCCAGCTTGTTGGCATATAGGTTTTCATAGTAGTCTTTAATAATTCTTTGTATTTCTGTGGAGTCTGTCATGATTTTTCCATTCTCATTTGTGATTCTGTTGATTTGTGTTGATTCTCTTTTTCTCTTAATAAGTTTGGCTAGAGGCTTATCTATTTTGTTTATTTTCTCAAAGAACCAGCTCTTGGTTTCGTTGATTTTTGCTATTGTTTTATTCTTCTCAATTTTGTTTATTTCTTCTCTGATCTTCATTATGTCCCTCCTTCTGCTGACTTTAGGCCTCATTTGTTCTTCTTTTTCGAGTTTCGATAATTGTAATGTTAGACTATTCATTTGGGATTCTTCTTCCTTCTTCAAGTGTGCCTGGATTGCTATATACTTTCCCTTAAGACTGCTTTTGCTGCGTCCCACAGAAGTTGGGGCTTTGTGTTGTTGTTGTCATTTGTTTCTATATATTCCTTGATCTCTATTTTGATTTGTTGATCCATTGATTATTTAGAAGCATGTTGTTAAGCCTTCATGTGTTTGTGAGCCTTTTTGTTTTCTTTGTAGAATTTATTTCTAGTTTTATACCTTTGTGGTCTGGAAAATTGGTTGGTAGAATTTCAATATTTTGGAGTTTACTGAGGCTCTTTTTGTGGGCTAGTATGTGGTCTATTCTGGAGAATGTTCCATGTGCACTTGAGAAGAATATGTATCCTGTTGCTTTTGGATGTAGAGTTCTATAGATGTCTATTAGGTCCATCTGTTCTACTGTGTTGTTCAGCGCCTCTGTGTCCTTACTTATTTTCTGCCCGTTGGATCTATCCTTTGGGGTGAGTGGTGTGTTGAAGTCTCCTAAAATTAATGCATTGCAGTCTATTTCCTCCTTTAGTTCTGTTAGTATTTGTTTCACATATGCTGATGCTCCTGTGTTGGGTGCATATATATTTAGAATGGTTATATCCTCTTGTTGGACTGAGCCCTTTATCATTATGTAGTGTCCTTCTTTATCTCTTGTTACTTTCTTTGTTTTGAACTCTATTTTGTCTGATATTAGTACTGCAACCCCTGCTTTCTTCTTGCTGTTGTTTGCCTGAAATATGTTTTTCCATCCCTTGACTTTTAGTCTGTGCATGTCTTTGGGTTTGAGGTGAGTCTCTTGTAAGCAGAATATAGATGGGTCCTGCTTTTTTATCCATTGTATTACTCTGTGTCTTTTGATTGGTGCATTCAGTCCATTTACATTTAGGGTGACTATTGAGAGATATGTACTTATTGCCATTGCAGGCTTTAAATTCGTGGTTACCAAAGGTTCAAGGTTAGCCTCTTTAGTATCTTACTGCCTAACTTAGCTCGCTTATTGAGCTGTTATATACACTGTCTGGAGATTCTTTTCTTCTCTCCTTTCTTATTCCTCCTCCTCCTTTCTTCATATGTTGGGTGTTTTGTTCTGTGCTCTTTTTAGGAGTGCTCCCATCTAGAGCAGTCCCTGTAAGATGCCCTGTAGAGGTGGTTTGTGGGAAGCAAATTCCCTCAACTTTTGCTTGTCTGGGAATTGTTTAATCCCGCCATCATATTCAAATGATAGTTGTGCTGGATACAGTATCCTTGGTTCAAGGCCCTTCTGTTTCATTGCATTAAATATATCATGCCATTCTCTTCTGGCCTGTAGGGTTTCTGTTGAGAAGTCTGGTGAATGCCTGATGGGTTTTTCCTTTATAGGTGACCTTTTTCTCTCTAGCTGCCTTTAAAACTCTTTCCTTGTCCTTGATCTTTGCCATTTTAATTATTATGTGTCTTGGTGTTGTCCTTCTTGGATCTTTTCTGTTGGGGGTTCTGCATATTTCCGTGGTCTGTTCGATTATTTCCTCCCCCAGTTTGGGGAAGTTTTCAGCAATTATATCTTCAAAGACACTTTCTATCCCTTTTCCTCTCTCTTCTTCTTCTGGTACCCCTATAATACAGATATTGTTCCTTTTGGATTGGTCACACAGTTCTCTTAATATTGTTTCATTCCTGGAGATCCTTTTGTCTCTCTCTATGTCAGCTTCTATGCGTTCCTGTTCTCTGGTTTCTATTCCGTCAATGGCCTCTTGCATCTTATCCATTCTGCTTATAAATCCTTCCAGGGTTTGTTTCACTTCTGTAATCTCTTTCCTGGCATCAGTGATCTCCCTCCGGACTTCTTCCCATTGCTCTTGCATTTTTCTCTGCATCTCCGTCAGCATGTTCATGATTCTTATATTAAATTCTTTGTCAGGAAGACTGGTTAGGTGTGTCTCCTTCTCTGGTGTTGTCTCTGTGATCTTTGTCTGCCTGTAGTTTTGCCTTTTCATGGTGATAGGAATAGTTTGCAGAGCTGGGGCGAGTGACGGCTGGAAGAACTTCCCTTCTTGTTGGTTTGTGGCCCTCCTATCCTGGGAGAACAGCGACCTCTAGCGGCTTGTGCTGCGCAGCTGTATGCAGACAGGGCTTCTTCTTCTTGCCCGGCTGCTATGGAGTTTATCTCTGCTGTTGCTGTGGGCGTGGCCTGGCTTGGGCCGCTGCTCCAAAATGGTGGAGCCGCGTTGGATGGGGAGCAGCTGGGAGGCTATTTATCTCCGTGAGGGGCCTCCTTGCTTCCTGGTGTCCTGGGGGTTAGAGTGCCCAGAGATGTCCAGATTCCCTGCCTCTGGACTAAGTTCCCGGGATGCTTCTGTCCTTTTTTGGGGTCCCTGTTCCTTTAAGACTTCCAAAAAGCACTCGCCAAAAAAAAAAAAAAAAAGCCTCTCGCTTTTCGTTGTCCTAGGGCGCCGGCCTCAGGGACCTGCTCACCGGTCTTGCTGCCCTGTTTCCCTAGTATCCAGGGCCCTGCGCATGCACTGTGTCTGCACTCTGGCCCGGATGGCTGGGGCTGGGTGTTCAGCACTCCTGGGCTCCGTCTCCCTCCCGCTCCGACTCCTCTCCTCCCACAGGGAGCTGGGGGGAGGGGCGCTCGGCTCCCGCGGGGCCGGGGCTTGTATCTTACCCCCTTCTCGAGGCGCTGGGTTCTCTCAGGTGCGGATGTGGTCTGGATGTTGTCCTGTGTCCTCTGGTCTCTATTCTAGGAAGAGTTGTCTTTGTTATATGTTCATAGATATATGTGGTTTTGGGAGGAGATTTCCGCTGCCCTACTCACGCTGCCATCTTGGCTCCACTGCTGGATTTGTTTTATTTTTATCACATGTGAGCAGTTGGCCTTTATTGTTTTTTTTTAAATTTCACATAATACTTTTATTTAATCCACACAACATACACATGAGATATGTGATTATTTTTTATCTTACAAGGGAATAAACTCTCACTAATAGAATAAATAATTTCCCCAAGCCACACATCTAATTAATTTCAGAGACTTTAAGTGATTCCCAGACCTCTGACTCTAAATATACTGTCTTTTTAATATGATGGCTACCAACCTTTCCCAATAGATTTCAGGTTACTAAAATATGTTCCTATGTCTGATGCATTTTTATGATCCACTGTACTTTACTGAGTAGTACCTTTCAAACATCAGAATGCATACTTGTTGGTTGGCAGTTCATCAAGCACCTCCCCCTCCTAGGACATCCACATTTCTGATCAACCCTTAATTACATCCTATGTGTCAGCAAAAGGCAATATCATATTTCATCTAACTTATTTGACCATGGCTGTATACTACATGTCTCAGTTCTCCTAATGTACTTGTGTTCTTTTGGACACTTGATCATATTACCTGCTTCATGTTTCATATGCCAAATATTTTATGAGTTATTCAATCATTCTTTCTAGTACCTTAAGACAATTAATCTCTGAGAAGAATCAGCCACAGCTCTTCAAGATTTTTTAGTTTTTTTTCAGTTTAAATATGATATGCCTTGGTGTAGATTTTCTAGTATTTATTGTGCTTGGTACTTTTTGAGCTTCCTGGATTTGTAGTTTTTGTGGCTGTCAATAGTCAAATATTCTCAGTCATTATTTCTCTAAATATTTCTTCTGCCCTTTTCTTATTTTCTTCTGGTATTCCCATTAGTTTGGGGCATTCTATTCCATCTTTTGCATTCTTTTTTCTCTTTACATTTCATGTTTGGAAGTTTCTACTGACATATATTTAAGTTCATTGATTCTTTCTTTGACCATGTCCCATCTGCTGAAGAGTTTTCAGCACCATTTTTCATTTCTGTTACAATGTTTTTGATTTCTAAAATTTCCTTTCGATTTTTTAATGGAGTTTCCACCACTCTGTTTCTGGTTCTTGTCTGTTCGTGCATGTTGTCTACCCTTTCCATTCTCTAGAGTGCTTAGCATATTAATCATAGTTATTTTAAATTCAGTAAATTCTGAATTATATTTTTTTCTGATAGTTTAAAATCTCTGCCATTTATGAATCTGGTTCTCATGCTTGATTTGTCTCATTGCATTATGTTTTTTTGACTTCAGCATGTCTCATAATTTTTTGAAACCAGCATGATGTATCCAGGTAAAAGGAACTGGTGTGGATAGAGCTTTAGTATGAAGACAGTTTTACTTCCTCCTTATCAATTTGAATACCTTTTATATTTTTTTCATCCTAATTTCTGTGGGTAGGACTTTCAGTAGTATCTTGAACAAAAGTGGTGAGAGTGGGCATACCTGTCTTGTTCCTGAGCTCAGAGGAAAAGATTTTACCTTTTCACTATTGATGTTAACTGTGGGCTTGTTGTATATGGCCCTTATTATGTTCATGTATGTTCACTCTAAACCCACTTTCTTGAAAGTTTTTATCATGAATGGGTATTGAATTTTGTCAAATGCTTTTTCAGCATCTACTCAGTTGATCATATGGTTTTTATCCTTCCTTTTGTTAATGTGGTGTATCACATTGATTGATTTATAAATATTGTACCATGCTTGCATCCATGGAATAAACCTCACTTGATCATGATGGCTGATCCTTTTGATGTATTTTTAAATTGGGTTTGCTAATATTTTGTTGAGAATTTTTGCATCTATGTTTAACAGTGATATTGGTCTCAAATTTTCTTTCTTTGTATTTTTGTCTGGTTTTGGTATTAGAGTAATGCTGGCCTTGTAGAATGAGCTTGAAAGTATTCCCTACTCTTCTATTTTTTGGAATAAATAGGTATTATTTTGGAAGGATAAGTATTAGTTCTTTAAATGTTTGGCAGAATTCACCTGTGAAGCCACCTGGTACTGGACTTTGGTTTTTTGGGATTTTTTGATTACCAATTCAGTTTTGTTACAGGTAAATTGTTACCAGTGATTCTCTTTCTTCCTGGGTCAGTCTTGGGCAACTGTATGTTTCTAGGAATTTGTTCATTTTATCTGGGTTGTTCAATTTTTTGGCTATAATTTTTCACAGAATTCTCATAGTTCTTTGAATTTCTGTGGTTTCAGTTATAACTTCTCCTTTTTGGTTTCTGATTTTATTTGTGTCCTGTCTCTCCTTTTCTTCATAAGTCTGGCTAAGAGTTTGTCTATTTTGTTTCTCTTCTCAAAGAACCAGCTCTTGCTTTCATTGATCTTTTCTATTGTTTTCTTATTCTCTATTTTATTTATTTCTGCTCAGATCTTTATTATGCCCCTCCTCCTACTAACTTTGGGATTTGTTTGTTCTTTTTTTCTGGTTCTTAGCTGTAAGAATAAATTGTTTATTTGAGATTTTTCTTGTTTCTTGAGGTGAGCCTCTATTGCTCTGAATTCCCTTAGAACTGTGTTTGCTTCATCCCACATAATTTGAACCATTGTGTTTCTGTTTTCATTTGTCTCCATGTATTACATGATTTCCTCTTTAATTTGTTCCACACATTGATTATTTAGAAGCATGTTGTTTAGCCTCCGTTTGTTTGTTTTTCTCTTTTTTTAAAGTTAATTTTGAGTTTCATGCCATTGTGGTCTGAAAAGATGCTTGATAGCAGTTTCAACCTAAAATTTATTGAGACCTTATTGTGATCTATTCTGGAGAACATTCCATGTGCACTTGAGAAGAATGTGTATTCTGTTGCCTTTGGGTGAAATGTTCTGTATATATCTGTTAGATTCATTTGGTTTAATGTGGCATTCAATACCATTGTTTCCTTACTTATTTTCTGTATGGATGACCTATGCATTGATATAAGTGGGGTGTTAAAATCCCTACTATTATTGTGCTACTGTCAGTTTTTCCCTGTAGGTTTTTTTAGTATTTGCTTTATATACTTAGGTACTCCTGTGTTGGGTACATAGATATTTATAATTGTTATATCCTCTTGATGGAGTGATCCCTTTATCATTATGTAATGTCCTTTATCTCTTGCTACTTTCTTTGTTTTGAAGTCTGTTCTTTTCTGATATAAGTCCTGCTATTCTTGCTTTTTTTCTCTTTCATTTGCATGAAATGTCTTTATCTAGCTCTTCACTTTCAGTCTATATATGTATTTAGCTCTGAAATGAGTCTTTTATAGGCAGCATATAGATGGGTCTTGTTTCTTTATCCATTCTGTCACCCTGTCTTTTGATCACTTTAGTCCATTTACATTTAAGGTAATTAATGATACATATGTACTTAATGCCATTTTGTTAATTGTTTTCTGGTGGTTTTGGTAGTTCTTCTCTGGTCTTTTTTCCTCTTACAGTCTTCTCTTGTGATTTGATGGTTTTCTTTATTGTTATGCTTGGACTCCTTTCTTTTCCTTTTATTTTTTTGTGTGTACCTATTATAGGCTTTAGGTTTATGGTTACCATAAAGTTCCTCCCTAGCTTCCTAAATGTATAACAGTCTATATTAAGTTGATGGTCAGTTGACTTCTAACACATTCTAGAAGTACTACATTTTAATTCTTTTTCTTCCTCCACTTTTATGTATATGATATCATAATCTACATCTCTTTGTGTATCCCTTGACTAATTTTGTGAATAGTTGATTTACTACTTTTTGGGTTTTTTAAAAATCTTCATACTTGCTTTGTAAGTAACTGGCCCACTATTTTTACTGTATGTTTATTTTCACTGATTAAAACTATTTAAACTTAAAGACATTTCCATCTAAGTCCCTTTCATATATTCTGTAAGGCCAGGTTAGTGGTGGTGAATTCTTTTAACTTTCCTTACCTGAGAAACTTTTATCTCTCCTCCAATTCTGAATGATAACCTTGTCCGGTAGAGTATTCTTGGTTGTAGATTTTTCCCTTTCAATACTTTTAGTATTTCATGCCACTCCCTTCTGGCCTCTAAAGTTTCTGCTGATTAGTCTTCTGATAGCCTTATGGAGTGTTCCTTAATGGTAGCTGCCTGCATTTCTCTTGCTGCTTTTAAGATCCTCTTTAATCTTAGCCATTTTAATTATTATGTGTGTTGTTGTTGTCCTCCTTGGGTTCATCTTGTTAGAGGCTCTCTGCTTCCAGAACCTGGATATCTGTTTCCTTCCTTAGACTGGGGAAGTTTTCAGCTACTGTGTATTTAAATAGACTTTCTAAGCCTCTGTCTCTCTTTTTTCTGAGGCCCTTATTATGTGAATATTGCTTTATTTGAAGTTGTCCCAGAGTTCTTTTAGCATCTTCTCATTTTTAGAAATTCTTTATTCTTCCTGTTCCTCAACTTGATTACATTGCCCTTCTCTACCTTCCATCTTGCTGGTCCATTCCTCTACCTCCTGCAGCCTACTGTTGACTCCCTCTGTTGTATATTTCATTTCAGCTATTTTATTCTTCAGCTCTGAATGGCTCTTTTATATTTTCTATTTCTTTGTTGAAATTCTCTTTGCACTTGTGAATTGTTCCTCCATTTCAGTGAGCATCTTTATGATTGTTACTTTGAATTATTTGTCAAGAAGATAGCTCATTTCATTCAGCACATTTTCTGGCGTTTTTGTCCAGATCTCTGTGTTTCTTCCCTTGTATTAGACAGATCAACCATGTCTCCTGGTCTTGAAAGTAGTGACTTTATGTAGTAGATAGTCCTGTGGTGCCCAAAGCTCAAAAACCTCTGCTCACCAGAGCCTAGTTCTCTGTTGTGGCTGAGCCATAGTTGCTGTTGTTGGGCTGTGGGTGGGGCCTGCCTTTCTGCTGGCTTTCCAGTAATAGCACATCTCCAAAGCTAGCCTCTGCATGCTTTTTGGGTGATAGGAGGTGCTTCTACTGAGATTCATTATGCACAGAACTGCCCTCTGCCTGTCCATCAACAATGGCAGATCACTGCTTGTCTGAGAATGATGGGAAGGACGGTACATGGAGAATTGCTGGTAGTGAGCAAGTGGGGCAGGTGGAGAGTTTGAGAGCTGGCTCCCACACATGTCTGGCCAGTTGGGCTGAGGAAGGGCTGGGAAAGTTTCATCTTCCTGCCCTTTCTCCTCTGGAGAGAGCTCCCTCAGATCCCTTCCCCTCTGGCACACTTCCCAAGCTAGCAAATCTTTCAAACTGCCACCTATGCATAGGATCCCATTGAGACCAACAGAGCACACTGGTCTTCCACAAGTGACAAGAGTCTTGGCCCCCATAGCACTCCACTTCTCCCTGGGTCCCTCATTAATAATCAGAGCCCAATGCATTGTGGACTCATGTTCCCAGAGCAGTTCTCCAGGGTCACATGTGCCAGATTCCTGAACATTTATCCCCTCCCCTCTATTGTCCTCTTCCTCCCACTTGTGGGCTGGGATGGGAGAAGGGCTTGGGTCCCATTCAGTCACAGCTCTGCTACCTTACCCTTCTCAATGGTCTTCACTTATTACCAGTCATATATGGTCTGTGCTGCAGACTTCAAGTCACTTTCAATATTGGTTTTACTTGATGCAATTGCATCCTTGATGTGTATGTGGGAGGAGGTTTTTGCGGTGACTTCCTAGTCTTCCACCTTCCTCCGTTTCTCTCACCTGTTTTTTTGATGGTTGCTGTTTCCTTGTTGAAATTCTCATTTTGTCATGCATTGTTTTCCTAATTTCATTTAGTTTTCTGTGTTTTCTTGTGGTTCACTAAACTTCCTTAAAAAGATTATTCTGAATTCTTTGTCTGACAGATTGTAGATCTCCACTTCTTTACAGTCAGTTTTTTTGGGGCTTTACTAGTTTCCTTTGGTGGTGTCATATTTACCTGATTTATCATGATCCTTAATTAGTTATATTGGAATCTAATGCATTTGTTTAATTGGGCTCCTCTTCCAGATTTTACAGGTTGCTTTGGCAGACAGTTCTTCACCAGTCAGCTCAATTTGGGTTTCCAGATGTGTCTGATGGTAATGTTCTTGGGCAGGTGGGGCTGTATTATGGTCTATTTTCAGGTGAGGCAACTGTTTAAGCTCTGAAGATGGAGAAAGGGGTTGTGCTGCTTGCTGAGAACAGCTGGATAGGACTGCTGACCTGGTTCCCTACCCAAGTGAGGCTATAAACTGGGCTCCACAGTTGCCTTGATTCTCTGGTAAGGCTTACTAGATGGTCAGGACTGGGTAATATATTCAGTAATAGATGTGGCTGTGAATTAGTCTCCCTATCCTGACAGGGCAACAGGATGGGACCTATGGCCCCTAAAGCTCATTGGAGATCCAAATAGTCCAGAGTTTCCTGGTCAGGTGCACTGAATTCTTTGTTGAGATGAGGCCACTAGTTTTTCTGCAGATGGGGAAAGTCATGGGCTGCACTCTTTGCTCAGGTGCCACTCTATGCAGGGCTGTTTAATGGGCTATGCAGGTTTCTATGTGCTCTGGTTAGATTCCTTGTCAGAGAGGCTTAAGGGTATATTCAGTGATTAGTAGGGCTACAAATAATATTCCCTGCCCAGGCACAATGAGAGAAATAGCTCTAAAGCTAGTTAAGCTCTTTATTGTCTTAACTCAAGCCAACTCACATCCCATGTTCCCTGAACAAACAGGGCCACTGGCTTTGCTCTGGGGCAGTCAGCTCTCCCCACCCATCTCTGGGCTCAAGCCCAGAGCTGTCACCAGCCCTTCTGGTCAGATGGAGTTGGAAGATGCTCCACAGTGGATACGGTTGTGATTCAGCTCCTTTCTTAGGTGTGGGATACAGGATCTGCAAAAACTCCTCCTTTGAGCATCCAAATCAAGCGGATCAGCCCAGCAAATGCCCTGGTCAGAGTGCGCCCCTGCCTTGGTTCTGCAGGTGACCAAAGCTGCCACAAGGATTACTGCTTCAGCAGTTCAGGTATGAACTTGGTTTGCCAAGGTCCATGTGCTGGCTGTTGCAAGTCCCTCTCCCTTCTCCATCATGGTCAGATTCCCAGGAGTCAAGCCCTGCATATTCCCCTGCAAGTCCACTGATGGGAAGTCAGAGTAGAGACTCCCACAAAGCATCCCCAATGATGGGGGGGGGGGCTATCTGTCCCCTCTGGGCTCTCATTTTCTACTGGAGGAACCAGGGGCTCTGGGGAGAACTCTCAGTGTGAGGCTGTGCCATCCTGGTGGAGGGGCAATACGGTCCCTGTGTAGCCGCTTCCCTTGCATTCTAATGCAGTCTCTCTTGGTCTCTGAGGTACAGGGTTTGCTTCAGCCTCATCCCTGTATTCTAGGGTTCTCTCAGTGGTTCTGTTGTTCCTGAATTGTTGTTAATTCTTGTGAGGGGGATTAAAGTCTGGAATGACCCATGTCACCATTTTGGTAAATGTCCCTCAGCTTTTACTTTTTAAACCAAAATTTTGATTTTAACTCTACCTGTAATTTGTAGTTATATACTCTGTTGATTTTATTAGGGCTCGCCTTTAATGTTTTTCAAAAAATATCCTCTATTCTCTATTTTCTGAGTCAAAAATTAAGAGGATTTTTTTCACTTACCTTCCTACTTGCAAATGCCATGTAAGATCTGAGATTTAAATTATTTCTGCTTCTTCATTGTTGCTTTATGTATTTTCAACTCAAAGCTAAGTCTTCATTAATAGCATAAGGACTTTGAAATTAAGATTATTATTATTTTACAGCTTTTCTAAAGTATGCATCCTTAATTTTTGAATATTATGTTCCACATTTGCCTTCAGATTAACAACCGTATTTGGGATAGTGCTTTCTATAGCTTTATCTTTAACTGACTTGAGTGCTCACAGCTAGTGCTTTTAGTCTCTAGTTTCACCTTTTTTGTTTGTTTCATCTCTTGTTCAGCTAAATAGACTGTTCCTTCAAGTAATTTTTTCATGAGGGAATGAGTGCAGCATATGTTCAGATCAGAGTTAGCTTTACCATGACTCTCATGAAGTTTAAGCTTTATGTCTCACTTGTTATGCTACTCAATACCTCCTCCCTAAAGTTGCATTCATAATGCTACATATTTTTTTAATTCCCCAGGTTGTATTAGTTTTAGAATCCACAAAACTTGGATCTGCTATTGATTCTTCTTAATTAATCTCTTGAATATATATATATATTGCTTCTACATGGGAAAGACTTGGAGCTTGCATTTCATGTTTTTCAAAAAATATTCTCTATGTTTTTTGACGTACCTCTCTACCTACAACTGCCATTGCTAAAACCAATCAGATTTTTTATTCTTTCTAGGATATACACTTTTTATATCTGAAATTGATATGCATTTTTTCTTTTATTATTCATGTAATTTAGACATTTCCTAGACTTTGTCACAGCTATCTACCACCAATTCCTGCCCTGTATTTTTTCTGACAGTTCTTGTCATCTCTGAATTATTGTAGAAAGAAAGCTGTGGGTCGAGAATGGAAGACTATTCTGATGGTCAGAAATAGAAGAACCTGAGTAGATGGCCAGCTTTTAAAGTCCAGGTTTTTATTCCAGGTTTTACACAGTGGATGACATTGTGGCCTGTCTTCTTCCAAATATTTTAGAGCTGCCTTACTTTGTAAGTTTCTCAGTCCAGTTCCACTAGCCTTATAATTTGTGGCAAGATCAGCCTTTAAAAAAAAACAGTTTATTGACATATAATACACATAACATATAACTCATACTTTTAAAATATACAACTCAGTGGTTTCTTACATATTAACAGACATGTGCAACCATTACCATAATCAATGTTAGGACATTTTCATCACCTTAAAAAAGAAAACCCATACCCCTTATATAAAACTCCCCTTATCTATTCATCCTTCCCATCCCTAAGCGACCACTAATCTCCTTTCTGTTCTTATAGATTAGCCTATTTGGGACATTTTATATAAATGGTATCATATAATATGCATCTTTTGTGAATGATTTCTTTCCTTTAGTATAATGTTTCCAAGGGCCATCCATGCTGTAGCTTATATCAGCATGTTTTGACCAAATAACATTCCACTGTGTGAATATTACTGCATTTTGTTTATCCGTTCATCAGTTGATAGACTTTTTTTTTCTACTTTTTGGCTATTATGAATAATGCTGATATAAGCATTTGTGTAAATGTTTTTACAGACATGTGTTTTCATTTCTCTTGGATAGATACCTAATAGTGGGATTTCTGAGTCATATTCTAACTCTATGTTTAATCATTTGAAGAACTACCACACAGTTTTCCAACATAGCTGCATCACTTTACATTTGCATCAGCAGTTTAGAAGTTTTCTGTTTTCTGTGCAGTCTTGTCAACACTTATTATTATCTGACTTTTTGTTTACAGCAATTCTTGTTGTAAAGTGAGGTGTCACTATGGTTTTGATTTGCATTTTCCTGAACACTAATGATGGTTGGCATCTTTTCATGTGTTTACTGGCTGGTTGTATATCTTCTTTGGATTAATATCTATTCAGATACTTTGTCCATTTTTAAATTGGATTATTTGTCATTTTATTGTTGAGTTGTAAGAGTTCTTTGTATATTGTGGGTACTAGTACCTTATTAAATATGCAGTTTGCAAATATATTCTCCCATTCCATGTGTCAGCTTTTAATATTGTCCTTTGAAGTTTTTTGTTTTGAGGAAATCCTATTTATTTTTTCTTTTGTTGTGTGCATTCTTGGTGTCATATCTAAGAACCATCACTTAATCCAAGGTCATGAAAACTTATGCCTATGCTTTCTTCTAAGAGTTTTATAGTTATAGCTCTTATGTTTTGGTCTTTGATCCATTCTGAGTTAGCATTTTTTATGCTGTGAGATAAGGGTCCAACCTCATTTTTTTGCATGTGGAAATTCAACTGTCCTAGCTCCATTTATTGAAAAAAAACCTATTCTTTTCCTTCTGAATTGTCTTGGAACCCTCACCAAAAATAAGTTTACCTTAAATATAAGGGCTTACTTCTGGACTGTCTATTACGTTCCATTGATCTATACATCTAGACTTATGCCAGTACAACACTAATTTATGTAGCTTTGTAATAACTTTGAAATTGGGAAGTGTTAGTCTTCCAACTTCATTCTTCTTTTTCAAGACTGTTCTGGCTATTCAGAGTCCCTTGCAATTCCATATGAATTTTAGGACCATCATGTCTATTTCTGCAGAAAAGTCAGCTTCAATTTTAATAGGGATTGCATTCAATCTATAATTTGAGGAGTATTCTCATCTTAGCAATATTAGGTTTTCCAATCTATGAATGAGTATGTCTTTCCAAACATTTAAGTCTTTTACATTTTCTTTTGGAAATGTTTTGTGGTTTTCAGTGTGCAAGTCTTGCGCTTCTTTTGTTAAATTTATTCTTAAGTATTTTTATGCTATTGTAAATGTAATTTTTTCTTAATCTTATCAAATTGTTCACTGCTAGTGTATAGAAATATAATTGATTTTTGTATACTGTGTATCCTTACTGAACTTGTTGCTTCTAATAGTTTGCTTGTTAAGATTCTTTAGGATTTTCTATATGCAAGATCATATCATCTGCAAGTTGAATTAGCTTTACTCCTTTCTTTCTATCTGGATTCCTATTATTTCTTTTTCTTGTCAGCTGTCCTGGCTAGACCCTCCAGTTCAGTATTGAATACAAGTGGTAAGAGCAGGCATCCTTGCCTTGGTCCTGATCTTAGGGAAAGTTTTTATTCTTTCATCAGTAAGTATGATCGTTGCTATGGATTTTTCATAGATTCCCTTTATTGGATTTCAGAAGTTCCCAACTACTACTACTTTGTTGAGTGTTATGAAAAAGTGTTGGAATTTATCAAATTCTTTTTCTGGATCTATTTAGATGATCATGTGGTTTTGTTTTTTATTCTTTTAATAAGGTATAATACATTGATATTCATATGTTGAACCAATCTTTCATTATTGGGATAAATCAGACTATCATGGTGCACAATCTGGTTTATATGTTGCTAGATTTGTTGTGCTAGTATTTTGTGTCCATATTCATAATATATTTGTTTTAGTTTTCTTTTCCTGTGGTATATTTTTCTGGTTTTATTATCAGGGTAATACTGGCCTCTTAAGATGAACTGAGAGGTGTTCTCTCATGTTCTGTTTTTTGGAAGTGTTTGTGAAGGATTGGTATTAATTCTTTAAACATTTGGCAGAGTTTGCCTGTGAAGACATCTTATCTAGGTCTATTCAGAATTTTGATTTCTTATTGAGTCCATTTCAATAATTTGTGTCTTTTTCGGAATGTGCGCATTTCATCTAGGCATCCAATTGTTTACAGCATTCCTTTACAATCCCTTTAATTTCTGTAAAATCAACAGTAATGTCTCCTCTTTCATTTCAGGTTTAACAATTTGAATCTTCTCACTTTTTTTCTTGGTATGTCTTTCTAAGGGTTTTTTTATTTATTTTTGATATTTACAAAGAACCAACTTTTGGTTTTTAACATTTTTTCTATTGTTCCTTTATTCTCTGTTTCACTGATTTCTGCCCTCTTCTACTTCCTTAGGTTTACTTTGCTCTTCTTCCTCCAGCAGCTTAAAGTGGAAGATTAAGTTGCTGATTTGAGATCTTTCTTGTTTTTTAATACAGGTATTTACAACCATATATTTCCCTCTAAGCATGGCTTCTACTGCATCCCATAAATTTTTATGTCTCTGTTTTCACTTATATTGAAGAATTCCCTAATTTCTTTTATAATTTCTTCATTGATCCATTCATTGATTAAGAGTGTGATTACTTAGTTCTCACACAATTTTGAGTTTCCCAAGTTGCCTTCTGTTATTGATTTCTAACTTCATTTAATTGTGGTTGGAGAACATGGTTTGTTGAATATCAATCCTTTTAAATTTACTGAGACTTGTTTTATGACTTAACACATTACTTATCCTGGATAATGTTCCATGTGCACTTGAGAAGAATGTGTATTCTCCTATTAATGGGTGGAGTGTTCCATAGATATCTGTTAGGTCTAATTGGTTTATAGTGTTGTTAAAGTCTTCTGTTTCCTTGCTGAACTTCTGTATTGTTTTTTGTTCATTATTTGAAGTGGGGTATTGAAGTCTCCAACTATTGTTGGAATATCTCTCTTCAGTTCTGTCAGTTTTTGCTTCATGTATTTTGGGTGTCTGTTATTAGGTACATACATGCTTATAATTATATTTTCCTGGTACCTTGTTTCTTTTATCTTCATTAAATGTCCTTCTTTGTCTCTGGTATTAACATCTATTTTGTGTGATGTGTGTAGGATAGCTATTCCAGTTCTTTTCTTCTATTAGCATAGTATATCTTTTTTCACCTTTTTTTTCAGCTGATTTTGAGTCTAAAGCATGTCTCTTGTAGACAGCATATAATTGGGTGATTTAAAATTTTTTATTCACTCTGCTAGTCTCTGCATTTTGATTGAAGTGTTTAGTCTATTTACATTTAATATAATTACCAATAAGGTAAAATTTACTTATGCCATGTCTTGTCTTTTTTGTTCCTCTGTTTCTTCATTATTGCCTCCTTTTGTGTTAAATAGATAATTTCTATTTTTCTATATCTTTTTTTCCTGTCTTTTACTGTATATATTTTAGTCATTTCTTTAGTGGTTACTCTGGTAATTACAACTAATATAACAATCTTGTTCAAATTAATATCATTTAAATTTCAATTGTATACAAAACTTTGTTCCTCCATAATTCCATTCTTTTCTGCTCTTCAGTATTATTTTCATATAAATTACATCTTTGTGCATTGTATGCACACTCACACAGATATATAATCATTGCTTTATTCAGCTTTCTTTTAAATCAGATAGGAGGAAAAGTTGCAAAAATACATTATACTATCTTTTAGATTTACCTATGTAGTTACCTTTATTGACAGTCTTCATTTCTTCATGTAGATTCAAGTTACTGTCTATAGTCCTTTCATTCCAACTTGAAAGACTCAATTTCTAATGTATTTCTTATAGAACAAGAAATGCTGCTGGTGACAATTCACTGTTTTTGTTTAACTGGAAGTGTCTTAACCTCTCCTTAATTTTGAGTGATAGTTTTGCTGGATATAGAATTCATTTTTTCTTTCAGTGCTTGAATATGGCATCCCACTTCCCTCTGGTCTCCATGGTTTTGGATGAGAAATCAGTTCCCAATCTTATTGAGGATCATTTATATGTGATGAGCCATTTCTTTACTGATATTTTCAAGTCTTTTTTTTTGGCTTTGATTTCAGCAGTTTGATTATGATGTGTCCAGGTGTTTGTTGAAGTACTTTGATGTGCATATTAATCAAATTTGGGGCTTTTGGGGCATTATCCCTTCAGTAATTCCTTCTATCCCTTTCTCTCTCTCCTTTTCTTCTGAGATTCCCATTATGCCTATTTTGATATACTTGATGTGTCCAGGGTAGGGGTAGGGTGTGTCTGAGGCTCTGTTCATTTTTCTTCATTCTTTTTTCTTCTGTTCCTTAGACTGGATAACCTTAGTTGACCTAAGGTCAAGATCCCTAATTCTTTTCCATGCCTTCTCAAATCTCCCATTGAGCCATCTAGATATTTAAATTTTCAGTTAATATACTTTTCAAAAAAGATTTCTATTTCTGTTTGGTTCTATTTGCTATTTTGTAATTTCTATCCCATTATTGATCTTCTCTGTTTGGTGAGATAAACATTATTCCCAAACTTTTGTTTAGTTATTAGATATGGCTTTCTTTAGCATATTTAAAATATGCAATTTAAAGTCCTTGTCTGGTAAGTCCAACATCTGGGCTTCCTCAGGGACCCTTTCTATTGATTATTTTTTTTCCACTCTGTAGGGACCCCTTTATTGTTCCCTTTATGTCTTTTAATTCTTGTTGAAACGGAGCATTCAAAACAATTTAATACTGCAAAATAATATAATATTGTAAAGCAAATTCTCCTCCCCAGGGTTTGTTGTTTTTGATATTTGTTGTTGTTTGTTGTTTGTTTAGTGACTTTTTTGAACTAATTCTGTAAAGTCCATATTCTTTGTTGTGTGTGGTAACTGAAGTCTCTTTTCAGTTAGGTTAGTGGTCAACTAAAGGTTGGACAAATATTTTTTTAAATGCCTGAAACCAGTAAGTCTCTCAGTCTTTGCAGTGAATCTCTGTGTGCATTTTGGGTATGCCTTTAACATTCAGCCAGGTAGTTAACAATTCTGCCTTAGTCTTTACATCTTGCTTGCAAGGAATTTCAAGGTTATCAAGAGGTGGGAGGTTAGGGCCTTCTCAGACCTTTTCTGAGCATGCATAGTCTTCTAGAGTCCCAGGAATTTGTTGGAGATTTTCAAAACCCCCTACAGACATCTCATTTCCCAGCTTTTCCTTCTTAAGTGTTTTTGTCAACCTGTTGTTTGCCTAAACTGTTATCACCACCTTAGGCAGCTGTGATATTAAACAATAGCCATTGATTTTTTTCAACTGCCCTTGGGGGAAAAACTGCTTGTGCTTGGTGAGCTGAGTCAGAGCAAGTAAAGACAAGTTGTCTGAGTGAGGTTTTCCAAGGAAATTCCAGGAAATAATGACCATTCTCTAGGAATGGGACTTTGGAGTTGCTCCAACCCCATCTGCCCCCTCTACTGACTTCCAGGCCACTGTGATTTTCACTGTGATTGTGGGTATGTCAGTTCAAAGGCTACTGCAGAGGCTAATAGAGAGGGATGGGTATGTGTCAAGTTAAAATCTCAGTTTGATGAGGTAACTGAAATTCAGTCTCTTTAAAAAACAAATAAGTGCTCCCCAGATTGTTGCAAGCTTCCAGATTGTTGTAAGTTTCCAGAGTTTGGAAAAAGTTGATTTGGACAAATTTGAGTGTTATTGCTTTTATAGAGGGAGATGATTTTCAGAAGTTTTTTACTCCACTCTTCCTTCCCTTTTCACTGCTTTTAAAAGCTTCAATCGGATTATATCACAACTTCCTTAAAACTTTCTAAAGGTTTCTTTTTACAGTTAAAATCTCAACCCCTCAGCAGGGCCTATTAGGTCCTGCATGACTTTATACCACATATCAAGCCTACGCCCCCCACCCCCCACACTCTGCTGCCCTTTGCCACATTCTTACAAGTCTTAAGAGACAGAAACCCAAGACCTTAAAGGTGCCTCCTCTCTGAGATTGCCCAGGCTCCTCTTTCTTTGAGTGTGTACTTTTTGCCTTAAATAAAAACTTCTCACTGCTCAACTTACTGTGCTTTGTCTCTGTGCTTTTCCAGTGATAGCATCTTTGTGACTTTGCTATTTCATTCAATTTTCTAGATTTAAGCACAAGTCTTCACTCTGCCTGTCCTACTTCAGACAAGTAGGGGGCTACAATCATGCTCTTTAGTAGCCTGCCTAAAAATCTCCTTTCTTTGACTTTGGGAAGTTCTTAGAACATGATCTCACTCTATCCAGTGCTCTTCAGCTCCTCCAAATCCTGCGGTGGTAGGGTCTTAGTTCCCATGCTGCGCAGATTCATGCAGACACTGAACACCAGGTGACCCTGCCTTTAGGGGTTGGCAAGGGATCTGCCCCATGCTGAGCAGGAGTTCAGTGAGCTTCCCTTTCCTACTTCTACTCTTCCTTGCTCTCTGCTGCCTGCAAGGCAGCTGCCATTCCCACTTACTCTCACTTTAATGAATTCCTTCCTTTCCTACCTCATCTGACCTGCCTGAGAATTCTCTCTCCTTCAGAGTCAAGAACCCTCCCCCATCCAGGTTGAGGTTTTTCCTACTGCTTTACCTAGTACCTAGAGACCTCCCCAGATGCAGCTGCCTGGCAACATGTTTATTTTAGACCAAAACTTGGTATATTATATAAACCCAAAGATCATTTTCCTTCCCTTACTACTAGAAAAAAAAAATCACAGGAAATTCTGAAGAATTTCAGTCCCTAAAGTGGAAGACCATAAGATCTGAAAGGAAATTGAACTATAATAAACTGTAGAATGTAAATTAGGCTCTTGAGCATATAAATCCATTCTTCATGCTATCACTTAATATACTTAGTGCTAAATTATTCCCATAGAGTATCCAAACCAAATCTATATTTAATATAAAGAAACTTTCCAATGTTCTCCTGCCAATGGTTCTTATATTGAGAACCATTTTCCCTTGTAAGGCACTCCTTGCAGAGATGAAATATGTGAAATAATTGTGAGCCCTTTATTAGTGTTCTAGTGGTGAGTACACTGAGGTGTGGCTTGATGACTCATTTCGTGTAACTAACTCCACTCTATCCAGGAACTGAGCCGTATCCATAAATGTAAGAGATCCAACACCAGATGTCAAAAAGTTGCTGTTTATTTAGGAAAGAAAATATGTCACTGAGTGATTAACTTCTTGAAGAAATAGTTCAACTTTTTAATCATCTGAAGTTATTTTAAAGTGCCACTTTTCTTCTTTACTTTGTAGTTGGGACTACTTACTAGACATTGGGTTTTCAATGAGAAAACAACATGAGTACCCGCCAGCATCAAGAGTTTCCTTTTTATGGTTAGTCTAATAAAACTAGCCTGGAAATTTCAACAGTTAATAATCTCCTTCTCTGAGAGGAGCCTTTTAATCTTACCAGGATTGTACCTGGCTGGATTTCTACAGGTGGGTGCTAACTGGGTCCAGAGATTCCTTGATTCTTCTTAGATAGGTTTGCTTTGTTCAGGTGAAGAGAATCTAACCAAAGGCCACAAACATTATCCTTGGCCATCCACTTATAAACCCAAGCCATTTAAAATTCTGTCATATAATCTTGGTTCCATAGAAGGAGATCATGGTAAATAGCCTTTAGAAGGCTCTTTCTAAATGGTTTGCACAAGTTCCAAGTTTATTTCTAGAGAGAAATGTTTCATAATGTGGATGAAGGTATTTTAATAACTATATAATGTGAGAATTATACCCATTGTATGAAACATATTTAAACATTTGTTAGCCTATTCATTTAAACAGTATACACTATGTATTTGGGACCCAGTTATAAGAATACAAAAACCAATAAGATATAATTTTTGCCATTAAGAAACTTGCAATGGAATTACTACCCAGTTTTCATTATTTGAAATATACAAACTTTTTGGGAAGGAAACAATGTTATGGGGTCACATGAAATTCAAGCATTCTCGCATAGTTCTACAAGTTAGCTTTTAATATTTTCTTCTTATTAAAAATATCAAACCTATTTCTCTTGATGTTACAAAATGAATAGTAAATATTTTTAAAACTTTTATTTCTGACAAACAATATATACACATAATGATATATATGTTAGTTCCAAGTACTTTAAAAAAGGAATCTAAATTGAGTATCCTATTGAAGAATACAGCTTAGGAGAAGTAATTTTTTATTAGGTTTCCATTCTTACATATTCACTGTAGGAAATTTAGAATACACAAACCAAAAAGAAGAAAATAAAATTATCTGTAATCCTATCATTCAGAAAAACCAGACACCACTCAGATTATGTTTCAGAGTATGTCTTCTAGCATTTTACTTTGTTCTTAATAATAATTAGCATTTGTAACAACTCTTAGCATCCTGCTAAGCCTATCACATGTAGGATTTCATTTAATAAACAGGCTTAGGCTCCACATATGTTTTGCAGCAGTTTTTTAATTTAATATTTTGTGTGATATTTTCCTTTTCACTAAATCTTCTACTAAGGCATCATTTGAAGTGGCTGCATGGTGTTTTAACTATAGATGTATTTGATCAAAATAAAAATTTTTTGAACTCCTTTTGCTATTTTAATAAACATTTGCTAGTGATGAGAATGTCATGTTTATAACAGCAAACAATACAAAAAACCCAACAAGCAAGAAAATATTTTGTAAACTCCAGGATTATTTCCTTAGGATAAATTCTTGGAATTAGTTTTGAAAACAAGTGCTTGAACAATTTAAGGCTTTTAATAGATATTGCCAAGAGAATATTTTTTTTGCTTCAATGTCTATATTTCCAGAACATAATGGACTTACTGATGATCTGATATTTTTCCATAGTGTAAACAGTCCGTTCTCTAAGGACACAGAGTGAACTATGTGCCTCCTCCTGGACTGTTCTTTCAGCAGCTGCAGCTTTGGAGTTGCCAGGAACTAACCCAACTGGCAAAATGTTGGGACACTTTATTGGACTCATGGCACCTCCTTCTAACAGTGGGGGAGGCGAGGCAGTGGCCTTTTTTCAGCTCAAAGAAATGGATTCAAATAAGGTTGTACAAGTTTAAGTGACTAATGAAGGTTTTTAAAGGTTAAAACCTACACTGCCACTTTTTTTTCCCCATAGCTGCATAACGTCCAAGTCTAAGACATGTGGTTGAGGAATTACCAAGAAAGATCAGAAGGAGGGGTGAGCCTAGCTCAACAGTGTGGGGATATTTGAACTTGGAAGTCACATCTGAGGATCTTAATGACCTTCTCGCTTCTGGGCATCTTGAGACACACAGCATCCACCGTCAGCCCGGCAGAAGTCCCCAGAAGGTTCTGGATGTTCTTAACATTGGCAACAATAAGACCTTTAAGATCCTCTATATGTCCTTGCCAGTATCGTGCAATAATTAATAAATATGAAGATCATATGTAATATACATGTTAAATAGTGGGGACATTAAAAGGTCAACTCTAAAATACCCTTAAGCAAAAGGAGATTCTTTCATATTTTTTAGACCAAAATAAATGCCAGTCTTGGCTAAATATTAGAGAACTGTAAAAATTTCATGTGGAGAGACAAAGGAATAATAGGTAAAGAAAATTGACCTTAAACCTCTCCTTGATTTACATGCTTTCCAGATCCCTCATTGGGTTGGATTTTGTTCTGAAACTTTCTTTCTGGTATCATTTGGTGGTATATTTGTGAGTTTGTTTCATCCCTCAGCGAAAATGGTGTAATGTAGGTGGAAACTTCAAAATGTTTTCTCACAAAAATAGCAAACACATAAGCTAAAAAACAAAACAAAACCCTAATAAACGATTTGAGTCTCTCCTCACCTCCCCCTACCCAACAATGAGCAATTAGAATCATGTATGGGTTTTACAGAAAAAGAATTAACTGGGAAATGACTGGTAATAGTAGTTCCTTCTTCTTTGCAGAATCAAACCATAAAAACATAGTTAAATACCATCTGTACACCGGTGGGCTTATCAGTATGAAATATTCAATCATGTTTCCTGTGTTAGTTTAGAAGGTGGGGAAGTAGTCACATATTTACTTTGGTCTGCTGTGGGTGCTGGCTGAGAGTTCTACTTTGCTCCACATTATAGGACTGAGAAATCACTTAGAATATGCATCCTGAGTTCACATTCTACCTACATTTCAAAGAAGCACTTAGGGTCAGTCTGGAATAGTTTCTTAGGTAACAGCATTTTTAAGCCTAAAGAAACATTCAATAAATGTCTTCTGATAAGCTTGTGGTTTGAAAAAATGAATATTTTGCCTTGGGGTAGAAATAAAATCATGAGTTTAACTTAAAGTAAGACACTTTTCTGGCTTCTGTAGATTTAGCAAGGCTCAAGGGAATATAACTCCTGGTATAATATTTTAAGTCTCTATATTACATATGGAGTCTTAAATATTGATGTTGCTTTTCAAACAGGTTTTCCATTAAAAGTATGACTTTTTCAAGTTTACCTACTCTTTTACCATGATTTCTGTTGTTCTAATTGTATCACATGTTGGAATATACCTTCAGTTTTATAAGGAAAGTTAATGATGATAAAATAGGCAAAAAACCAAAACAAAACAATTTTCTCTTCAACTTTTGAAAAGAGCTCCATTCCATAAAGTGAGATATGACTTAGGTGATGTGAAACCTATCAGAATGTAATATATATTAAGTGATTATATTTAGTATTCAGCAATATCTTTTACTGTATTTAGTAGTCTGAAACTTACTATTGTTGTCTATAGCATATAAATACATATACGTGTGTATACATATGTAATTCTTCTTAAAATTGAGGAAATATTTTTGAAAGAAAACATCATTCTTATATATTCAGCAAGAATATTAATCATGTATCAAACACTTAACTAAATGCCAAGTCCTTACAAGTATCTTTTTTTTCTTTTATAATAGTAACCTGTGAATAAGGTCTTCTTTGTACCCTTTTCAAGAACAATTAAGCATTCAGCATTAAAATAGCACTTACAGCTGCTTTTTTGCTTATATGCTTCCATTTTTAAAGACATCTTGACCAACAGTTTTCTAGATACCTGGAAGCAGCTAATATAGGATTTCCAATTCTTAATGATGCCATCCCATCTCTACTTTGGCTCTGTGTGTGTGTGTACGTGTGTGTGTGTGTGTGTGTGTGTTGTCTTTCCTTCAGTTACTCCATTTTCCCCCCGGTTCCCATATGTGGCTGGATCATGAGAAATTGTATGCCTCTGATTACACCCACTAGTGTTCATGACAGATGTCTCTCCTCTGATGAATTTTCCTTTCAAGTTCTCTCCTTAAAAGATGCTCATACTTGACTATGCTAGCGCTCGGACCTCCAAGAAACGTTTGGGCAGTTGGAAGAATGGAGAACTTACAAACGGAGGCAGGGGCGGCCAGCTTCCTGGAGCCAGGCTCTCCGCTGGGCACATCCCCTGCTCGGGGCACTTCCACAGCAAGCTGCACATGGTCCCATGAGATGATCCACGGGCTGGAGAGAGAGCCTGAGCACCTGCCTGCCCCGCCCTGCTGTCTTTCACAAGGAAAAGGAAAAGCAGTAAACTGGAAGCAGCTTTTCCAACCTCAAGCAAAAGCCTTTTTCTTCTTTGAAATGGAAGAAATGCCATCTTTGTCACTAGCTCACAAATCTTTTTTGAGTGTACCAGAAACGTGTTAGGCCTTGGAGAAACCAAAATGAAGCACCCATAACTTGTGATATCTCTGAGCATTTGGTAGGGAGGGAGTTAGGAAAGCAACAGGTAACAATGGGGTGAACACCTTCTGGGAGGTGTGAAGAGGCAGAATTAGATAACAGAGAACTGTCTGCTTGAATGAGGACATCAGAAAATCAGGGAACATGCTTGGAGTCAACACACAAATCTCACCAAAGGAACTAGCCACACAGAAAGGGGGACAGAGACAGTTTGCCTTCCCTCTTGGCCTCTTTCCTTGTCTGTCATTGCCATTGGCCAGAGGAAAGCCAAGTTATTCTTTCACAGTACCTTCTGATTTGGAAACTTCAGAATCCTACTTAACTCCTCCCTCTTTTTCAACCTCCACCCTTCTTGGTCACCCAGTTTTGTTGATGCTACTGAAAATTTCCCAAATCTGGCTCCTTTTTCTCAAGTCCAAGCCAGTGCTCTGACTCAGGCCTTAATATCTTCTTCATACTTCCCTTCATCCTACCCTCTACCTCTTAAATCCTTGTTAGCACTGATTAACACTAAGAATGGTTAGAGGTGGGAAAAAGTAAAGCTCATTGCACTTAACTAATTTTAACTCTCCGAAGATGTGACTTAAACAAAGAAATAAAGCTGTTAAGAAGTAACTATTTAATCTGCCTTTTTCAGTTTAATAAGAGTTGATTGAATGACAGAATTCTGACAACTCTTTATAAAGCACACTGAATTAGGTAAACAGTAGGTCTCCCTTTAAAATTACCAGTGTGGAAACTACCTGTCCCTTCCTGTCCCCCTTTTCCCTGAGAGAAAGCTAACACAGTTCAATGAGAAATGAAACATTATTTTTAATTTGCTCTGTTGTATAGGAAAGTGATGATATATTCTGAAAACAAGCAAAAGATTGCAAGGGATTACTCATGATTATGGAAATATCTAACTCAAATATCCTATGCCATTTCATTTATTCTAAAATAAAGATGACTAAAATGAGAGCCAATTCCCTAGGAACAGTATGGCTAACACCACTCTTCCACTGTTTTTGTGAAGGTAGGACAAGTGCCTTACTAGCTCTTGCCAGATAATGTGTCCTACTTAAAGCAGCCACCAGATCTAGTTAATAAGTACTCAATTCTTTTTAACAGACTGAAGCTCACAGCAGTTTAGTAAAATTAACTCTCATCTCTCATGATGACCCTTTGTTCCTGAGAGCTTTCTCCATTTTACTCAAGGATATCACACTTGAAGATTTGTTTGCTTCAGAATATGTTTAGAAAACTTCTTCCTTGAAAGGAAAAGGCTTTCTGTATTACTGAACAGATGTGTTTCTGGAATGGAAAGGCATAGACTATAAGCCATAGAAGACATCCACAGAACGAGAACAATACTTATTCCTTCTTCTTAGAATTCAGTTTAAAGACAAAAAGAGTTTTAAGTAATGAGCATTTATTTATAAATTACTTGTAACATTTTAAAAACTGAAAAGGAACAGAAATAGAGCTATACTATTTTTTAAATTAATATTTTGTCAGTTATAGGAATTTAATAGAAGAAGTAACATTTGTTTTTTTCTTTGAATATAGGTCTATGATTCTTCATTATTCTGAAATCCCAAAAGCTTTGAAAACAAATTATTTTAAAAATGTTCTCAGCAAGTTTGTTTGATAGTAAAACATAACCGGAACTGATGTTAGGTTAGTCTTTATTTATTCTTTTGCTTATAATATTTGTAAATGTACACACTGATAATGTGCTACATAACACATAATACGTGAACTATTTTAACTTTTGAAAATCTGAAAAATTCTGATATATCTTCACTCCAAAGATTTCATACAACTGGTATACCTGATTATGCATATCAAGTCCATGAATCAAACTATTAATACTCTAGTGGCTCTTTCTAGATATTCAGCCAGATATTCATAATTCAGCAGACTTTTATTGAATGGGTACTTTGAGGGGAATATCGAGATTAATGAGAGGTGATTGCTGTACCCCAGGGAATTCTCATTATAATGGAAATGCACTTCCACTTAAATTTAATATAAATTATGTCTAAACTAATGCTGTAACAGGACTATAATAAGAAAACAAAGATAGATGAAAGCCCAAGATTCCCCTAGGGAGGAGGGGAGGTCTAGACTGGGGACCCAGAGAGAAAAGACTCTCTCAAGTCCTGATATTTTAAATCATTTTTCTTTCCAAGTAACACTTTGTCTGACATCCTCTCCCTGAACTCTAAGAAGCCCCATGGAACCAGTATTCCCAAACATTCCTCTGGGTTATGAGACACACTGAAATGTGTAAGAACCGGAATGGGACCCAGTCGTTTAGAATTGTGGTGAGTCCTCCTAGCCAGAGGTGGCGCTGTTGCAGTGTGGCCATCTCATCCATATACAGGGTTCAGGAATTCCAGCTGTCCTGGGAAGGTAATGCTAATGCCTTACCTTTTTGGTGGTCAATATTGAAACACATGGGTTGTTAAGCCACCAAAAGAGGAGTGGGTAGTGAAGAAAGAGACTGATGATTAAATCATAGTAAAACCAATTTTCTCACTTAATCGTAAATGCACTAGACAAGCCCTGAGAGTCAGCAAATCAGAGACATGGGGATTTTTTCCCCAAAGCCTCATTTGTGTCAAGGGTGCCTTGTGGTTTGGGTGCACTTATTCCTTTGAAATTTCCCCTTTTTCCTTTATTCCTATTTTTCTGATTACCAGTATAGATGGTTCCATAAAATGGACATAATCCCATATCGAGAATGACGGTGATGCTAGAGCTCCAGGTTATGTACAGAAGGTGTGTGTCATTTAGTGGAAAAGAATTGAGCATAAAAAAGTGTCCAGCATCCCCTCCAACACACAAGAGCAGCTGCAGAATCAGGTAGGAAACACTCTTTCTGACCCAGAACTTCAGTCTGTGTATGGCATGTGTGAGCTCCGGTAGCCTAACTGAAAAACCGCAGTAATGAGCAGGACAGGGAAACTGTGTGAGGACTAAAGCACAAGAGCGCGTGTATGGACTCGTTGCAACTCTGGAGCCCCAAGCTGTGAAGGCTCTAATGAGAAAGAGCTCTGAAACTCCCACACAGAGGGAACTGTTGAGCGTGGCTCTGGTGGAAGCTAATGGCTCGTTGTCATGGTCATAGTGTCATTGTACGGCAATTGCCAAACCTGAAAAAAAAAAAAGACGAAGAGGAAAATCTTTATGAAAATATTTCCTCTCAAAAACACACAAAATTTGTCAATTTAGTTGGAATTGTATTTCTTCTAGTGTATGCCACCTTCTGGGCTGTCAGACTCATAAGATTTGTGAGTGGCAAGATGATGTCATCTGTATTTAGCTGCCTGTGTGTAATTTCCACTCCCAGCGCTGCTCAAAGGTTGCAATTACTGCAGCAAATGGATGTGAGCTTCCAGATGAAAGCCTCACTTCTCTCTTCCATTGAGATCACAATGCTCTTCTCTTTTGCAGGATGGCAGTTGTGCTGTCACCAACATTACATCATGCTATCTCCCTTGAAATGGCCTCGTTGAAGCGTGTGAGCACAGCTGTGAAAACAAAACATATTTTACTGTGAACTTTGTAAATCCCCAAGGCACGTATTAATTAGCTTGCTTTTTAAAAGTCGAATCAAGAATGTAATGTCAGAGGCGTGGCTGCCATCAGTGAGTCAAGGACAAGATTCAGGAGCCCAGAAGGCACCAAGAGATCAGGCTGGGTGCACTGGCTGCTGGAGCTCCTGTCGTGGCTTTGCTGGTACCTGAAAGCATGGCTTCCCCTGCAGTGTGCAGAAGTGTGCCTCTAGATAGCCCAGGGAGAACGTGCCTATCACCTGGTGCTAACAAAATGGGAATTGAGTGAATGTTTCATATTCTAGAGACAACATTTACCGTGCTGCTCTAGAGATCTGAAAGGCTGAGTGCCTTTTAAACCTAGTGATCCCAAATCTGGAGAAGCATCCACAAATAAATAGAACGAATGT
Source organism: Manis pentadactyla (assembly GCF_030020395.1). Classification (NCBI taxonomy): domain Eukaryota; kingdom Metazoa; phylum Chordata; class Mammalia; order Pholidota; family Manidae; genus Manis; species Manis pentadactyla. The sequence continues at coordinate 61,128,481 of NC_080034.1, forward strand.
ACATTGGCCAGATATTGTCACCTAGCAGCACAAAGCAACACCATTCTTGGTGTTGGAAATAAGCCTCAGCTGACAAGATGTTACATGGGTGGACGGGAGATTAGCAATGACTGAATGTGAATCAAAATGTGACCCAAAGGGAGGTTCACTTCCTTTCCTCCACAAATGGCAAAAACTATCTTACTCACAGAAAATGCCTACATCGTGGTTACCAGCAGTGACTTCAACCACCCTTTCTGTAAAAGGTGGCCCTCCTGAGAACCCTGGGGCACACGCCTGGACAGTCGCAGGTGGGTGGGTGGGAGCAGCATGGGCTGCAGGGTGTCCTCTTCACAGAGAGCTGGGGCTGTCACTGGGGCTGCCTTTGCACTTTGCTTGTTCTCTTGCTCATGCAGCTCATCTTTTGCTGCATTAAAAGCGTGCAGAGGGGAAAATAAGGAAGCTCACTTTCATGTCCAAGAAGAGGCGCCTCCCTCAGAGAGCTGAGTGTGGACAGACAGAAGACATCCCGTCAGCCATCGTCTGTTTGCGGATGGAAGGTAATTCCGTCTTCCCGTACTCCACAGAAGGATAGTCTCACCAAGTGAGGAAGACGTGGATGGTGGTGTACTTTGCAGGGGCAGCAGTAAGAAAGCATCACAGGCAGGGTGGCTTAAACAAATTCAGATTTGTCTGAAATTTATATTCTGAAAGCTCTGGAGTCTAGAAATCCAAGATCAAGATGTCTGCAGGTTTGGTCCCTCTGAGGCCTCCTTGGCTTACAGCTGCCATGTCCTCCCTGTGTCCTCACGTGGCCATCCCTCTGTGTGTCTGTCCTGATCTCCTTTTCTTATAAGGGCACCCAGTCCTGTTAGATGAGGGCCCATTCGTGTGACCACATTTAACTTAATTACCTCTTTAAGGTTCACATGAAGTTAAATACAGTCACATTCTGAGGTACCGGGGGATTAGGACTTATCACATGAGTTTGGGGGGGGCGCACAATTCAGCCGATGCCTCACAGCACCCTCAGAGTGTGTGCCTCACCAGCTAAGCTCAGGCACACTTACAGGCCTGCAGCGGGATAGCTGGGAAGGACCACTCAAGAACCTCAAAGACTGGACCATTTGGACTTGGCTTTAGAGATGTAGTGTGTAATTCTATGGAAAGTCCTCTTCTGTACTTAAAAAACAGCTTGTACTGTCTTACACAAGGGACAAAGTGTAGAGCGGCTGTGGAAACTTTTTTCTAGGGAAAGAGTGGCTCTCTTCCTTCATTGGTCTTCCAAAAGAAGTTTCCAGGGTGTAGAGCATTTCTTAAAATCCATATGAGGTCCTCATTATTGTGTCTGTTTTGCAGACAAAAACACTTGCCAGGAAGTCTTTGGCAGAGACAACCCTGTAACTCAGAAATTCCAGCCTCCCCAGGCCTCGGTGACACAGATGGAGGCAGTTACCACTGCCCAGATGAACTGCCTGACTGCACGTAGCAAACACAACACACCTAAGAATGCCCCGAGTTTCTTCCTTTGATAGGAAAGAGAGGATGCTGCTGTGTGTCTGGGGACTTGGCTGGAACAACAGGAATAATGCCATTCTGTTCATGAAAAATGCGAAGAGATTTCCAATGGAGCAGAAAAGTTATAGTTACATCACTGGGGTTTGCCCATCATTAAATGCATTTGGTTTATTTTATATTATGTCTGACCTACGTGTATGAGGCCATAGATTCTTCCATGTTTAGTAAAACACTGAACAAGGAGGCACAACTGACTAAATACTACATATTCAGGACCTAATATTAGTGTTGGTAAAAATACCCATGGCTTTGCAGTTCTCCCACTGTTCCTAAGCATGAGGACTGAGGACCTGATTCTGTCGCTGTAATGCAGTCAGTGTTTAAAGTGTCTTAGACTTTGGTCTGGGGACATATAATTTTACTAAAAATTTAGAAGGAGAAGTAGATGAAAATGAAACGACTCAAAAATTAATTTCCTTGCCTTATGTGCCAAAAATTTTGATGCACACAAAGGAAATTTGGATATGCTCATTAAATGAGATAGAGATACTGAATTGAGGCATCATTCTATGGGCGAGGAATTAAACTTATGCCTTTTTGGGCTCTTGAATGTATTGGTTCTGAGAAGTTGTGGTGTTTTTCGTTTGTTTGTTTTTCTCAGATGGGTGTTATTTATTCTTAATTGGTATACATATATTTTTAATCTACTGTTCATAAATAAGATTTAACAGGGGCTGAGGAGTCTTCAGGTGGAGAGTGAGGGCATTAGCTTTCACCAGAACTTCTCAACTCAAAGCAAACAAATTCATGAATAGATTCTCTTTAATCATGAAGGCAGTATCTAATTTAGAGTCTATTTAATCTGCAATGGAAAAAGAAATTGAACGTTCTAATTTTTCAAGTTTACAATTTGCTGTTTAGGAAAGGTCATGTTCTTTAAAAGCAAAGGAGGGGGAATATGTGCTGTAATAAGTGCTATAATCATTGCACCTAAGATAATTTGTTCTCATTTAAAAAAAATTCTGGGACTGCTGTGAGCAGAATGTTCATATTCCCCCAGATTTCATTTGGCGAAATCCTACCCCGCAGTGTGATGGTGTTAGGAGGACGAGGGCCTTTGAGGGTGATTAGGTCATGAGGGTGGAGTCCTCCAGAATGGGATCAGTGCCCCAGGAAAAGAGACCCTAGAGAGGTCCCTTTGCCCCTCTGCCACGTGAGGACACAGAGGGGAGACCACCGTCTGTGAGCCAGGAAATGGGATCTCATCAGCAGACACCAGATCTGCCAGCACTTTGATTTTGGACTTTCCAGACTCTAGAACTGGGAGAAATCAATTTCTGTTGTTTATAAGCCACCCAGTCTATGGTTTCTGTCATAGTAGCCCAAATGGACTAAGACAGAGACTTTCAGGGGAACAGACTTGGCTTTTGGACACAACTTATTTCTAAACACTCACCCCCCACCAATTCCTAAATAAATAATCTAAGAAATATAAATTGGGAAAGGTGTCCATTGACACAGAAAGCTTAGGAAGCAAATCATCAAAATGGCAGAAGAAGACCCATTGCTGAAGGTACAGCATAGCCTCCTGGGAAGTAGATGTGTAAAGTCATGGCCCCCATGGAGCCTCTGGTCTTGGAGGGCTGAGTTCTGAAGAAAAGGATGGGTGGGCTGGGAAGCTAACTGGGAAGGACTCTGTGAGGTTGTCTAGGCATGTGGAGAGCTGGGATCCCCGGTTAACAGTGTCAGTGCAGGACTCAGTGATCCGAGCTGCAGTAATTAGTGAGAACTGTCATTTCTAGCTCTGGAGAGGAAGTCCTGAAAGTGTAAAGGTGACTGTAATTGTGATAAGCCACCTGGTGAAGCTGGGCTGGAGACCAAGGAACAAGGACCACTTCCCTGAACAAGAGGCTGCTGAACCACTACCTGGTGGGAGCAGCATCCTGGATGGTGGCCAATCTTTGTTGACACAATAACTGCCAATAAGAAAAACTGTGCTGAAGATATAGATATTCGTGTGCCACATAGGAGGCCTAGCCATCCTCCTGGTGCCAGGCACACTGGCTTCACTCTAGCTAGAGGAGAAATTAGAGACCAGTCTTCCTATTCAGCTTAGGCTGTGGCTCAAATGCTCTCTCTGCTACCCTCGGCCTGATCACTGGATCAGCAACAGTCAGTAAGCAAGAACAAAACTTAAATGGTGTCTCTGAAAAGACTTTTTATCATGAAATCCTACCAATAAGGTTCGAGAGAGTGTCTATTTCTGAAAAATATTTGTGGCAAAAAAACAATTCAGACAGGATCTGCTCTTTAGTCTCAATAACATTAAAAAAATGCTCTCCATAAATTTAGATGAACTATAAAATGACATGACCGTGGACAATTATATTAAGATGTAAGAAGAACCACAGAGAGAAATAAATGAGGTGATGAGGAAATGTTTTAGAACTAAGCAGTTAGTATCAGTTTCAAAATTCATTAGAAGTAGTAAAGAGCAGAATCAACCCTGCCAAAAATTGAGTGATACAGAAGACAGGCTAGGGAGAAAAGTTTATACATATATACACATGCCATAATACAAAAAATAACTCTCAAAAAAAAGAATATGGGGGATTTCATTCATGGTCATACAGTGGAGATCCAATATGTGGGTAACTGTATTTCTGAAGAAGAAACCAGAACAAATGGGTGAAAAGCAATATTCAGATACATACAAAACTTCCTAGAGACCTAAATCTGCCAATTAAACAGCCCACTGGTACCAGGCAAAATGTAGAGATTTAAACACTTAACATATACTGGTGAGAGTTGTGAAATTTATGGAAAATTAAGAACTCTATTAATGCCCTGAAAGAAGGTTATATTGAAAGTAGGAAATGCAAATGGATCTCACAATTTCTTTTTTAAAAATAATATAGATGCTAAAATCAGGGATGCAGTCAATGTCAAGAGTTTTGAGGGAGAAATTTTGTGACTCCCAACTCCTTACGTAGCCAAACTTTCACCTGCCGAGAACAGAAAAAGATTTTCAGAGATTCAAGGGCCCATAAATATACAATCCATGTGTTCTTCATGGGGGGATGAATTCTCAGAGAAGTGACTTCTTGCTACCCAAAGTGTGGTCCACAGTCCCGCAGCAACCTGTCATCTGGGACCGTGCTGGGAATGCAGACTCTTTCTTCGGGCCCCACCTCGGACCTACCGAATCAGAATCTACCTTTTAACAAGATCTCCATGTAATGTATATGCACATTAAAGAAATATCTGCTCTAGTAAACCAAGTAATTAATTGAAATGTAGACTCCAAACAGTGAAGTCACAATGAGGACTGAAGTGAACATTTAAATTAAGTCCATAGACTCAAATCTTAATAGATGTATATTAAAAATCTACATATACATTTATATAATGCAAAATAATAACCTGAAAATAAATGTCTGACCTCTTACTTAAATAAAGAAGAAGAAGAGTAGGTGAGAGGAAATAAAAGGAATTTGTTGAGTCATATGGTTCAAAGACATTCAATAGAATTTTTAATTTTGAGATGTTTTATTCTTGGAATTGGTAGACAAGTATGTATATAATCAAATATATTCTTGAAACTCTTAAAGACAAATGATACCCAAATTATAAATTAGCTGAATAATAAATCATCTGAGAGAGGAAAAAGTCACATAATAAAAAAGAAAAACAAGAAAGAATTGAAGAATGAATCAGGATACATTCTTTATGAAAATAAATGTGAATGGGATAAACCCCTCTAATTCAAAGAAGTAGGCATATTTTTGTCCATGAAAATAAGCTTTACTGCTTATCTTCAATTCAAAAATAGAAAGTACAAAGCAGACACAAAAACTGTGCTGAGCTCCTATTATACCCAAATAATAATTATAAATGTTCTGAAGATCATCTTTTCAGAAAACAAATCAATTCAGGTTTTACAAATGGGACCATACTATGCATGCATTTTTAAACCTATTCATTAACTATGGTATGTCCAGGTGTTTTGTTGTTACAGTTATTTGTCTTATTTGATATTTTCATGCTTAGTTTTCCATGGATGTATGGTTTGATGTATTTCATTTATTTTGAAAAAATTCACTTTAAATACTTTTTCTGCACATTAACTCTCTTTTCCTCTGGGATACTAATTACCCATTCTTCTTTCATTTGGTGTCATTACATAGCTCTTGAATGCTCTGTTATGCTTTATTTTTCTTTTTTTTTTCTCTTCATGTTTCAGTTTAGGTAGTTTCTATTAACCTGTCTTCAGGGTTATTGATTCTCTTCTTAGTTCTCTCAAGGCTACTGAAGAGGCTATTGAAGGCATATTTTCAACTAAGTTACCATGGCTTTCTTCCCCCTCGTGAAGTCCATTTGACTTTCTCTTATAGTTCCCATCTCTCTGCTGAAATATCCCATCTCTTTATGCATGCTGTACATTTTTCCCCCTAGAGTATCTACTATATGAATTATAGTTATTTAAAATTCCTAGTCTGATAGTTCTTATACATGTGTTACCTCTGAATCTGGTTGTGTTGATTGCTTTGTCACTTGCCTTTGGTGGTGGTAGTTGTTTTTCATCTTCTTTTGTGTGTACCTTGTAATTTGTGATGGAATGTTGGACATGTATAGAACAATCGACTATAAATAGCATTTATATCTGTGAATGGGCACGCCTCTTCTATTAGACCACTAGTGTTGGGAGTTGAGTAAATATACTCAGTTGAGATGAGTTTGAGTTATGTTGTTTTTATGGTTACCTTCAGTGCACCACTGGCTTCATTTCCTATAGCGTCACCTTGTGTTTATGGTTGGCACTGGGGTTCCAGTGGGGTTCCTGCTTTACCCTAATTTTTCAGTCTTGCCCGTGTGTCTGTGCCAAAGAGGAGGAGATCTCCCTTCATTGTTCTTGCTCCCTCCCCAGAAGTGGGCTGTTCTTGATGTTGGTGTTTGCTAGCCTGGTGGAGGGAGGGGCAGTTCCCTATTGTTCTGGTCCAGCTTCAGTTACAGGCTGCTCCTGTCTGCCTGGGTCTTAGGGGTGGGGCTTCTCCATGATCCTACTCCTCTTCCCCATAACGGCAAAACTTGTATGGTGAGTCTTGTATGAGATAGTTTCTCTGCCCCTCTCCCAGAAGTAGGAGATCTTATTGGTAGATGATCCTGGACCCAGAATTGTTTCTTGCTCCTTTTCCAGGGGTAGAGGATGTTGCTTTTTTTTTTACCTTTCCCAGAAGCCTCAGTTTTTCAGTGTCCCTGAAAACTAAAACTTTTTTAAAAATAGGGGATTAAGTTCCAATCAGAGATTTGAGCCTTTCTGAATTGGAACCACTCCCGTTTCCCAGGTATACACCACCAGAGGAGGTTCTCTTGGTCTCCTGCTCTACTCTAGTCTTTTCTGTGAACATCCAACAGACGTCCACCACGTACAGGATCCTTTGTGTAAGTGCAAACTCCCTTTTTGTCTGTGTACTCAGTTCTGTACTCTCAGGCTAGCCCACACTTGGCTTTTGGCAATTCACTTTAAAACCTGTCTGAATCCTCTTAGCCACAGGTATGGTCCCAGCATCTCTACTTTCTGTGCTCTGCCATGGATGAGGCAGTGCTTATGTCCCATCTTTCTTTGGAGGGGTTAACTTTCCTTGGATTTAATATTGCTTGTTTGCCCTATGACCTCAGCTCTCTGGTAGGTTCATGAAAAGTTACAGTGCTGTAGTTTATCTGGATTTTTTTTTCTGCTTGTAGGATAAGGAAATTCTTTTTTCCTGCTTTCTACATCCTAGGTGGAACCAGGTATGGTTTGAAATGCTTTACATGTAAAAACTCAGTGTTTACTTACAACAAATTTATGGTAGACACTGGCATAATCCCCATTTAATAGATGAAGAAACTTAAGGACAGAAAATTTTAATTACCTGAAGTCATATAGCCAGAAGACCTAGAGCTGAAATTCAAACCTAAGTTGTCTGATGCAGACGCTACACCATTAACCACTAAAATGTACTGCCATGCACATTGTGAATGATCTGACTATACTTTTTTTATTTTTACCCAGTCTTCTCCAAAGGAATATTGGGTTGTTTCCAATTTTTTGCTCTTATAAACAATGGTGCTGCAATGTTGTATCTCAAAGATAAGGTCTCAACCTATTACTGGGTCAAGGGGTATACTTATATAAATTTAAAATACCTATTGCTAAATTACAACTAAGAAGAGTTCTTTAAAATTAAATTTAAATGTTTTTCAACTACAAAATTATAAAAGTGATATGAAGACATGCTTACTGCAAAAAGTTCAGATGACACATATGTTATATATATGTACATGTATGTATATTGCATATGTATTAGTTATATATGTGTGCATACAGTTGGCCCTTGAGCAACATGAGTTTGAACTGCACAGGTCTATTTATATAGAGATTTTTTTTCAATAACTATATTGGAAATTTTTTGGAGATTTGCAACAATTTGAAAAAACATTTTCTTTTCTCTAGCTTACTTTATTGTAATAATACTATATAATACATATAACATACAAAATATGTGTTAATTGACTCTATGTTATTGGGGAGGCTTCCAGTCAACAGTAAGCTATTAGCAGTTAAGTTTTTATGGCATCAAAAGTTATCCATGGATTTTCAACTTTGTGGGGGTTGGTGCCCTGTGTTGCTCAAGGGTTACCTGTGTGTGTGTGTGTGTGTGTGTGTGTGTGTATATGTCACACACACACACACAAACACACATGGCCGACTTCAGTCCCATTCCTTTCCTTGTACCAACCACTACTGCAGTTTGGTTGAATAGCACATGGAATTTTGAAAAGCAGAGAGAGCATTTCATGCAGAAAGCATAGCATGAGCAACATTTGGCAGGTGCAGTTAGGAAACCAGCTTGTCTGGAGCAGAGCAATACAATGCAAGGGACGGGTCTGCAAAAGTAGAGGGGGCTATTGACGCCAGGCAGAGGCTTGTGAAGTGATGTGACAGGAAACAGAACTGGTCTTTATGGTGGGGCAAAGAGTTACATGATAAACCTGTTGTCTCAAGATGATCCTGACAAAACAGTTGTACATTGTTTGGATAAGAACACATGGAATCAGTAGTAACAGTCAAGATACCAGGGAGATAATCCAGGCAGGAGTTAGGGAAGACCTGAGCTAAACAGGGGTAGTAGAACAAGAGGAGAAGGTGTGGAATACGACTCCTCAATAGACTAACTGCCAGGTGACCTACTGGAAATTATTATCATACCAAAGGTGTAATGAGCTTGTGTATTGTGTGTATACACGGCTGAGTATTACAACTTCTTAAGATACTTGTTCTTTTAATTTATCCAGTTTATGTTCCATAGTCAAGTGCTGTCATTTCTCCCCCACATACACTCTCACTGTTCCCTTTCTCTGCCTTTGCTATCTCATTTGATTAAATCATAAGCTGAGCTAACTCCAACTCCTTGTCCACCCAGTGTCTGCACCACACAGTGGAACACACCTGGAGCAAATCCAGGCATGTCACAGTGACTTCAGGTGGGTCCTCAAGGCTGCTAGGCAATCATTCCAAACTGCCCAGTCCATCATCTTCTCATTCTTTTCTAGCCCTCTAAAATTCTGCAATAGAATATATATACATAGACACACACACACGCAGGGCCCACTCCAATCCCACTCTTCTCCTTGTACCAACCACTACCGCAGCCTAGCTTGTATAGCACGTGGAATTTTGAAAATCAAAAGGCATGTCATGCAGGAAGCATAGCATGAGCAACCTTATTTCAGAATTTCTCTTCCCTCCCCCCAGTCTCCGATTCTCCCTCCCCCGTCTTCATTCTCAGTTCATGATACTGCTTCTTCCCATCACAATGACAAGACAGAAGCGACCAGAAAAGCACCGATGCAAGCTCCCGCCGCCAACCTGGGGCAGTCTGCTGTTTGGAGGAGCAGTGGACGAGGAGGAACAGGAAAACGAGGCTGATGAGGAGAGAGCAGGACAGTAGGAGGACAACGTGCTGACTGCTGCCCTGGAGGCCGAGAGAAGAAATGTTTCAAAGAAGAGGGAACACCAGTGGACATCTCCCCACCAGGCCTGCCCTTCTCTCTTACAGATGACTGTCCGTGCTCCTTGGGCCGGCCGACCTCTCCTCCTAGGCACCGTGTGACGCCCACCCCAGCCCCTCATGGACCCTGCTCCAGAAATTCTCCCTTCTCTCTCTGGCAGCGTCAATGTTTCCTTCTTTTCTGGATCATGCTCATCAGCCTAGAAATGTGTTGATTTTTCTTTGATGTTGAAAAAACAAAAAAAGGCCACAGTCTCTCCTCTGATGGCCATCATGTTCCTTTACCTTTCTTTACAAGAGTTCTTGAATATTGTTTATACTCCTTATCCCTGATTCTGCTCTTCCCACACCTGTGGAAGCCCCTCCCTGCTGCCCCCTCTCTGCACTGACTGCCATGATCAAGGGCATGGGGACCTACGTATTGCTACCTCCAGAGGTGTCACTGAGCCTCACACCTGACCTAGCAATAGGATGACCTGTGAGTGTGTTATCCAAACTGGGGTGCATTTGAGAGTGACTGGGGTGCTGGTAATGGGCAAATCAAGTCCATAGGAGTAAACTGGGATTGTCCAGGATGAACCAGGACATATTAGCAGATCTGAAACATCTGCTCCTTCCTTCTTCTTTGAAATGTTTCTCCTCCAGGCCAGCAGTTAGCAGGTCGTCCTCCTAGTGTCCTGCTCTCTCCTTGTCAGCCTCTTTTTCCTGTTCTCCTCATCCACCGCTCTCCCAAACAGTGGGCTGCCCAGGGCTCTGCCCTTGAACCTCTGCTCTTCCCTACACTCACTTCAGTGGTGATTCATCCTCTCTCAAGGCTTTTGATACGACCCAAAGACTCTCAAATTTATACCCTACTATGACTCCCCAGAACTCGAATTTCCAACTGCCTACTCTACATTACCTGCAGACATCTCCAATTTAATAAGCTTAATATTGAGTGACTAGTTCCCCCTGAACCTCTTTCCCATCCAAGCGAATGATATCTAGGTCCTCCCAGTTGCTCTGGCCAAAAACCTGGAAGTCATCCTGAACTCCTTTCTTTTTCTCACAGCCTGCATCTGCTCAACCAGCAAATCCTGTTGGCAGTTACATCAAAACGGATCCAGAATCTGACCACTTCTCCTCACCCTAATGCCTCTGCCCGCTGTAGGTCGCCAGCATCTGCAGCTGGGATTACTGTAATAGCTCCCCAGCTGGCCGCCTGCTGCCCTTGCGCCCTTGGCATTCTCAGTACAGCTCTCACAGTGATGTTGTTGAAAAGAAGTCAGGGCACATCATGTTCCTGCTGAAAACCCGCCGATGACTTCCCTTCTCATTCGTAGACACCAGCGTTCTCACTCTGGACCACCTGGCTCTGTGCCTCTCTGCCCGCCTGTTCTAATAACCCTCCATCCATCCTGCTCTGAATCCTTTGCAGTTGCTGGACCCTCCATCAAGATTCTGTTCCTTCAAACAGTCACATCTGCTGCTCCCTCAGTTCTAGCACCTTTACTCAAAAACCACCTCCCCAGTGGACCCTGCTTAAAATTTCAGTCCCACTGGAACCCTGGCACTTCACGTCCCCTTACTGGCCTACGTTTTCTTGGCATTTGCCACAGACTAACAGTATACATCTTTATCTTCTTACTGGCTATCTCTCTAGCTAGAATTGAAGTTGCATTGTGGCAGGTTTTTTAGTTTATCTTAGTTGTTGTTGAATCCCAAGTACCTTGAACTGTGCCTGGCATGAACTAGACACTGACACATATTTGAGTGAATTTCCTTGCAGCCAAGTATGTGAAATGGTGGAGGAGACGTTGCAGCTAGAGCAAGTAACTGAGCCCAGACATTTATCTTGTCATGGGAAATATTTTCTAACCTTGATAAGACTTTTCACAAAGCGTTCTTTAAAGCATCAGTGATGCAAGATATATCAGAAATAAGAAAGGGTCTGGGATCAAATAAGTTTGGGAAACACTGTATGATACCCGTAGGAATTCACATGGTACACTCTCATATTAAAATCTCTGAGAAGTCCTTTGGTAAATAAGCTTGGATCTTTTTTGTTCTTTTCCCCTCCCCATGTCATCTGGCCATTCTTTTAGACTGCTCAGCTTCTTGGAACACCTTCCCTGTGTTTGTACACTTCCCACCTCACATCCCCAGGTGGGAATAGAGTGCAGACCACTCAGCCCTAATGCTGTGAGACTTCCAATAGAAGCCACCTGTGAAAAGCAGGTGTCAGGCAAAATCCCTGCCTGCCAGGGTGGAGGTGGTAGACGTCATACCCTGTGTCCTTTACCAGAGGGGAGACAAAGTTTGTACCCAGAGTGGGAGTCATGGCAGCTCCCCACAGCAGTGTGGCAGTAATAATTTGGGCATTGTTCCTGGATGTTCTTTCTCTCTCAAAACCCAGTATTCTGCAAACATGTTTGAGTCAGAATACTTTTCTTAAGAAAACCCCTATTAACTTCCAGGGAACACCAGTATCCTTCGGTGGTCTGCTCCAGGTGGTGCTCTAAGGCCCTGTGATACCCTCTCCAGGGACACCGGGGCAGAGATCCTAACTGCGTCATCTAATCATGCTCTCAACTCTGGGAGCCGGGCCAGTGCATCAAGACAGTTTCAAAACCCCAGCTGAGTACAGTATGCAGCCAGAGTTGCGAGTCACTAGGTTAGGTCAACCATTTTCCTATTTGGATTCTGAATTTGGAATAGTGTTCTGGGATTCAGGCAGCCATCAGAAGCTGGACTGAGCAGCATGAGAGAAGTATGAGCCCGTACTCACACGGAGCACTGCAGACCACAGCCGAGGCCAGCAGGACCAGCCAGTACAGCCAAGAGAAGAGGGGAACTGCGGAGTGAGTGGCCTTCATCCTCGGAGGGAAGACCGCTGCCCCGTGCGCAAACCTGGTGCTGACGGACAGGCTCGCATATCAGCCTGTTGGCCCTGCACAGCATTCCGAGGGAGAATGGCGGCAGAGCCTCATAACAGCATCCACCAAATGAGGGGCTGCGAGAATGATGGGAGTGGGAAGGGGCAGAGACACCAGGCTGAGCAGGTCTAAATGAGCCACAGTGGAGAGCTAGAGCCGGACAGCCACAGACTTGGGGAAACAGCACAGTTCGTTCAGCCGAGTGGGCACAGTCCATTCAACAGAGGAACTTTAAAAATTTTTTCCCTGGCATGTATCCCCCATGGATTTTGAAAGATTTATCTCCCAAACAACAGAATCTATTATGTTAAGAGTGTGTTCTTCTGTGTTTATTGCTTAGAGCGAGGTGGGCAGTTTTGCCCAGGGAGGTTATGTGCATCGTGAGTAAATACCAAATTTCCACTGACCATTTAAATCACTTAAAATAGCTTTATTCTCCAAGTGACTCCAGGCTGGGTAACCACTTCAGTCTCTCCCTTTAGACTTCCACTGACAAGATCAATCCTCTAACTTTGTCCTCTTTCTTAATAATCACATCTGAACATTATAAAAGCCCGAGAAAAACAAGGTTTCTCTTCTTCTTTGGATGCATCTTCTAGAATGTTCTGATCAACACAACAGGATGTAAATGCTTTTAGTACATGCCTAAAAGTAGCATTTTTAGCCCAATAATAACTCAGGCTGCACCTGTTGAAACGGTACAAATGATGGCATTTCGGTTTCTGTACTAACAGAATGTTCTGTGGGTCCTCCTCCCCCAGTGACGTCACCTGGGGGTTCACTTCACTCTCAGGAGAGGAAAAAGGCAAGCTGTGGTTTTTCTAATCAGCAGCAGTTTCTCACATGTCAGTTCTCATCGTGCCCAGCAGGTTGAGGACAGCTTTACCAACGAGAAGCCCTCACACTCTCACACTGCTGGCAGGATGAGGGCACAGCTCTTCGAAGGCTGCGGCTTTAGAGGACAAAGGCAATGTGGTGACCCTGTTTGTTAGTAGTGGTAATGCTGACCTCAGTGCCTACTGTCCAATTTGTTTGGGACAAGGCTGCGATTATGAGGGCTCTTCCTCAAGGAAGCCATCATCTGAGGGTAAACAACTGGGACTTTTCACTCAGTCCTTCATGCATTCATTTGGCAAACATATATTAGGCACCTGCACCAGACATCATATTCATACCCATCACCCCATGGCGTCTGAGGGGAAGCCTGACACTAAACTAAATATTACACAAACAAATAATTACTGGGGAGAAGGGTCAGATATGAGAGCACAGTGGAGCGGGGCTATCCTTGCCAAGGGTCAGAAAAGTTTTCCCTGAGAAAGTCGTATTTACGTCACTGGTGTGAAAATTCACTTTCTCCGTTGGTAGACTCTCTTAAGCTGGAAGTCAGGCTGCTGGGAGGTGGCATCTCAGCAGGGACGCTCCCAGCTGCCAAGACGGGAAGTGGCATGTGCGCTGGTGTGAGGGCTGGGAGTCAGGGAAGGGGTGGCCTGGGCAGCCGGTGGTACACAGGGTTGGGTGGTCATGCGGGAAGGTGGTGCTCTGATGGCCCAGAGAAGAGGAGGGTCATTCCAGGCAGAGGGAGCAGCTTGAGGTATGTCTGGAGAAGAGTAAGTCCTTTAGTCTTAGTGGAACCTGGGAAAGAGGTATGGGTAGAAGGAGGGGCTCCTTCACCAGCTTTTGTTGAGGATGTATTATGTGCCAGGCCTCTGGGTTCTAGGGGGAGAACAGTGAACATGACAGACTAGCTGTCCTCCGTGAGGCTTACTGAGAGAGAAAAGGGCCACTTAACTAACCTAACATATAAATCTACAATGAAATGACATCAAACCAAAAAGGGCTGTGTGGAAGCTGAACTGTGCAGTGACCAGGCACTGGGGGTGTGAGGTGCTGGGTGGGGCGGGGGGAGGCTGCTCTGGAGGGCTGCCTGGGGGGTGGTCCCCAGGAGATGGTGCCGGCAGGAGACCAGACCTGGGAAAAGGCAAGAGGCCCTGCCGGCATGGCCAGTGCACAGGAGGGGCGCTTGGAGAGCACTGAGGACCATCCAGTTAGAATCCGGGAGTGGAAGGCACGGGTGGGATGCAACTGCATCTTCCCAGGCCCTGGAAAGCCAAGGCTAAGAGCTGGGAGTTTATTCAACGAGGACAGGAAGCCAATGAGGACAAAAGCATTATGATTCAGCTCCAGCTGCTGTCTATGATGAGGAGAGCGAGCAACTCGAGGGTGCAAGCAGCACTGAGGAGAGCTGCAAGGAACGGATGAGAAGGCACGTGGCAGGAGTGGAGGAGGAAATCGGTCGGAGGTGTTTGTCAGAAGTGGAAATGAAAATGATGGAGCGTGAGCTCTGGGACAACAACAATATGGAAAAGGGGAAAGGGTGCAGCCTGGAAGCAGACAGGGAACAATAGGGAAGCACCACGAACCCTGGTGAGGAAGTGAAGGAGGAGAGATTGCAGGGATCACAAGTTTGGTTTTGGTGATGCCTGTGACATAAACACATGGTAACACCAAATAGATGATGAGAGCTCAGACCAAGGTCAGCTGTAACAGCAATGCTGGCATCCTCAGCACCCAGATGGTGTCTAAAGCCATGGCTATGCATGAGGTCGCCTCGGGAGTGAGTGTGGAGAGAGGAAAGGGGCTGGAGGCTAGGCCCTGAGACGCCAACACCAGGGGGTTGGGGAGCTTGAGAAGTGCCAGATAGGGTGGGAGGCAATTGGAGAAGCTATGGCCAGTGTCGATCCAGATGCAGCCAGTATGGGCTGGACTGAGGTTGCCAAGAAGCCCAGTGAGATGAGGAGGGCCAGTGTTCCTCCGACTCGTCAACATGGGCATCTTCCGGGACTTGGTGACTGGCAGGGGTGGGAACGAGCAGCATGGGCTGAGGAATGAATGGAAAGTGAAATGCAGGTAATTCTTGGAAGATTTTGCTATGAAGGAAAGGTAAGGGATTGGGATAGCAGCTGGTGGGTACTGAGGTCAAGGGACATTTTTTTTTGTTACGAGATATTAAAGTATGGTTATACATGTGCGGAAATGATCCCATGGGAAGTGTTTGATAATCAGTGTGGGACAGAAGCAGAGCTGAGGCAGCAAGTCCTTCAGCAGATGAGCTGGGATAGTGGGTCTGCTTCCTCTGTTGTAACAAACTGCCACAAATGTGAGGGCTTCAAACCACACATGCTTATCCTCTTACAGTTCTGCAGGTCAGAAGTCCAAAATCAGCTTCCCTGGACTAAAGTCAGATTGTCAGTAGGGCCAATGATTCCTCTGGAGGCTCTAGGGAAGAATCAGTTCCCTTGCTTTTTCCAGCATCTAGAATCGGTTCATTTGTCCCTTCCTCCATCTCCAAGGCCAGCAGTATGGCATCCCCCAATCTCTCTCTGCTCTGGCCACATCTCCCTCTGCCTCTCTCTGATGAGGACGCTAGTGGTTACATTTAGAGCCCACCTAGGTATTGCAGGATCATCTGCTTAATTTGATTACATCTGTACAGTCTCTCCCACCCTGGGAGGTAACTCTCAGAGGCCCCAGAGCTTAGGACCTGGCTATCGGTGGGGCGCTGTGTTTAGCTGGCTGTGGCTGGGCTCCAGAGCACAGCAGAGGACTGGCCTTTGCCAGGAGGGAGGTACTTCCTTCCCCCCTTGTAACCAGAGGTTAGATGGGTAAGGGGCATGAAGGCTGTGTGGACTTTGTGCTACAAACACGAGTTCATGCTTTTGGCTTCAGTGTTTTGAGAGAAGTATAAGGTCCAGCTGAAAGGGATGGAGAGGGGGGTGGAGGTACGGAAGCATGGCATAGAGCGGGAAACCAAAATGCCTCTCAGGCCTTCCAGTGTCACTGTGAGAGAGTGTGACAAGGTGTAAGTATAAGACCGAGAATCCATGAGTTCTGATTGAGTCAGAAGGCAAGGGAAGACAGAGCAGTCTGGCAGGTGGTGAGGAGGCTGTAAGCAGAGGGTGGGATCATGTGTTCAGATGTCATGATGGGAGTGGGGGTGGGGGGAGTGCTGAGCAAGTGAACTGTGAGCACAAGAGGTGTCAGGCACAGTGGGATGCCTTTGATTCGGATTTTGAAGACAGTGCAGTTTCAGGTGATAACAAGTTCGAGGGGTTTCCCTTTGGGAGTCACTGAAAGACAGATAGGTGGGTCATCTACCTGGATGCTGAAGACAGCAGGAATGAAGGCAGGAATGATGGCCAGGAATACTATGGGCCAGGAACCCAATCTTCAATGAAGGGGGGTGGACTGACCCGGAAGAAGTTAGGTGATTGAAGTGGGTGGGTGACGAGAACCAGAAGAGCAGCGGATGCCAGACCTAAGGGCCTCACTTGACCAGGAGCTGGGGGTTTTGCAGCAGGAAGGGAGGCTTGGAAGGAGCAGGGAAGCAAGGAAGCCACCTGTTTTACTTCTTGGCTGTGAGGGAATCAACATGTGGAAGAATAAATAACTAACACTTGAGAGACTCCTATGTCTCTATGTTTGTCTTAAGAAGGAAAGAAGATGCTGTAAGTGTGTGTGTGCTGAATTCTCCATTGGAATTTCCTGATAGCACAGTGGAAGACTTGGGGAAGTAACAGGTTTTGGGGAGCAGTGATGAGAGGCTGGCAAAAACATATTATTGGAGAGGATCCCTGCACTTCTAGTGGTGAGCGCATTTCACAGCGACACAAAGCACATGGAACCGCATCGCAGAGGATTTGAGTGGCAGACGAAGGAATCTGTATTTTACACTGTAGGTGGGGGGCAGGGGAGGGTGTTGAGCAGCAAACTATTATGGTCAGAGGCAGGCTTTAGGAAAATTACTTTTCCAGCCACGTGAACAAGAGAGTCCCTTAGAAAGCTACTGCAGTAGGCCACAATTAAGGACTAATTCGTCTGAATACTGAGAAGGGTGGAAAGGAGTGATAGTCGCAAGAAATGTGGTTGGTTTGAATTTCAGGAGATGAGGGAAGCAGGAGCGAATGGGAGAGGATCCCCAGGTTTCAAGTTTAACTTGTTGACAGGAGAGGTTTTGAAGGGAAATTGACGGCTTGGTATTTGGCAAACCCTGGTTAAAGGTTCAGTAGGGGCTGAACCAAAGGCAGTAATGACAGGTGAATCACTGGGCACTTCTGAGCGACCAGGAGGACCTGCCTGGGGTTTTCCAGATTGAGGCTAATGAAGGACCAAGCAGGATCCCAGGAAACAACCGCGTGATTCTCCCTGATTTAGCTTGAAATCCCCAAGCCAGGGCCTGAACCTTCAGTTTCCAGACGCAGTAAGGCCTGTGTGCAGGTATGAACTCTGAGCTGCCCAAGCCCAGGGGAGACCTTCCCATCATTCCCCAAGGGGTAGTTCAGCCAGGGCTGGGGGGTGGCATTGCCGTTCATGGTTCTAACCCTAATGAACGGCGTGAGACAGGGCACATCACGAGCCAGCCAGTCTTCTGAGGAGGAACTCTGCAGTACTTGTGACAACGAGGCGGCTTGGACCCCCTCTCCCCCCTCACCCCCAAGTTAAGGCAGGGCGGGGAGAACGGGCAAGGGTTTCTTCACACCTCCGGGCTCAGGCCCAAAACCTCAGCTGAGGTCAGGCCTAGAATTTGACTCACTCAGGTGCAAACAAGTCCCACTGTTGCTCAATCGCTTACATTCCGCTGACAGCAGCGCTTCCTTCCTGCGGCCTGAAAGCGTGGGGTCTTCGTGATGCTAAGGTGAACGGAGGCTGCCCGAGCCCTCCGCGGCGGCCCTGCCCGGCCTCCCCGACCCTCCAGTGTTCACCCCCCTCGGGGCGGCGCGGGCACTGCCCGGGTCTGGCAGGCGCAGGACCCCCCGGGGCGCCCCCGGGGCCGTGGGGCAGCGCAGGGGGCCGCCCCGCTCGGCCCCTCCCAGGCCGGCGCTCGGGGTGCCGACTCCGCCCGGGCGGGAGCGCGCGGGCGGGGCGGGGCCGGGAAGGGGCGCGGCCTCTGCGGGGCGGCGCCGAGGGGACCGGCGGCCCTGGCGAGAGCGCGCCCAGCCCCGCCGCGATGCCCGCGCGCCCCGGACGCCTCCTCCCGCCGCTGCCCCGGACGCTGGCCCTGGCCGCGCTGCTGCTCCCGCTGCTGCTGGGCGATGGCGGCGGCGGGCGCCGGGGCGCCTGGGCGCAGGAGCCGGGCGCGGGCGGGCCCCCGGAGGCGGACGGCGGGACCGAGGAAGACCCGCACGCCAAGCACCTGTACACGGCCGACATGTTCACGCACGGGATCCAGAGCGCCGCGCACTTCGTCATGTTCTTCGCGCCCTGGTAACGGCCGCGCGCCCCGCGCAGGGCTCCGGCTGCGGGCACGGCAGGCGGGGGGCGTGGGCTCGGCGGGCTGGGCCGGGGCGCCGGCGGCTGACGTGGCGCCGGGCGGCGCGGGCGGTGCGGGAGGCGCGGTCCCCGAGGGGAGAGCGGGGAAGGGCGGCCTCGGCGCTCCGCATGCCCCTCGGGCGGCCCCGGGGCTGACGGAGGGGCGGGCGCGGTCGTCACCGCCACCGCGCGGCCCTGGCCCCCGGGCTTGCCGCCGGCGGAGGCCGCGGCCTGCAGGGGTGGCGGAGCCGGGTGCCTCGTGGGCGGCCGCCGGGCTCCGGGGCCGGTCCCCTGCTTGAGGGCTTAGCTGAGAACTAGAAACTCACAGAGGTGTGATTGTCCGGTGTGCGTGTGGGGGGGTGGGTGGGGGTGGGTGGGTGTGTGGGTGTGTGTGGGGGTGTGGGGTGTGTGTGGGGGTGTGTGGGTGTGTGTGGGGGTGGGGGTGTGTGTGTGGGGGTGTGTGGGGGGGTGTGTGGGGGGTGTGTGTGGGTGTGGGGGTGTGTGTGTGGGGTGTGGGTGTGGGTGTGGGTGTGTGTGGGGGGTGTGTGGGGGTTGTGTGTGGGGTGTGGGTGTGTGGGTGTGTGGGGGGGTGTGGGTGTGGGGGGGGTGTGGGGGTGTGTGTGGGTGTGTGTGTGGGGGGGGTGTGGGGGTGTGGGTGTGTGTGTGGGGGGTGTGTGGGTGTGTGGGGGTGTGTGTGGGTGTGTGGGGGGGTTGTGGGGGTGTGTGTGGGTGTGTGTGGGTGTGGGGGTGTGTGTGGGGGGGGGGTGTGGGGGTGTGGGGTGTGTGTGTGTGGGGTGTGTGTGTGGGGGTGTGTGGGGGGGTGTGTGTGTGTGGGGTGTGTGTGTGGGGTGTGTGTGGGGGGGTGGGGGGGTGTGTGGGTGTGTGGGGGGTGTGTGTGTGGGTGTGTGTGGGTGTGTGTGGGGGTGGGGGTGTGTGGGTGTGGGGGTGTGTGGGGGTGTGTGGGGGTGTGTGTGGGGGGGGTGTGTGGGTGTGTGTGGGGGGGTGTGGGTGTGTGGGTGTGTGTGGGTGTGTGGGTGTGTGGCCTAGGCAGAAGAGGGTTCCTGTGCTGCCCCGGGAAGCGGAGAGGGGTGCGAATTCTGGGGACCCCTTCGCCTCTTGGAGCGGGTGGGGAGCTGTGTCCTCGAGGGCAGGAGCCATTGTCCCTCAACCCAAGGCTGTTCTGGGGCACCCCCTTCCCTCGGTTCTCTTGGGGCCTGACCATCCAGAAAGTGAGTTGGGAAGGCACCACGTGGAGCAAATGGCATCTCCTGCCTTGGTTCTAGTGGGGGCTTCCGTGGCAACCCCCGAGACCCCTGCCCTGGGAATTGTCCCGCAGGGCACCCTGCATGCGCAGGAGCACAGGCGGTGCTGGCCCCCTACGGCCTAGATGCCCCAGGAAAGGCGGTTTCGTAGGGCAAAAGGGAACACCAGTTTTAGGGCAAAAAGTTTGCAGGCTTACTGCAGGATTTGGCATTCTTCCCACGAGCGGAAGCGGAGGCTCATTGACACGTGGAAAGGGGATGTAGGAAGGAGTAGAGAGAAGATGCCCAAGAAACACGGCCCATTCAGAAAATGTGCTGGCGGAAGTGGGAGGAACTTGTTTCTCTCTCTACCCGTATTCAGGCTATTACTCTATTTCAGTTCATTTGGAGTTAACTGTTTTGGGCAGCTCTGGGTCAGAGCTATCATTTATTAACAGTGTAACTGTGGGATACATCTGTTTCAAGTTACTAAGGACCAACTGACTTGGATTTTTAGAACTACCAGTGGTACAGAAAACACTCTGTAGCATAATCATTCATTATTAATAGTTTCTGTATGAGGAAGTATTCTCAGAGTATTCCAAATCAATACACTATTTAAGCAGAGCCTATTTCAGTGAAATAAATCGATCCATGGGTTTTTTTCTTTGTTTTTTGAAGAAAAACTGACATGTGGACATAGTGAGACCATGCAATGCCAATGACGTTTTAATGTTGTTGTCTGCGGTATTCACCTGAGTGAGGAAGACCAGCAAATCTAGGCACAATTAAGTAAATTCCTTTCTCATTGTATATGGCTTATAAACTTTTAGGTGCATGCTCACAGAAAAATGTAACTTTTAAAGTTTTTATTTGATTTCTTCTACAAAATATTCAAATAGAGATGTGTGAGTTTCTGTGAGGACATTTAAGTTAGACGTTAAGAGCAGATTAGAGCTCAAATAGAAAGTGCTGCTGGCTGCCCTCCAGTCTCTTTCCACTCTGTCCTGGAATATTAGAAGCCCACATGGGATTTGGGAGCACAGGCACCATGTAATGAAAATAATTGATCTGTGTGTTTTTGCTCTAAACTTGATAGATGCAGGGTTGTCCTACTGCTGTATATTTTGTGCCAACATCAGGTCACAGCTTTTGTATGGCCAGTTTGCAGGTCACACTGAATCTGGTGACAGTAAGGTCAAATTGGGGCTGCCTCGTTGGAGGAGCAGGTGACTTTGCTCTATTACCTGGTCACAAACTGCCTTGTAAATGCAGCTGCTGCCACAGGGGTTTGCTACAGCCACAAGGGTCCCAAACGAAAATTGCCGGTTCCATGGCATCTATGAATCTATCATTAGGAAATTGCCAGATACTTAGTACATGCCAAGCATATGCTAGACACCGAGAATACAGTTGTAAAAAGGACAGTGCTTGTCTTGGCCCTTGTACCATATATACTTAAATGTAACACTGGTTTTCCCTCATAGTTATTTTCCAGAAAAGAGAGAATTACACTGTATTATATAGATAATCATCTCCTAAAAAGCAGGAAATCTTTTAGCTGACCAAGAAAGTGCTGCTTACTGAAGACGTATTAGCTTGAAGCAAACTTCTTCAGAGCTACATTTGGATGCTTATTGTTGAGGTCATCCATCAGAAAAGAGGCAGAGAGGTTTTATTGAGAAGTTATTTTGAGGACGAACTCATGGTTATAAGTGTTGGGTGTTCTTGTAAGCAAGCATTTTGAAGATCACTTTAAAAAGCAATACAGTAAGTGATTACATTGTAGACATGATGAATATACACTTACCAGGTGAATGGAAACAAACTCAAAAACCCGTGTGCCATAATGCCATGTGACTGCTTGACCCTTGAAATAAAGTCCAGTGTTGTCTCATCAAAAATCAAATATAACACTTAATTAAAGGTGATGATCAGCTGTCTCAAAAAGCAGATTTAGCAACAGGAGAGATGTTGATGCTGTCAAGAAATGTGAAGGGTGGAAAAAGCAACAATTCTAAGTTAACATTATTTTAAATGATAGGTGATTTTAAAATATTTGTTTATAGTTAAATTCATACAGTGAATATCATAAGTATCCATGTGATTTTATCAAATTTACAAGGTGGGTGGCTGCAAACATTTTTTAAGCTTCTCATTGGAAAAAATGCAAAATTGCTTTAATTTTGAGGTTGCCCTGCATTTGCAGATCCTTGTTATATAGAGGAAGAAACCTGGCTAAATAGGAAAGGAGCATTGGTTGTGAGAAGTCCTTGCTTCAGAAGACAGAGAGCAAGGGAGCTTTCCAGAAGAGGAGGAGAAGAGAGTGGGTACCAAAGAGCCTGGGGAGTCAGGGCTTCCTTGGAGGAAGTGTTACCCAACTAAACCTAAGGGCAATTAGACATTAGCCAGGTGGGTTTAGGGAGGAAGCACCAGAGAGCAGGAACTGATCCTCAGAGCCAACCAAGCTGGACCCTTTCGGGAAACCAAACACGGCAAGATGGCTCCCAGGAAGGCTGCAGACGAAGGGCAGTGTATAGAGGTCAAGTGGGAGGTCAACCAGGGCCAGAGCAAGGATGACCTGGCTCAGTACCTTGCTAAGTTTCAATTTCAGGCTGAGAACAATGCAGTGACTCCGGGGAATGTTAAGCAGGGGAGTGAGGGTCTGTGGTCACTGTGAGCCCTCGGTCCTGCCACAGAGGAAAGGAGGGGTCAGAAAGCCCCACTGTCCTAGGCGAAAGGCTGTGCTCTGGGCCACCCTCTGCCCAGCACTCAGTATGCTGTCCCTTTCACCCCGTTACAGGTGTGGACACTGCCAGCGGCTGCAGCCAACATGGAACGACCTGGGAGACAAGTACAACAGCATGGAAGATGCCAAGGTCTTCGTGGCTAAAGTGGACTGCACGGCTGAGTCGGACGTGTGCTCTGCTCAGGGGGTGCGAGGATACCCCACGTAAGTGCAACGGCACAGCCTCCTGTATAGTTTCAGGTTTTCCACACCTTTGCCAGCTGCGTTTGGCCAAAGAAAGACCAAGTTACACTTTGGGTAACTTCCCTTTCCGTTCTGAGGAGAGAGGAGATGTTAACTTTGAGCAGGCCGTCCCTGTTAGGGAAAGCTTATGTTTAACACTGTGTCTATATTAGATGCCTTTTATACTTTGTTTGGAAAAGGCCTTTAATTATCAGTGTTGGGCTTTCCTGTTTATAAGAAAATGTGTTTGTGAGACAGAAATAGAGGTCCCCACATGGTCCTGTCATGTTCCACGTTCACAAGGAGCATAGACTTTGTCGTCACTTCTAGCTTTTGGTCCTTCTGTGAGTCTGGCGCGTCCTGCCCGGAGTGCTTTCCCATGTGGCGGCACAAGGGCTGTCCCTGTTGGCGAAAGACCAGGCACAGCAGGTCTGAAAAGCACTGCTGCTTACTCCCTGGACAGTTGAAGGAGTTTTTTAGCTTTAAGAAACAGAAATTGAAACCGGCGTAATAAGCCAAAGACAGAATTAATCAGAAGGCTGTGGGGGAAGCTCATATTCAGCTCCAAGGGCTTGGGGGCCTGATTTTGCCATATCAGATGGGAGGAGGCCTGGCTTAGGTGGAACGTTCATTCCAGGATAGTCCTTGTGGCCAGAGAGGCAGGATCTGGTAGGAAGACAGCAGCCCCATTAGGCCACATGGCAAATGTTAGTGATGAGCTGTTCTCCAAAACAGGGAAGATGCTTTTTCCAGAAGGACACGGTTGTGTTTGACCACTGCAACTCCTGAAATATTTGCTCAAATTGATGAGTGAAATAAGTTCTATATAAAATCTGAGCTTATCTTTAAACCTCAGAGGCAGTATGGAAAAGTGGGAGGAACTCTGGCCTAGAACCTAGAAGCTACCATTTAAATCCCAGCTCTGCCTTTTCTTACTGTGCAGCTCTGGCTGCATTATTTAACCTCTGAGTCTAAGCAGGATGCTGACACCCACCACCCCCACCTTAACACTGTTATGTGTAATCAGGTGCATGCACACACCAATCTGAGCACACTTAATACATCGTAAGGTTCCCCCTAACATTTGGAAATTTGGCATTTCTGTAAAGGATTCTGGACCTCTTGGTCTTTGATGACCACTTGCCATTTGATAATCTAAGTGCTGTAATTCAAATCTGCCAAATCAGATCAGCAGAGAAAAAATCTATATGTACCTACCTATAGGCATCACCTCCTATGCTTCATAGCATTTCCTTTGAAATGAACTGCTTGGATGAAGTGCATTGCAAAGAAACGGTCTGTGAGTAGTGAAGTGAGACTATCTGAGGAGACAGATGTTCACCTGTTGAGGCTTTTACTTTGAAAGTGCAGGGGAAAAGAGGTGTTGGCTGTGGTGTCCACTCCTAAGCAGCTGGCTCTGTGTGGCCATGTGGCTGTGTACACCATGAGCCATGCCACAGAGCCTGCATGAGGACTGAAAAGGGCAAGTGTTAGAGGTGTCAGGGAAGGAGTGGTTCCACCTGGACCTGGTCATATTGGCTGTCTGGCTGCAGCATCAGTTACTCCATAGTTGCTAGTCACCAATTTTAAAAGATCTGTGTTGGATCATTTGTCCTGATTTTTATTTGGAAGATAGGGTCTTCTACAAAAAAACATGCACTGGTTTTTGTGTTATTTGTGTTTGGTAAGGAGCCTCTGTACCTGTTACAGCTGTGCACTAGTGTCCAAGAGCAGACCTTTTCCACGGAATGCAGGTGGCAGGCTGTGGTGCATAAAATGTGGTTGCATTAGGGCATTCAGAGATTCACCTGTGTGAGCATTTACTTCCCTTAAAACAGTACCCACCTCATTGAGACAGTGCAAGTCCTGAATCAGATGATGCATGTAAATGCCTGAGCACTTACAGGGTGTGTGTCAGTGTATCAGCTTCAATGCCAGTCTTTCCTCGGCACCTTTAACTGGAGTAGAAGAGAGGAATTTGGGTTTCTATGCCCCTGAAAGTGGCTAACTCTTGCCCAAGAAAATGTTTCGAGGTCTTCCTGTTGAGCCAGTAAAGAATTTTTGTCATCTGGGAAAATGTGCTCCAAGCCTGGTGGTAAAAAAGAATAAAAATGTATTGTCTCATAGTTCTGGAAGCCAGAAGCCCAACGAGTTATCCACAGGGCCGTGATCACCCTGAAATGAGTCGGGAAGTCCTTCCTTGCCTCTTTCTAGCTTGTGGTGGCTTGCCAACAATCCTCAGCATTCCTTGGCTTGTAGATGCATCCCCCACCCCTCCATCCTCTTATGGTCTTCTCCCTGTGTGCATGTCTCTCCCCAAGCCCAAGTTCCCCCTTTTGTAAGGACACCAGTGATATGGCTGAGGGCTATTTTTGTTATTTATATATTGCAATATTTTAAAATTTAATAATAGCATTTATGTATTGTTTATGTATAATACATAAATATATTATGTATTTCAATGTGTATTAATGTTAACAAAGAAACAGATCAGTCTGGGGACACAGTGTAGCCCAGAACACTATCTCATGCCTTGCAGAAGAACTTCCATTGCACTGTTTTCCAGAGTGACTCACAAATGGAGATTTTCTCTCCTTGAAAGAGAAACATACCACCTGAAAAAACAAATGCCCATGTGGAGGTTTGCTAATAGCAGAAGAGCCTGGTGCTGTACATGGGGCTTATTCGCTGTGGCCCACTCTCCCTCGCTTCCAGCATCTCCATTTACAGTGAGAATTAAAGTCTGATGCCCCAGACAGACTGAAAGTTCTGTAACAGAAGCTCTCCTCGTATCCCTAGGCTCTGTGAACATGAGGGAGAATCTCGCGGCAATTTAGAAGGTTTTTCAATCCAACAGGAAGAGATTTTTTTTAAATTGCTCATTTTTGTTTTGCTCAATGCCCACCAAATTAGAAAAAATCACAGATTAGGTTTTAATGTAGTTCAATGTATTTTATTTATTTTTGTTATTTATATATTGCAATATTTTAAAATTTAATAATAGCATTTATGTATTGTTTATGTATAATACATGAATATATTATGTATTTCAATGTGTATTAATGTTAACAAAGAAATAGGGAATGAGTTTGACAACCCATGGTCCCTTCTGGTATTTTGAGGATCCACTGATTTTCCATCCTGGCGTACTTTGGTGGAGGGGGGTACTTGGAAGAGCGAGGAGAATTGGAGGGGATCAGTAAGTGTCTTCCAGTTCTCTGGGGACCTAGCTCACATCTCCACGAATGGGGGTGGGGCGCAGGCATTCATAATTAGGAGCCACGCTTTGGAGTATCCTCAAATGTTAAACTTCATGAAGCAACAGGTATACTGGCCAAATCTAGTTGGATTTTGGCTTTTGGTTACGGTTATAAAAGCATGAGCCACTGAGGGGCATATATTTTCCATGGAGGCACTTCAGGGATGTCTCTTCAGCCCTAAGGTCAGGATCCTAGCTTCTGGGTGAGGCCAGACAGCCTCGTTTAATCTAAATGTTACTATAGCCAATGTGTCCTTCTTCTCGTACAGCTGTGAAAACTTCACATCAAGGCCTTTGGGGGTATTAGCTAATCAAACCCACAGTCGGGATTCCTGTGTATCCTTACACTCTGATACTGCTCACCGGGCCTCTGCTAACAAAATCCACATACACGCTGTGGAAGTGCTAGGGGTGTTTTGGATGAAAAGTCTTGCCAAAAACTGCTCTGTGATTCTTTTTTTTCTGTCAGTAACCATATTTACTCCCTCCCCAAGTCCTTGACACCTTCTATAAAGCTTATCTAGAGACTGTTTTTCCATTATCAGTGCAATGATACAGGGTCTGGAAGTGCTGCCTTTTGCTTACCACTAAAAAAGTACTCTGTATTCTACCTACAGGTACCGTCAGAGGCTAATATGTGTTGAAAAAGGAGGAAAGATTCCTTCTCTGTGCAGAAGTGAATAGGCCATATTGACCAACTGTCAAGTTTGTTCTCATAGCTGAAAACTTGAATTCTCCGAATACCTGGATATTCATGGTTTGGTTAAGAGCCAAGCACGTGATGGGGTAGCCTGGAAATACATTTTTGCAAAATGATGCTATTTCTACTATGGTTCTAATGTTTTTTAAGGCAAATGCAGAACATAAAAACTACTGAAGCTTGGGAAATTAACAAATACCTAGCATGGAGAAGCTTGGGAGTTTGGCACAACTGAACCCTTGTAGCTTGGGGCTTAATCCACAGCATTAGGGTCAGTGTGTTCACCTCAGTTTTCTTTTTCTTGAATAAAATAAACTTTTAAAAGTTTAGGATTAGGTGAATGTATTACCTCCTAGAACACTATTTTTCCTCTATCTTCAGGTTTTATTGGAGAGGGCCCTGACGTGCCTGGCTGCAGCCCCTTACCAACTCCATTTGTAGTTGTTTTGCTGAGTGAGTTTGCCCCCTGATAAGCTGGCGCTCGCCACTCGAGCAGTTTAACGTGCTTTCAAAACCCACTGTCTAAGCCTTGGTTACCCTTTCAGCTTGAAGTTTTTCAAGCCTGGCCAAGAAGCTGTGAAGTACCAGGGTCCTCGGGACTTCCAGACGCTGGAGACCTGGATGCTGCAGACCCTGAGCGAGGAGCCCGCCGTGAGTGCCCCGGGAGCCTGCCTCCCTCCTGCCCTCTCTCTCTCTCTGCTACATTTGGTATTGTAGGGGTAATGAAGGGGCCAACTCTGCTGAAAAATTAAGGCTCCCATTTTAAAGCAAGCTTTTATTTTTTAAGAGCCCATTAATATCATTAGTAAAGATTAACTTTTTTCTTCTTTTTTTATTGTGATAAAATACACATATTATAAAATTTACCACCTTAACTGCTTCTAAGCGTACAATTCAATGGGATTAAACTGACGTAATGCAGCTTCACTGTCATCCATTTCCAGGGCTCTTTTCATCTTACAAAACGGAAACCTAGAACATATCTCTGACTCCCCCTGGCAACCGCCATTCTGTTGGGTGTCTCTGTGATCTTGACTGGTCTAGGTACCTGATATAAGGGAAAAAGGATTAACTTTTTTTTTTTGTACTTTATTTAGTAATTTATTTCTTGACACTCCAAAACTCGCCTCTTTATGGACGTACATTCTTTTTTTTTTTTTGTTATCATTAATCTGCAATTACATGAAGAACATTATGTTTACTAGGCTCCCCCCTTCACCAAGTCCCCCCCACATACCCCTTCACAGTCACTGTCCGTCAGTGTAGTAAGGTGCTGTAGAATCACTACTTGTCTTCACTGTGTTGCACAGCCCGCCCCATGCCCCCCCCGCCGACATTACACATGCTAATCATAATACCCCCTTACTTCTTCCCTGCTCTTATCCCTCCCCTCCCTCCCATCCTCCCCAGTCCCTTTCCCTTTGGTAACTGTTAGTCCATTCTTGGGTTCTGTGATTCTGCTGCTGTTTTGTTCCTTCAGTTTTTCTTTGTTCTTAAACTCCACATATGAGTGGAATCATTTGGCATTTGTCTTTCTCCGCTTGGCTTATTTCACTGAGCATAATACCCTCTAGCTCCATCCATGTTGTTGCAAATGGTAGAATTTATTTTCTTCTTATCGCTGAATAATATTCCATTGTGTATATGTACCACCTCTTCTTTATCCATTCATCTACTGATGGACACTTAGGTTGCTTCCATTTCTTGGCTATTGTAAATAGTGCTGCGATAAACATAGGGGCGCATCTGTCTTTTTCAAACTGGGCTGCTGCATTCTTACGGTAAATTCCTAGGAGTGGAATTCCTGGGTCAAATGGTATTTCTATTTTGAGCATTTTGAGGAACGTCCATACTGCTTTCCACAATGGTTGAACTAATTTACATTCCCACCAGCAGTGTAGGAGGGTTCCCCTTTCTCCACAACCTCGCCAACATTTGTTGTTTGTCTTTTGGGTGGTAGCCATCTTTACTGGTGTGAGGTGATATCTCATTGTGGTTTTAATTTGCATTTCTCTGATAACTAGCGACGTGGAGCATCTTTTCATGTGTCTGTTGGCCATCTGAATTTCTTCTTTGGAGAACTGTCTGTTCAACTCCTCTGCCCATTTTTTA